>NC_134691.1:208498681-208803681 GCF_050947455.1 Rhinoderma darwinii
ACTTTCAAATTTGATACAATACAAAATTATTGTTAATCAATTAGCTATTTGAACTACTGTAATTTACTATAACAATATTACATTACTATAATACTACATTACTATAATACTAGATTGCTATAATAATACCGCTAGGTTTAAAATTTGAGAGAATTCTCTGTGCTTATTTCAGCAATCCAGTTTTCCAGTTTAAGTGTCGCTAAATGCAGTCCGGCGGCTCAGTTGGCAGTGTTTGGCAGACACACATGTCAAGATTGGGCAGCCCCTTTTTTCTATAGATGGTGCCACAGAGTCCTCTGTAGATAATGCCACAGTGCCCTCTGTAGATAATGCCACAGTGCCCTCTGTAGATAATGCAACACACCCCTAGATAATGCCAGTGTCCTCTATAAATACTGCCACACACCCACTTGTAGATAATGCCACAATGCCCTCTGTAGATGCTGCCAAAGTGCACTCTGTAGATTCTGCTACAGTGCCCTCTGTATATGCTGCCACAGTGCCCTCTGTAGATTCTGCCACAGTGCCCTCTGTAGATGCTGCCACAGTGCCCTCTGTAGGTGCTGCCACAGTACCCTCTGTAGGTGCTGCCACAGTGCCCTCTGTAGGTGCTGCCACAGTGCCCTCTGTAGGTGCTGCCACAGTGCCCTCTGTAGGTGCTGCCACAGTGCCCTCTGTAGATGTTGCCAGTGCCCTCTGCAGATAATGCCACACACATTGGGGCTCCCTCTAAGAGTGGAATCCCCAGCTCGTTGCCGACGCTTTGGCTGGGGATTCCTCTGCTGTTGGAGCCCCTGACGTCACTGTCCATACACAGTGACGTCAGGGGATCCTCCTGGACCGGAATGTGATATTAGGGGCAACCCCAGAGCCGGTGTCCCAGGGCAGAGCACTAGTATAGGCTCTGCGTCGGAACTCTGGGGAAGCCACTGACATCAGTGTCCATATATGGACAGTGATGTCAGGGGCTTGCCCAGAGCTGGGGTCCAGAGTCTTCCTGGGTCTCCAGCTGTGCTCCTGACATCACTGGGACTCCTGCCCTGGGGAAGCCCCTGACATCACTGTCGATGTATGGACAGCAATGTCAGAGGCTTCCCCAGAGTCCAGGAGCAGAGCCTATACTAGCGCTCTACCCGGGACTCCAGCTCTGGGGAAGCACCAGACAACGCTGTCCATATGTGGACAGCGATATAAGGGGATTCCACAGAGTCCCAGAGCAGAGCCTATATAGCGCTCTGCCCGGGACTCCGCTCTGGGGAAGAGCCTGACAATACCATCGATATACAGACAGCGATGTCAGGGAATTCCACAAAGTCCCGGAGCAGAGCCTATACTAGCGCTCTGCACGGGACTCCGGCTCTGTGGAAGTCCCAGACATCGCTGTCTATATGTGGACGGCGATGTCAGAGAATTCCAGAGTCCCGGAGCAGAGCCTGTACTAGTGGCTCTGTGTCCCGCGGGCTACAGATGACAGCCCCAGGGGCCGAATGTGGCCCGTGTGCTTGAGACCTCTGATATAGGGGCACCTAACTACTGTATGGGTGCTTACCTACTATATGAGCGCATCTAACTACTATATGGGCTCACTTAACTACCATATAGGTGCTTACCTACTATATGGGGCACCTAACTACTATATAGATGCTTAATTACTATATGGGAGCAACTAACTACTATATGGGGGCACAAAATTATTGTGTGGGGGCACATAGGGTGACATTACTACTGCATTGGAGCACTATTACAGTGTGAGGCACTAAAATAATGAACTATTACTGCGTGGAGCACTAGGAAAAGCACTATTATAGTGGGGCGCCTAGAGTGGAAACTATTACTGTTTTGGAATAGGTGGGGAGGATGCTGGAAAATTAGGAAGCCAAAGATGTCTGTGCTGGAAGAAGTCGTTATGGTGGTCTGGGCCTTATGAGGAACAAAAGGAAAGTGAACTACTTTGAGAAAAAGTCACCTGTGAGTCACTCACTGTAACTGTGCTGTATTCACTTATATGGTATGCAGAGCGCCTGCGTAGAACTGGCATCTACCTCTATATGGTTACTGTATGGGGGTAATAATGGCCTTTGTATAGTGTGTTTTATTTAGTAACAGTATGGTGGTATTATTCAGTCACTATGTGGTGGTAATATGTGGTCATGATTTGTAGTTATTATTCAGTAACAGTTTGGTGATATTATTCAGTTACTGTGTGGTGATAGTATGTGGTCATGGTGTGGGGGTACCATTCAGTAACAGTATGGTGGTATTATTCAGTCACTATGTGGTGGTAATGTGTGGTCAAGGTGTGGCGGCATTATTCAGTGAAAGTATGGTGGTATAATTCAGTCACTATGTGGTGGTAATATATAGTCATGGTGTGGCGGTTTTGTTTTTATCTCTTGTATAGTGACATCATTGGTATTATAGGCCTTGGTATACTGGGTTCTGTTCAGTAGCAGTATGGTATTTGTTTCTTAAAGAAAGGATAGTGTTATTATTTAGTAACAGTATAACTGTATAATATCGAGGTATATTATCATACCTAGAAAACTGCATTATAGCTATGTTGTCTTTAAAACGCCATTGGGGCTATCGCATCTGAGTAACAAGCAGAGGGTTTCCAGGTGTAAAATTTGCCCTGGGTTCCATAGGAATCTAGCGACACACCTACATGACAGCACAGCTACATTACTTGTCACAGTAAAACTGAGCCATGATGTGATGCATCTATGGCAGCCTCCTGTGCCGACATTGTTTTGTCCCATGTTACTGCTGCAGTCAATCATAGGCTGCCACGGTCACTTTGGACAAAACTATGTCATCTCAAAAGGCCACCAGGGACAAGACGCAGAAGGTCACATGGATGAAAACTACATAATCTCAGGAGGCCGTCAGGGATGCGTCGCTACGGTAGGCCAGAAGAGGTGAGTCTAGAATTTTTTTTATTTCAAGGGTGAAACCGTAAGTTCCCTGATTGGCCTATTTGACGCTCTGATGTTTTCTAGGGCTGTATCCAACGTGGACATCAGAGAGTTGGGTGGGCAATCAGGGTAGTTGTGATTCGCGGCAAATTTATTCTAACCAAATTAAATTAGACAGCCCATTCGATGTGTTCTTTTAAATGCCAGGGCTGATTTTAAGTCTCCATCCGGCCCTGATCTCTAGTAAGCTAGTACACATAACTGTAATATTGTTACTTTAAGGAAAGGTATAAAGGCCCCTTTTAAACTCTTTCAATGTACGAAGTATGACAGCTTCCTAAGGCAGAGAGTTCCATAGTCTTATTGCTCTTACATTAAAGGGGTTGTCCCAAGTTGACTCACATTTTTTTTTTTAAACATTCTAAGCAGGAAATGAATTTTAAAACATTTGCTGTTAAAAAATTAAAAAAATTCATTTCCTAAGTGCCTTTTTTTTACACTTGATAACTCAGCAAGTGCTGGTTATCTTTTCTAAAAAGGGGCGTGAGCGGCTTGATGTCAATCAAGCTGCTCCGCTCTGCAGTGTGCGCGCTCCAGATGTTGCTAGATACTGTAGTTCTAGCAACATCGGGAGAATGTTCGTCTCAAGCGGGCATGGTAAGCCCGATTGAGACGAACTTACCGTGTAGTGCAGTGTAGTGTAGTGTAGTGTATTGTAGATACACTACACTACACTACACTACATTCACCCCGTTTCGGCAAACAACTTCTCCCCCCCCCTGTCACTACATGTAATGTTTGTACCCGCCGCATCGGTGCTGCATCAGCACCCGGCGAACAACTAAAAATATATAAAAAAAATAAACTCACCTAAGACGTTCTAACGGCGCTCTGAACGGTCCCGTCACTTGCCATCTTCCTTCTTCTTGGCGCCGCTCGCATTCATAGGAAGGGTATGTGCACACACACTAATTACGTCCGTAATTGACGGACGTATTTCGGCCGCAAGTCCCGGACCGAACACAGTGCAGGGAGCCGGGCTCCTAGCATCATAGTTATGTACGATGCTAGGAGTCCCTGCCTCTCTGCAGGACAACTGTCCCGTACTGTAATCATGTTTTCAGTACGGGACAGTAGTTCCACGGAGAGGCAGGGACTCCTAGCATCGTACATAAGTATGATGCTAGGAGCCCGGCTCCCTGCACTGTGTTCGGCCCGGTACTTGCGGCCGAAATATGTCCGTCAATTACGGACGTAATTAGTGTGTGTGCACATACCCTAACAATGCGTTGTGGCGCTGATAACGTAATCATATCAGGCCCATGTGATTACGTCATCTGCGCCCACCGCTATGTTATTGTGAATGGGAGAAGAAAAGTGACGGGACCGTTCAGCTCTTCGTGGGAACGTCTTAGGTGAGTTTATTTTTGTATGTATGTTGTCATGTATGTGTATATGTGCATGTATGTATGTATGTATGTATGTTTTCTTGTATGTATGTTGTCATGTTTGTATGTGTATATGTGCATGTATGTGTATATGTGCATGTATGTTTGCTTGTATGTATGTTTGCTTGTATGTATGTATGTTTGCTTGTATGTATGTTGTCATGTTTGTATGTGTATATGTGCATGTATGTGTATATGTGCATGTATGTTTGCATGTATGTATGTATGTTTGTTTGTATGTATGTTTGCTTGTATGTATGTTTGCTTGTATGTATGTTTGCATGTATGTTTGCATGTATGTATGTTTGCATGTATGTATGTATGTTTGCTTGTATGTATGTTTTCATGTATGTATGTTGTCATGTTTGTATGTGTATATGTGCATGTATGTTTGCATGTATTTATGTTTTCATGTATGTATGTTTTCATGTATGTATGTTTGCTTGTATGTATGTTTGCTTGTATGTATGTTTGCTTGTATGTATGTATGTATGTATGTATGTTTGCTTGTATGTATGTTGTCATGTTTGTATGTGTATGTGCATGTATGTGTATATGTGCATGTATGTATGTTTTCATGTATGTATGCATGTATGTTTGCATTTATGTATGTTTGCATGTATGTATGTTTGCATGTATGTATGTTTGCTTGTATGTATGTTTTCTTGTATGTATGTATGTATGTTGTCATGTTTGTATGTGTATGTTTGCATGTATGTATGTTTGCATGTATGTATGTTTGCTTGTATGTATATTTGCATGTATGTATGTTTGCATGTATGTATGTTTGCTTGTATGTTTGCATGTATGTATGTTTGCATGTATGTTTGCTTGTATGTATGTATGTTTGCTTGTATGTATGCTTGTATGTATGTTGTCATGTTTGTATGTGTATATGTGCATGTATGTTTGCATGTATATATGTATGTATGTTTGTTTGTATAAATGTCTGTATGGCCATGTATGATACTGTCTGCTGGCACCCTGTATCTAAGCCAACTTTGCCGCAGGCTTCTATACATGGTATAACAGTCAGTATCACACATGAAAGTGAAACTAAGCCTACGACATGTTTTATTTCATTTTTTTTTTATATTTTTGATTTTTTACAGGTTTGGTGTTTGGACTACGTCGGTTTCGAGGACTACTTAGCTGACGCTTTTTTTTTCATCAATAAAATGGTTAATGAGGGTTGTGTTGGGGTTGCTTTATTTCAATAAAATATTTTATCTATATCTTTGTGTTTTATTTTCAAGTTTTATTACTATCACTTTAGTAATGGCCGCTGTCTGAGTGACAAGGTCCATTACAAAGGGGAGGCTTAGTGTTAGCCGGTACAGAGGCTAACACTAAACACCATTATTACCCCGGTACCCACCACCACCAGGGGTGCCGGGAAGAGCTGGGTACGATCCAGTACCCGACCATCTGTTGCGATGGTCGGGCCCTGGGGCGGCCGCAGGCTGGTATTATGAGGCTGGGAAGGGCCAAAAACAGTGGACCTTCCCACCCTTGTAATGCTAGGCTGCCGCTGCTGTGTTGTATCTGGCTGGTTATAAAAATGGGGGGGACCCCACGTCATTTTTTTTATTATTTATTTATTATTTTTATTAAAAAGACATGGGGTTCCACCAAATTTATCATAACCAGCCACAAACAACACAGTTATTAGCCTGGGAATGTACTAAACCAGTGGCCCCTCCCACCCGTGTAATGCCAGACTGCTGCGGCCTTGTATATGGCTGGTTATTAAAAATGTGGGGGAAAAAAAAACGACGTGGGCGTCCCCCACATTTTTATAACCAGCCCGATACAACACAGCAGCAGCAGCCTAGCATTACAAGGTCCACTGTTTTTGGTCCTTCCCAGCCTCATAATACCAGCCTACGGCCGCCCCAGTACCCGACCATCACAACAGATGGTCGGGTACTGGATCGTACCAAGCTCTTCCCGGTGGGTACCGGGGTAATAATGGGTGGTTAGTGCTAGCCTCTGCACCGGCTAACACTAAGTACCGCCTTTATAATGGACGCTGTCAATCAGCCAACTACCATTATCTAGGCACTAATAGGCTGGGTTCACACGTGGCGGAATTTCACTTAAATTCCGCTGCGGACACTCCGCAGCGTTAATCCGCAGCGGAGCCGTTTGTCCATTGACTTCCACTTTAATTTAGCAGTGTTCGTTTAGACGAGGCGTAAAATTCCGCTGCGGAGCATAGGCTGCGGAGCGGAATTTGGTGTCCGCAGCATGCTCTGTCTGTTGCGGAGCAGTGGCGGACTCATGGCGGAATTTCTCCATTGACTTCAATGGAGATTCTAATTTCCGCAATGAAGTCCGCAGCTGTCATGCACATGTTATGTGTGCTGCGGATCCGTCTTGCTTTTTTAACTTGACATTTCTTCATTCTGGCTGGACCTATGTATTTCTAGGTCTACAGCCAGACTGAGGAAGTCAATGGGGCTCCCGTAATGACGGGAGCGTTGCTAGGAGACGTCAGTAAATAGTCACTGTCCAGGGTGCTGAAAGAGTTAAGCGATCGGCAGTAACTGTTTCTGCACCCGGGACAGTGACTACCGATCCCAATAAACATGTATCTGTAAAAAAAAATGAAGTTCATACTTACCGAGAACTCCCTGCTTCTGTCTCCAGTCCGGCCTCCCAGGATGACGTTTCAGTCTAAGTGACGGCTACAGCCAATCACAGGCTAATAACAGGCTGCAGCGGTCACATGGACTGCCGCGTCATCCAGGGAGATCGGGCTGGATGCCGAAGGAGGGACGCGTCACCAAGACAACGGGCGGTAAGTATGAATTTCTTTGACTTTCACAAGGGAAAGTGCTGTCCCTTCTCTCTATCCTGCACTGAATAGGGAGAAGGGAAGTACTTTTACCGCAGTCCGCAGCAGCTAGTCCGCATCAATTTTCTGCACATTTTGTGCAGATCCGCAGCAGAATCTGCAACGCAGATTCTGTGCGGCATTGATGCGGACAGTTGCGGAGGAAATCCGCCACGTGTGGTCATGCCCATAAAGTTAGAAAAAAAAACACAAAGACAATTTTTTTTTATTGAAATAAGAAATCCCCAACAAAACCCTCGTTAACCATTTTATTAAAATTTTCAAAAAACGTAGATCTACGCAGTAGTCCAACGAATCGAAGACGTAGTCCAATTGGTACATCAAAATCTGCAACAACATAAAAAAAAAGTTATCAATGTGAACAATACCGATACTTATACTCACCTACACACACACACAAACAACCACACACAAACATATACACAAACACATATAAACACACACCCATATATTACACAAACACACACATACACACAAACATATACACAAACACACACAAACACACACATATACACACAAACACATGTACACAAACACCCATATATACACAAACACACAAACATATACACACAAACATATACACAAACACACACACACATATAGACAAACACATATACACAAACACATATACACAAACACACACATATACACAAACACCCATATATACACAAACACAAACATTTACAAAAACACACAAACATATACACACAAACATATACACATGCACAAACACACCCATATATACACAAACACACACACATAAACTCCAAAAAACACACATATACACACAAACCTATACACAAACACATGTACACAAACACACAAATATACATATACAAAAATACACAAACATATACACACAAACATATACACATATGCACAAACACACCCATATATATACACACACACACACACACACACATAAACACATACACACACACACAAACATATACACAAACACACGTACACAAACACACCCAAATATACACAAACACACATACACAAACACACACACACAAACATATACACAAACACACCCATATATACACAAACACACCCATATATACACAAACACGCCCATATATACACAAACACACACATATATACACACACATATACACAAACACACACGTATACAAAAACACACACAAACATACACACAAACCTATACACATATGCACAAACACACCCATATATACACAAACAGACACATATACACACAAACATATACACATATACACACAAACATATGTACACAAACACACCCATATATACACAAACACAAACCCACACATATACAAAAACACACACACACAAACATACACACAAACATATACACACACACACACATATACACACACACACACACACACACATATACACGAACACACGAACACATGTACACAAACACACCCAAATATACACAAACACACACACACAAACACATACACAAACACACCCATATATACACAAACACGCCCATATATACACAAACACACCCATATATACACAAACACACCCATATATACACAAACACACACATATATACACAAACACATATACACAAACACACACGTATACAAAAACACACACAAACATACACACAAACCTATACACATATGCACAAACACACCCATATACACACAAACATATACACATATACACACAAACATATGTACACAAACACACCCATATATACACAAACACAAACCCACACATACAAAAACACACACACACAAACATACACACAAACATATACACACACACACACACACACACATACACACACACACGCACACACACATACACACACACACACACACACACACACACATATACACACAAACATATACACAAACACACCCATATATATACACACACACACACCATATATACACACACACACAAACACACACACATATACACAAAAATATACACAAACACACAAATACACCCATATATACACTCACACATATACACAAACACACCCATATATACACAGACACACACACACACACACACACACACAAACATATACACACTTACCTTTAGCGGAGCGCAGACTTCTCCTTGCGACGGGTGCCTTCCACTGCATCTTCTGCGCATGCGCCGAGATGCGCGTTCACGAGCAAATGACATCTTCTGCTCAGGGCGCAGAGGATGTCATTACGCATGCGCGGCCACCGCTAAAGGTAAATAGCGGTGGCCGGGAACCTAGGCAACGAGCAGGATACAAAGAGGGACCGACCGCAACTTCAATCAACGATATCATGAAAACGACATCGCTGGACGACGGACAGGTAATTAGAATTCTTCTTATTTTTATATGGGGGAGCTTTATAGCTCCATTTATCAACTTGGGACAACCCCTTTAAGGAAACCTCATCGACTGTATGTTGTTATAAAAAACTTCTCTCCTCTAGACATACAGTAGTGGGTGACAACTTGCTATAGTTACAGTCCTGGATATAAAAGGATCATATAAGACAGCTTTCTGTATTGACCTTTGATGTATTTATACATACAGTACTTATTTAGTTGCTCCTCAGCCATCTTTTATCTAGACTTAACCCCAATTTTGATAATCTTTCTGGGTACTGCAGTTCACCCCGTTCGATTTATCACTTCGCTTGCCCACCTTTAAACCCGCCTAAGCTCTCCTATGTCTTTCTTGTACACAAAATTCTGCATAATATTCTATATGCAAAACGATTAGTGATTTGTAAAGTAGTAGAAATATGATCTCATCATGTGCATCTATGCCCCTTTTAATGCATCCCACTATCTTATTGGCCTTGGGAGCAGCTGCCTGATACTGATCGCTACTGATAACCAGAGTTGCCAACCGTCTGTAAATTTACGGACAGTCCGCAAAAGCCCAGAGCTTTTTTCTGCCACCCGTAGCATTCGGCTGAAATAAACACTGTCCGGGATTTCTTCTGTTCCCTCCGATGATTTGCACTGTGCATGCGCCAAAATTTACATACACAGACACAGTGCAAACAAGGGAAGCGGGAATTAGGAGGAGCGTATGACGGTCTGTGACTGTCTCTGACTGAGGTGACCTTAGTCAGAGACACACAGACCATCATTGGGTCGGTGCCGGGACCAGTAACGTTTGAGTCATCTGGTCCTGACCTCATCCTGGGACCAGGCAGGGTGGTGTGTGTGGGGGTGGATTGAGTGTCGGATTCACCAGTTTTCAGCCCTGCTTGTAGCTTTCCCGCTCTTAATTAGCGTGGGAAATCTACAAGTGGGGCTGCGACTGGTGAGTCTCACAGTCACTCCCAGCAGCCAGTTTGACTCAAAGTCTCTGACCAGTTACCACCCCCACGCAGCAGACAGACCTCGCGGGCGGGAGAGACCATGCCCGCCATACTTGAATTGACCCTCTACTACAATTGTTTCTATAGTGTAGTGGTTAGCTCGTTTACCATACAAGTGAGAAGTCCCTGGTTCAAAGCCATGCAAGGTTTTTTGTTTTTTTTAATATTATTAATATTAATAATTGTATTAGGCTGAGTTCACACTAGCGTTACTGTGCGTTTACCTCTCTTCCATCAGAGGAAAAGAGAATCGATACATTAAATGGAATGCAACGGTTCCATTAGAATTACCATTGAATTTAATGTTAATTCTTTTGTATCAGTTGCTTTCCGTTCATCTCCGTTCACTAGGTTTCCGTTTTTTTGGACGGAAAAAAAGTTTTGCAGACTACACTTTTGTTTCCGTTCAAAAAAACGGAAACCTAACGAACGGAGACAAACGGAAAGCAACTGATACAAAAGAATTACCATTGAAATCAATGGAAATTCTATCGGAACCATTGCTTTCCGTCTATTGTATCGATCCTCTCTTCCTCTGACGGAAGAGAGGTAAACGTATACTAATGCTAATGTAAAAGAAGCCTCACTTTAATCGTTTTTTAATTCAACTTGAGTTGTGCACGTACTCTTCTTTTTATTATCCCACTTGTGTGATCACTTATAAAAGGAGTTAGTTATGCTCTTTATTATCACTTAGGCCCCATACACACAACTGTGCCCGTAATCACGGTCCGTAATTACGGGCATGGCTGGCTGCGGAAAGTCATCCGGATTTACGAACCTGGCTCTCATTATAAAGTATGGGAGCACTGTCCGTATAATAAAAAAATAGGACATATCCTATTTTTGACGTAAGGTTTCTGCGGACATAGAAATTAATGGGTCCGTAATTACGAACGAAATCTATGGTCGTGTGCATGGGGCCTTACTCTTGATTTTGTAATGTGTCCGTAAAAAATTTGGTCTGTCCGTGATTTTTAGCTCAGTTGTCCAGAAATTTCTGAAGTTGAGGTTGGCAATCGGGCTGCTGACTAATATCCCGAAATCCTTTACAATGTAAGTAACATAGTCAGTAACATACTCATGTATCAGAGTATAGCTGATACATGAATATGTATCACGTATAACCACGCTCTGTTTTCTATTACTGAGACAATTATTTAACCACAGGCAAACATGTTCCCTCAGTCCCTGCTTTCTTATTTTATGTACCAACCTGCTTTGAAAAAACAAGATATATGACATCCAACGATTCACCTGGTTCAGTCTAAAACGTAAAACAAATACTGCTTCAGGATTTTAAAGCAGAATTTGTAGCAGAAACGGTTTTTGATGTGTTTCAAAGCGATTTTTGATGCAGTTTTTTTAGGATAAACCCACTAGAGGTTGGTCAAGCCCACATGACATGGAAAAACTTCACCTAGCCTCTTCTCCGGTGCCATTTTCTTCCATATGTGCTGTGAAGAATAAGCAACATTGAGTTTTCAAGGGGAACCTGGCATTTCTGGGGCCCCAAGCACCTCTGCTGAAGCCCCAACCCCTGCAGAATAATGCATCAAGGTAAAGAGGTGTAAAATATGCCTACTCCTGAAAATTAAAATTAACATAATTAGTCGACGTAGGATGCAGCAGGTATGCATATGTGAAAGTTACATTTTATTATTTTAAACCCGAGCAAATTATTAGAAGCTATGCATTTTATAAATGTATTTACATTTTTTTTTTACAGGAACAAGAAAGACAGAGTCTCCGTTATTGGGTACATCTAATTATTGTTTTCCGGCAACAGAGAGGATATATAGGACCGCAATATCATGACTTAAGACGGTGAGTTTTTATTTCTTCACATTAAACTGTAGGTCAAGTGAATACAATCTATTGTCTCTGTTATCAGAAATTTTGGGTGATGGGGGGTTGAAGACACTGACCATAGGACAGGTGTATGTAATTTTTTGCTCCCTGTTATCAGCCATTTCAGGCCAGGGAGAGGGTGACTGTAGTACAGGTGGATACAATGAAAATATTATCATGTAATTTTTATTGGTGGGTTTGTTCAAGATAGGCATGACAATATGTCATTAATAATAAAGTATTAATTTTTTTCTTTCCTTCTCTTCCAGATTTTTGCCAACTGCGGAGAGTTACACATCCTTGCACCTCCAATTGAGATTGTGAAGTGCGCATGCCACGTGATCTGGCAGTTATTGCAGTCTATATTGAAGCCCAGTCCGACCCAGGAGATTTGGCTGCAGGCAGCAGCAAGAGGCTTTCAGTCTGTGGCCAATTTTCCAAACTGCAGAGGCGCCGTAAAAGTGCAGCTGCCACCGCATTCAGGATCACATACTTCAATTACAAGAAGTACTTTTCTGTGGTCCTGATGGCGGTGGCTGATGCCACGCACAAGTTTCTTGCTATCGAAGTCGGCACCTATGGTAGTACTGGGGACTCCCAGGCACTAGGGACTCCCAGGCACTAGGGACATAGACATTTTGTCGTAGAATACTGGGAGATCAGATGACTCTACCTCCTCCAAGACTTCTTCCGGGTACCACGCATCCATTCCCCTTCGTCATGGTATCAGATGAGGCCTTTCCGCTGATGACCTACCTGCTGCGCCCATACCCACGGAGGGGACTGGATGTCTGTAAGAGGGTCTTCAACATGAGAATGACCCTGGCACGACGCTTCGTGGAGTGCACCTTCAGGATCATGGCTAGTAACTGAAGTATTTTCACCCATGCACTGCAGTTGGATGCCGAGACAATTGACATGTCATCAAAGCTGCCTGTTTGAGCTACAACTATGTTAGGGACTATGACAGCCCCAACATTCGCATGGTGCCACAGGTGGCTTTTGGTGACCCACAAGTCAATTGTGATTTTTGTCGTGCATCCAGATCAGCTGCATGGGTGAGAAATACCTTTACGGACTACTTCATGAGTCCCGAAGGTGCCGTGCCCTGGCAATTTAATAGCCTCTTTGAAGTGCAGCCTGACCAGGACTGATGGTTTCCCTCACACCTGGCATCCATTACTTTGGCCTCTACTCAACTCTGGCTTTATCCTGGCCTCCACTCCATTTTGGCCTCATCACATGGACAATTGGCATTATTTATAAGCTTTATTTTTTTATTTTGGACTAATGCCATGGTCAAATTGGCTATTTTTTAAAATTAATAAATATTGTATTTTTTCACCAGAAACTGTTAGTTTTTGCTTTTTTTAACTTTCTTTAAGTAATGGGTCATGCACATTTTTAAAAGAGGCATATTTTTTAGATCAATCCAAACCAAGTTGAACCTTTTTAACCCCTTCCCGACATTTGACGTATCCATACGCCACAGTCGGGTAGGGGAAGTATGGAACGGGCTCACGGAGTGTACCCGCTCCATACGATGCCAGTGTCGGCTGTCTGTTCCACAGGTCCGCCATCTTTGTGCACCTATTAAGCCCGGCCTCTGGCAGGGTTTAATAGATGCCTGTCAGAATCACGATACACTGCAATACATTAGTATTGCAGTATATGGTGCAAAAAATAAGCCCTCATACCACTTAATCGATGGAAAAATAAAACAATTTATGGCTCTCGGAATTTGGCGACACAAAATAAATTTTCTTTTTTACACTTAGGTTTTTACTTGTATAAATAGTAAAATATAGAAAAAACTATATATATTTGGTATCGCCGTAATCGTATTGACCCACAGAATAAAGTTAACATATTGTTTTAATTGCACAATGAATTCCGTAAAAACGACGTGCAAAAATCCATGGAGGAATCGCTGTTTTTTTCATTTTCTACCCCACAAATAATTTTGCTCGTTTCCTAGTACATTATATGGCATAATAAATGGCCCTACAAAAAAACTACAATTCTTCCCGCAAAATTCAAGCCCTCACAGGACTATATAGACGGAAAAATAAAGAAGCTATAACTTTTAGAAGGTGGGGAGGAAAAAACGAAAATGAAAATCTGAAAAAGGGCTGCGGCGGGAAGGGGTTAAAATGTGTTTTATGCAAGCTTCATACAGCTGAGTTTGCTCTGTGATATGTATATATGATTTATCTCAGTTGTATCTTACGGACCGAACACAGTTCAGGGAGCTGGAATCAGAGCATCACAGACAATCCCCCTGTGGATAGCGCCACATAGGCCCCCTAGAGATAGTGCCATACAGGCCCCCGTGTAAATAGTGCCACACCCCCCTATAGATGGCGCCACACAGACCCGTGTAGAAAGTGTTACACAGCCCCCTGTAGATAGTGCCACACACAACCCGTTGTAGATAGCGCCAAACAACCCCGCCTGTATATAGCGCCAGGTTGTCCCCTTGTAGACAGTGACACACACCCCCTGTAGATAGCACCACCCACTTGTAGATAGCTCAACACAGCCCCCTGTAGAAATCGCCACCCAGCCCCCCTGTAGATGTGCCATACCCCTGTAGTTAGTGCCACTTACCAGTTCCCGTTCCAGCGCTGTCCCCTTCTCCGACGATGCAGGCCTAGTCTCTTCTGACGAGGCCGCATTCAGTGGAATGATGCAAGTGGCGCGATGATGTCATCGAGCCGCCTGCATAAAAAAAAAAGGCAGAACGGCGGGGAAGGGAACCCTTGCCCTGCCAGCGATATCAGTTGTATCCGTGTCTTTTGGACGAGGATACAATTGATTCCAGGGGCCTTCTGTTTTGTCATGGTTTTTGCTGCTCGTGGTAAAAAACGTGACAAAACTGCGATGTGATCTTTGGGCGGCCGTGGGCCCCCCAGGGGCTGCGGGTGGCCACCCATAACAGACCTATGGGGATCCGCCACTGCCGATACCGAATAAATCCATGCTGATACAGAGTTATATGTTTATTCTCAGATAGTCCAGGATAGCTTTTCAAACCTTTTACTTATAATGGAGGTTAATCATGCATGCCTATACTACACAGGGTGTATTCCATCTGGACCCAGTGATTTGTAATTTTTATTTTTAAAGAAAATTCAACAGGCTATTATTTCAGGGACGAGTACAGTTCTGAAGTGGCTTATACAATACAAACCCCCATAAATCACTCTATTTTGAAACCGGCACCCTCAAAGTATTCAAAACAGCATTAAGAAAGTTTCTTAACCCTATAGGTGTTTCACAAGAATTAAAGCAAAGTAATGGGTGAAATTGACAAATTTCATATTTTTTGCAGAAATTCATATTTTATCCTTTTTTTCTTTCACACAGAGGGTTTTACCAGAGAAACGCTACTCAATATTTATTGCCCAGAATCTGCAGTTTTTAGAAATATAGTGTGCTATTGGACTGAAGCACAGGCCTCAGAAGCAAAGGAGTACCTAGACGATTTTGGGGCCTCCTTTTTATTACAAAATATTTTAGGCACCATGTCAGGTTTGGAGAGGTCTTGTGGGGCCAAAACAGAGGAAACACTCCCAAAAAGACACCATTTTGGAAACGACACCCCTTAAGGAATTTATCAAGGGGTATAGTAAGCATTTTGCCCCCACAGTTCTTTTTTTGCTGACTTTAGTGGAATTAGGCCGTGAAAATGAAAATCTACGTTTATTTCTAATAAAATGTAGTTTTAGCTAAGATTCTTAAAATTTTACAATAAATAAAGGAAAAGTGTACAGCAAAATTTGTAAAGCAACCTCTTTTGAGCATAGCAATACCCCATATGTGGCAATAAACTGATGTTCGGAACTAAGTCAGGGCTTAGAAGGGATGGAGCACCATTTGGCTTTTGGAGCTCACATTTTTCCGGAAAGGTTTGCGGCGTCATGTCACATTTGCAAAGACCCTGCAGGACCAAATCAGCGGAAACCCCAAAAGTGATCTCATTTGGGAAACTACACCCTTGAAGGAATTTATTTAGGGCTATAGGGAGAATTTCCACCCCACATGTTTCTTGCCGAATTTAGTGGAATTAGGCCATAAAATTGAAAAGCTAATTTTTTTCCGAAAAAACGTGGGCATTCAACTTTTACAAGAAATAAAGGAGAAAAAGCACCCCAACATTTGTAAAGCAATTTCTGCCGAGTACGGCAATACCCCACATGTGGTCATAAACTGCTATTTGGACATACAGCAAGACTCTAAAGGGAAGAAGCGCAACTTGGTTTTTGGAGTGGAGATTTCACTAAATACGTTTTCGGACACCATGTTGCATTGAGCTAAGGTACCAGTATATTGGAAAGCCCCGAAAAATTACCCAATTCTGGAAATTACATCTCTGGAGAAATTTATCTAGGAGGTATTGTGAGCATTTTGACCCCGCAAGTGATTTGCAGAAATTAGTGCACAGTGGATGTTGCAGATTGAAAATTTACATTTGACATATGTGACCAATATGTTGTGCACAGCTTGTGCCACTGGAGACAAACACCCCATAAATTGTTAAGTGGGTACTCCAGAGTACAGTATTACCAAATATGTGGTCATAAACTGCTGTTTGGACCCACTGCCAGGCTCACCACCATTTGGCTTTTGAAGAATAGATTTTGCTTGGCTGTAGTTCTGTTTAGGGTTTTACTGGTATTTCAGCTTATAATGTGGGGGGGCATATGTAAGCTGTGCGGAGTACATCAGGGCATATGTAAGCTGTGCGGAGTACATCAGGGTATATGTAAACTGTGCGGAGTACATCAGGGCATATGTAAGCTGGGCAGAGTGCATCAGGGTATATGTAAGCTGGGCGGAGTACATCAGCGCATATGTAAACTGGGTGGAGTACATCAGGGTATATGTAATCTGTGCGGAGTACATCAGGATTAGGGTATGTTCACATGGCAGCGTCCGTAACGGCTGAAATTACGGGGATGTTTTCAGGAGGAAACATCCCCGTAATTTCAGCCGTAACGGCATGTGCAGGCGCTTGAACGCCGCGTCAGTTACGGACGTAATTGGCGCTGCTAATCATTGGAGTCAATGAATAACGGCTCCAATTACGCCCAAAGAAGTGACAGGTCACTTCTTTGACGCGGGAGTCTATTTACGCGCCGTCATTTGACAGCGGCGCGTAAATATACGCCTCGTGTGAACAGACAAACGTCAGCCCATTGCTTTCAATGGGCAGATGTTTGTCAACACTATCGAGGCGCTTTTTTCAGACGTAATTCGGGGCAAAAACGCCCGAATTACGTCCGGAATTAGTGTGTGTGCACATACCCTAAAAGTAATCTGTGTGGAGTACATCAAGGTATATGTAAACTGTGAGGAGTACATCAGGGTATATGTAAGCTGGGCAGAGTACATCAGGGTACATTTAAACTGTGCCGAGTACATCAGGGTATATGTAAGGTCTGAGGAGCACATCAGGGTATATGTAAGCTGTGTGGAGTACATCAGGGTATATGTAAGCTGTGTGGAGTACATCAGGGTATATGTAAGCTGTGTGGAGTACATCAGGGTATATGTAAGCTGGGCGGAGTACATCAGGGTATATGTAAGCTGGGTGGAGTACATCAGGGCATAATAGGATGATGTAATAATGGGGTGAATGAATAATCCATGGATTGGTGTGGTACGCTTTGAACCAATCCTTTATGCACAGTCTGTTTTTTTTGTTGAATTGTACAAAAAATCTGCACTCCAGTATTGCCTAATCTTTGACTTCTTTACTAGCCCTATAAGGCCCTAACGTTTACTCATCTCCACTGCATCTACAGGGTCCACCTGTGTGGTCTAGCAAATGTTGATGCGGGGGTTTTTAGTGAAAATCTACTGGACCTAAAAAAATTGTCTGGGCTGTGATTTAGCATCATTTTGCATCATTGCGTTTTGAGAGTCATAATGTGTCCTTTTTCGTTGACGGAGAAGTGTCAGGGCGCGTTTTTTTTGTGGAACGAGCTGTAATTTCTATTGGTTCCATTTTGGCGTACATGCGATTTTTTTTTTTATCACTATCTATTCCATTTTTTGAGAGACGAGGAAACCAACAAACAGCAATTCTAGCACTGTTTAGTTTCTTCTTTTTTACAGTGTTCACCGTGCAGTGTAAACAACATGTTAACTTTATTCTGTGGGTTGATACTTTTACAGCAATACCAAATTTATATTGTTTTTTCCAGTTTACATCTTAAAAAAATCATGTTTTAGTGTCGCCATTTTCTGACAGCCATAACTTTTTTTTCCAGTTGATATCGCTGTGGGAGGGCTTGTTTTTTGCGTGACGAAGTGTCATTTTTGTGGGTACCATTTTAGGGCACTTGTAACTGTTTGACCACTTTTTATTACATTTTTCTGAGACAAGGTGACAAAAAAAAAAAAAATCTGATATTTTTATATTTCAGGGCGTTCCGAACGCGGCAATACCTATGCATAGTTTTCATTTTTTTTATAATTATAAAGGACTTGATAAGGAAAACAGGGCGATTATTATTTTTATTACTTAAAACATTTAATTTATTTTTCTTAAGCCCCATGCACACGAACGTGTTTTTGCGGCCGCAATTCACCCGCAAATCTGCAGGTGAATTGCGGTCCCATTAATTTCTATGGGCCCATGCACACGACCGTGGTTTCCACGGTCCGTGCATGGCCCAGGAGCCTGGATGGCAAAAAGAACGGACATGTCTTATTACGGCAATGTTTTGGGGTCCAGGCTTACAGAAGTGAATGAACGCGGCCATGTGCATGGCCCGCGATTTGCGGGTGGCCCGCGGGTGACACTCCGAGGCCGTCCGAGCCGAAAATCATGGCCGTGCACACCATAAAAATAAATTTTTATTTTTTTCACTTTTTTTTTTTACACTTACCTGGGTACTTGAAGATCAGATCCCCTGTACAATACACTACACTACTTATGTAGTGAAGTGTATTGTAACTCTAATTTTACAACTGACAGTTAAGACTATTACGTCCTGCCTTGGGCTCCTGTGCCCGCTTCATCTTCATGACGGGTCTGGTACGTCGGATTGCGGAAAGGTGCTTGATATGCTGACGTACCAGACCCGTCATTTTGCGCTAAGGGGTTGAAAAAAAGAGCGCACTGGTGAACTCCAAAAGTCCTGGACGTCCACAGAAGACAACAGTGGTGGATGATGACAGAATCCTTTCCATGGTGAAGAAAAACCCCTTCACGACATCTACCCAAGTGAAGAACACGCTCCTGGATGTAGGTGTATCAGTATCTAAGTCTACCATAAAGAGAAGACTTCATGAGATCAAATACAGAGGGTTCATCACAAGGTGCAAAGCATTAATCAGCCTCAAAAATAGAAAGGCCAGATAAGACTTTGCCAAACAACATCTAAAGAAGCCAGCCTAGTTCTGGAACAGCGTTCTTTGGACAGATGAAACTAAGATCAACCTGTACCCGAATGATGGGAGGAAGAAAGTATGGAGAAGGCTTGGAACGGCTCATGATACAAAGCACACCACATCCTCTGTAAAACATGGTGGAGGCAGTGTGATGGCATGGGCATGCATGGCTGCCAAAGGCACTGGGTCCCTAGTGTTTATTGATGATGTGACTGAAGACGGAAGCAGCCGGATGAATTCTGAAGTGTTCAGGGATTTACTTTCTGCTCAGATTCAGCCAAATGCAGCAAGGTTGATTGGACGTCGCTTCACAATACAGATGGACAATGACCCAAAACATACTGCAAAAGCAACCCAGGAGTTTAAGGCAAAGAAGTGGAATATTCTGCAATGGCCAACTCAATCACCAGATCTCAAGCTGATCGAGCATGCACTTCACTTGCTTAAGACAAAACTTAAAGAGGCTCTGTCACCAGATTTTGCAACCCCTATCTGCTATTGCAGCAGATAGGCGCTGCAATGTAGATTACAGTAACGTTTTTATTTTTAAAAAACGAGCATTTTTGGCCAAGTTATGACCATTTTTGTAGTTATGCAAATGAGGCTTGCAAAAGTCCAAGTGGGTGTGTTTAAAAGTAAAAGTCCAAGTGGGCGTGTATTATGTGCGTACATCGGGGCGTTTTTAATACTTTTACTAGCTGGGCGCTCTGAAGAGAAGTAACATCCTCTTCTCTTCAGAACGCCCAGCTTCTGACAGTGCAGACCTGTGACGTCACTCACAGGTCCTGAATCGTGACGGCCACATCGGCACCAGAGGCTACAGTTGATTCTGCAGCAGCATCAGCGTTTGCAGGTAAGATCGACTTACCTGCAAACGCTGATGCTGCTGCAGAATCAACTGTAGCCTCTGGTGCCGATGTGGCCGTCACGATGCAGGACCTGTGAGTGACGTCACAGGTCTGCACTGTCAGAAGCTGGGCGTTCTGAAGAGAAGAGGATGTTACTTCTCTTCGGAGCATCCAGCTAGTAAAAGTATTAAAAACGCCCCGATGTACGCACATAATACACGCCCACTTGGACTTTTACTTTTAAACACACCCACTTGGACTTTTGCAAGCCTCATTTGCATAACTACAAAAATGGTCATAACTTGGCCAAAAATGCTCGTTTTTTAAAAATAAAAACGTTACTGTAATCTACATTGCAGCGCCTATCTGCTGCAATAGCAGATAGGGGTTGCAAAATCTGGTGACAGAGCCTCTTTAAGGCAGAAAGACCCACAAACAAGCAACCACTGAAGACAGCTGCAGTAAAAACCTGGCAAAGAATCACAAAGGAGGAAACCCAGCATTTGGTGATGTCCATGGGTTCCAGACCTCAGGCAGTCATTGCCTGCAAAGGATTCTCTACAAAGTATTAAAAAAAAAAAACATTTTATTTATGGTAATGTTAATTTGTCCAATTACTTTTGAGCGCCTGAAACGAGAAGTCTGTGTAGAAAAATGGTCGCAATTTCTAAACGTTTCACAGGATCTTGATGTTCAACCCCTTGAAATAAACCGGAAAGTCTACACTTCAATTGCATCTCAATTGTTTCATTTCAAATCCAATGTGGTAGCATGCAGAGCCCAAATCATGAAGATTGTGTCACTGTCCAAATAATTCTGGACCTAACTGTACGTTATGCCTGAAAATTCAAGCATTTTGGTATGAAGTTATGAAAATAAAGGTGAATATTATTAAAATACCACAAGAAAACAAACAATTTGGTTAGCTGAAGTTTTCCACATTTGAATTGTAGAAATTTCTATCGACACCCAATTTATTGCAATTACCAGTCTACCCATAAAAATAATTATCCTAATGATCTCTCTTGTGTCCCTTTGTTTCTATAAGAAACAAAATAGAGATTTTAAATATGTATAGATTTGAAAGCCTTTGATTAAAGGACACCTTTGACATGGAAAAAATATTTTCATACATTACCAGGAGTTAAAAAAAAGTTGCACTAAATTTAAAAATGAAATCTTCATTTCTTTATTGATTTTCAGACCCACTGATATACAGCTTGCAACCTGGTCTTAGTTTTGAACTTTTCTCATGCTAGCGTGTTCCTCCCAGTAATAGATGCTGGATGTGAGGTCTGTGAGTCCAGGATGTTGCTTCCTTAACTACAGTAGCTCTCATGTATCAGAACAGCATCATTCCTGTAATGCTTTCTCCTTCTACCGCCCATGATGGATCTCTTCTCTTTTGTCCTGACAAACACGGATGCAAAACAACAGAGTGCGATTTCTCCCCCCACCTTTCCCAGTAGTCAGTGGAGGCTCTGCTCTCTGTCTACACTGATAGCCTCTGTGATTGCACTGCTACCCCTGTGTTCTTCTCCCTAGGTACACTCTAAGGGCGGGTTCACACATAGCGGATTTTCACTTAAATTCCGCTGCGGACACTCCGCAGCGTTAATCCGCAGCGGAGCCGTTTCTCCATTGACTTTCACTTTAATTTAGCAGTGTTCGTTTACACGATGCGTACAATTCCGCTGCGGAGCATAGGCTGCGGAGCGGAATTTGGTGTCCGCAGCATGCTCTGTCTGTTGCGGAGCAGTGGCGGACTGGTTGCGGACTCATTGCGGAAGTTCTCCATTCACTTCAATGGAGAATCGAAATTCCGCAATGAAGTCCGCAGATGTTATGTGTGGTGCGGATTTAGTTAGTGGTGCGGTGCGTATTTCCTGCCGGAGCAGGATATGACATCAGCATTCAGCATATTACAAAAGGAAGACGCCATTTTCGGCTTGCAGCCTGACAGAGAATTTAAAAAAAGTTAAGAGCCAACTCTGAACACAGGCTGCCATGTCGAGGTACAGACGTATGGACATGGAGGTTTCGTCCCTCATTAATCTGGTAAGTACATGTATATGTTTGTGTCATGTTGTTTCAAGATGTCTACTATGTATGGATTAACACTAGCAGCACCTGCAGAATGTCCATTTTCTTAAGGCAGATCACCATGTAACAGCTCCACTGTGATTCCAGAGTACCAAGCAAACAGCATTATGCAATTTTTTGGGATTTTTATAGGTGCATAGTAGGCCAGAGATCTGGGACAGCTCGATAGCTGCCTACAGCGACCGCAACGCCCGTGACGAGGGATGGTCGTTTGTGTGCCGCGGACTGTACCCCGAGTGGGACGGGATGCTGGAGAGGGAGCAGGGAGTGATTGGTAAGTTTGCATTTAGTTTGTAATGCAGAGAGGTCAAAACACTGTTGCCAAAGGTTGGTTTGCATCATTAGCATGCTAGCAAAAATCAGCACTAATTTCCTTTCCTGCCTTGCTAAACCATACCCCAACTTTTGACATGTCACTATGGCACATGCGCAGTTGCTGATCCCTTTTTCCCCGACTGTAAGGGTATGTGCACATGGCCTATTGACGGCACTAAATCCTGCCTTACACACTCCATTTAACGACCTGAAGTACCTTTTGCAAGCGTGGACAACCATATGCACATTTAAATGCATGGGCAGATGTTTGCCAGCATCTTGGTGGCGTCGTGGCCTATTTTTGCCATGGCAAGAGGTGGTGGCAACCCAGGCGTAGCCATAGTTGCTGTCTACTCAAGTTCTGCCCCAATGATGTGGTTGCATTGATGATATATCCTCACGACAGGCCAGAGGACGCAATTGAGCTGTATACACCTGACTTCATCCACTATGCCCTAATTTAAAACACATCCTTCCTTTTCCAGAAAATGATGTGCGCAATCGGTGGAGGACAGTACGAGACCGGTTCCGCAAACAGCTATCAAAGACACCTGCAAGTGGCTCCTCTCCTTCACGGGGCCGTGCCATAGCCTACTATGAGGAACTGGCTTTCCTCATTCCCTGCAGGGAGCTACGAAGGTAAGTCTCTATTCGCACACACACCTGGGTTATAAAAGGGAGCGCATGAAACATGTGATTCAAAAATAACGTAATGCAATGTCTATTGCGTGAAGATTATATTCCACATGTTTGTTTTCCTTTTGCCAGTGTTGTCACGAAAATGACCCCTGACCGTACACATTATCACATATCACTCTGTGTTGCTTATGTAACTCATTCTCTTCATGACGAGAATACGTCTTTAGTTTCCCCCCCCCCAAAGATTGGTGTCAGTTGGGGTGTGTGTAGAATGGCAAAAGGATATGTTAACGAGATTAGCGACTGACAAACTGTTGGAGAAATGTCTTCTGAATCCCCTTAGTCAATGAGCGTTTTTTTCCATGCAGAACGTCCGGAAATGTACCACCCCGGACGCCACAACGGAGTGCACGTGGCCAGGTGCAGCAGCAGGCCGTGGCAGGCTCCTCATCAATGGTGGCTGAGGAAGATGCGCCCTACCAGCCAACCCCGGCACCAGCAACTCCGCGTGGCGACACCTCTCCAGCCCCCACGGCAGCTACTTCCCGACCGCGCCAAAGAGTGGGTGGCCGAAAGCGCCATACGCCAGAAGACCAAAGTGACACGGTAGAGGGCCAAGCCATGCGCATGATTCGGAGGGTGGAGGCCGAGGACCAATACACCAGTTTCGGGAATGCCGTTGGTGGGCGATGCCGCGAGATGGAAAATACTCGGCGGGCGGCATATATGACCTGTGTCTTCGCCCTGGCCGATATCTTTGAGGCCCCCCAGCCCCTACCCGATGTGGGAGATCTCATTTTTCACCTGCGAACACTAACTGGCCGTAGGGCTGAGACGTCTGCCGCTGTGCCGCACGCCCCACCTCCTGCCTCTGCACCCTCCCTGCAGCCCGATCCCTATTTTTCCCCCTGGACTCATGGACATCCCTCTGCTTCCACTTTCCGCCCATACCCCAATGTCCCAAACCCTTTGCCCACCCCATACTCGTCCACTCTCCCACCTCTTCATATCCATCCTCCCACCTCTGCGGCATACATGCCCCCTACCTCAACCTCCTCCTCTGCCCCCTCGTCGCATCCACAATTAAGCCCCCCGCGCTTCCACATATTGTAGTATGTTTTGTTTTTTGTTTGGTCGCTAATGTACCAGGTATTTAATATTTGTTACTTACATGATTCGACTTGTATTTAGTTGTGATGTTCATACGTTCCATCAAAGTTCCGTTGAATTTATGACTCTGACTTGTGTTTTTTTTGATTTGGATGGGAGGAGGCCAAAATGCGGGAGGGCATCAAGGGGACGATAACGATTGTTCACAGTGTGGCCGTTTTCATTTAGTAAATACTGTGTGGTTTGAGATGCTATGGTGTGCTCAACCAAGAAAGGCAACCTAGACATCATACTCCCTATTCAGACATGGGATTCATAAAATACACACACTTAGGCCAAATCCAAGTAATAGTGCATTATTTTATTGCAAAGGAAGCACATCCAACACACAATTTTCCATTCCATAGGAGTATCAATGACAGAATTGCCTACTGTTTGGACATTAAACCGATTACTGCTGGGTTGGCCGCACCCCGCCAACACAGGAGTATTGCCAAGGTACGGCCCCTTCAGAAGTGAGGAAATAATCCGAGTAAATATCTCGTACGCGTACACCACTACTGCCCTGACCAGCAGAACCCCAGTTAATGGCACTGCCAACATAGGGCAGAAGTGAGTCGCCCTCAACTTCTTGACGGTATTCCTGGAGGTAGTTATGGAGGACACAACATGCCTTGATGACCGCATCAACGGTGTTTTCCTCCAATTGCATGGCCGAGGTAAAGACCCGCCACTGATTTGCCATGATGCCAAACGTGCACTCGACGAAACGTCGTGCCCTGCTCAGCCTATAATTAAAAATCCGACGACGGACATTCAGTCCCCTTCGTGGGTATGGGCGCAGCAGGTTAGGGCTCAAAGGAAATGCCTCATCCGATACCATCACGAAGGGGACTGGACGCGTGGTTCCTGGAAGAGGTGTCGGAGGGGGGAGAGACACGTTATCTATGAGAATTTGGAGGCCAATCTGGGAGGCTCGCAGCACCCGGGAGTCCCCAGTACTACCATAGGCACCAACATCAATGGTAACAAATTTGTAATGTGCATCAGCCACCGCCATCAGGACGACCGAAAAATACTTCTTGTAATTAAAGAAGCGTGATCCTGAGTGCGGTGGCTGCTGCACCCTTACATGCTTGCCATCAACTGCGCCTATGCAGTTTGGGAACTGGGTGACATTTCTAAAGCCAGCTGCGACATTTAACCAAATCTCGGGAGTGGGGCAAGGCATGACAATGGGCTGCAACTCTTCCCACAGAACTTTGCATGTGCTCTTCACAATTTGGGAAATGGTGGATTTGCCCACACGAAATTGGAGGTGCAGGGATGCATACGTCTCGCCGGTGGCCAAAAATCTGAAACCAAAAAACATCAGGCATTACATTACATCCCACTATTTAGGAAGAACAACATGTAGGGAGACTATAATACATATGTTTGGGGAAACAAGAAACGTACCCAAGCTCGCAAAATGCACAATAGAGAAAATGATTGTATGTTAGATGACACGCAGAAATGTGGCAACTTACCGCAAGGTGATGAGCAACCTTTCCTCAGCAGTAATCGCCATCCTCATCCAGGTATTCTGCTTGGTAATGTGTGGCCTGACAATTTCGAGCAGCCTGTCAAATGCTTCGATGCTCATCCGGCAGAATCCCGTAAATTTGTCTGGATATCTAGACCACACCACAAAGAAGATTAACCTAAATGCGGGGTAACCAGCCTAAGTGGGAAACACATGCCAGCATTTACACACACCATGTGGTGTGCACTAATTAAACCCTTCGTCCGTCTGTACTACTTGTACGTAGGTTTGCCCCAGGTGTGGTCCAGACACCAGTAATGAATGTGGTATGCTCAGGATAGCCCATCAATATATCATCCCTCTGGGTCCTCCACACGAGACCGTCAGCAACTAGCTGTTTGGAAGCACACGCTGTGCTCGGACGACTGATACTACCCCTGGATTTCCTTGACTTGATTAGGCTGTCAATCGCCAATACACAGGTAGTGTATGTAGTGACTATGCGATAATTCTCAGATGCACTGCAATGGGATAGTCTTTGAATTCGTGGGATTGGCCAATTTTGCTCTGTGAGCTATTGAATTGTGAGTAACTTAAGCCAAAGAAGGGTATCCGAACACTATGGACCCTTCACGGCAACTGATCGGTGACAGGGACGACTGTCCGAGGGCAAGCGCTGATAAATCAATGGCCTATCCACTGCACAGAACAGGGCGTTTGCAAGCCGGGCACTTTACTCTACACCCTACTCTCACATATAGCAGCCTGGTGAGTAGAGGTGAGCAGAGACTCATTACAAAACATATGAATCATGTGCTCTTAAGTTACCCAACAGAACAACAGGGGCAGTGACAATGAAAGATTGTATCCCAAATATATACCTTCTTAGATCGCAGCAAAGAAGTGCAAAATGACCTTTGGTTGATCTTTCTGCAACCAAAGGGTGAACCCACAGTCGGACACGGCCTCGTTCTTCAGCCTGTGTGCAAATAATGATTGTGAAATCCAAGAAACCTGTTACTATATCATTAGCAGACAGAAACATATACTTTTGCATTGGATGTGTGTAGATGACTAAATATTACTTACACGTTGCCTTTGGCGACGACGGACAATGCTGACTATGGTGCGCAGCAGCAGAATCAAATATTGTCGGCGTAATTGAAGTGGTCGCTCCTGGATGTCAGGCATTATCCCACACTTCGGACTAGTATACTTCTCCGGCGAGATTCACTTCTCTTTCTGGCCACACTTATACATGCCATGGGTGTGTCCAGCTCGTCGTCATAGGAACTGAACTCCCAAATGATGTCAGTTCCTTTTTGGAAGACTTGCCTTTGAAATCCGCAACGAAATCCGCAACTAAATCCGCAAGGCAATCCGCAGCACTTTGCCAAAATCCGCAGCGTAATCCGCAATGCGGATTCTGTGCGGCATGGATGCGGACAGTTGCGGAGGAATTCCGCCATGTGTGGTCATGCCCTAATACAGTTACAACCTGTGTGATCTGTCCACCAGATGCTTTCCCCCTTGTCCAAACTCTGATCTGCCGTGTACAAGAGAGCACATGACGTCAGCCCCAACAAGAGCAGTGTGCTGTCAGATGATCTTTAGAATTTGCAGGACAGCCAGCTATATACAAAAGCTATTCAGACTCTACAACAGCCAAATCGTAGAAATTGGTAATGAAGACTATTTAGATAGTTGCCTAATTTAGCATTTTGTTTTCTCCCTGCAAATCCAGGGGTGGGGGAGATGGTGGGGAATGAAGGAGAGTAATTAGTGGTGCAATGTTTAGGTATTTGTTTTGTTTCTTTACACCTTTGACTTTTTTGAAGAGGAAAAGTAAATAAAAGTGAAAAGCGAATCTATGATAAATTAGTTTTATGATTTATAGTTTAGTGCTATTACATTGAGCAATTGCTTGAAGGCATACAAAACAGATTTATAATTCCAACATGTAAATATGCCTTAAAGTGGTACACCCATCTTTGACATACCCCAGGATATGCCATAAATGTCTAACAGATGTGGGTCCCACCCCTTGGACCCACACCTATCTCTAGAATGAAGCCCCCAGACTCCTGTCCTACCTACTCCTGCTGCTCTACAGACACTAACTGACGAGGTGGTCAAGAGTACAGAAACAGCCGAGCTCCCTGATTTAAACTGTTTTCATAAATCCCACAGAAGTGAATAGGAGCTACAGAAACATAGTAGAACAGTGAGTTACCCTGTTTCTACAACTCTGGAGTTCCGAAAACAGTGTAGCTCAGTGAGCTCGACTGTTTCTGTATTCTCAACCACCCCGTCAGTCAGTGACCGGAGAGCAGCAAGATCAAGTAAAGGTAAGGCGGGTGTCAGGGAGCCCCAATATAGGTGCAGATCCTGGAGATCGGACCCACATCTATCAGACATTTATCGCATCCATTCCAGAGATCACTGCAGATGTATCCTGATAATGCTTTGCATACACTGTGTTGTTCTGCTAAGGGATGTTTACGTGAAGTAGATTGGCTGCAGAAATCAATAAACATATCATAGCTGCATTACTGCATCGATTGAGCTTTGCAATACACAATCCTCACAATGTTATTAGGCAGTAAAATGTGGCACATAATTATTTTAAGGTAACTTTTTAACTGTGCCTCATACTATGTCCCACTGTGGTTCTGTCGATGAAAAATATTGAAAACGGCTAGTTTAAGATAAAATATTTATGATAGCATTTCGGTGAGAAGGTTGCTTACCTCTCCTTTTATTTTATTATCTCCAAAGCACAAGTGCTGCAGATAAGCAGCTGCATTAGACTGTACAGAAGGGAACTGGTGTTGTAACATTTGTATCACTTCTGGAAGTTCTGGATCTCTCCAGCCAAACTCTCTGCAAAATATAATACAAAGCATGAGAATGTAATCAATATAAATTTTTATACCACCAATATATTCAGCAGATTACTTTGGTCTTCTTTTCAAATGGGCATTAAATCTGTACCATACATAAAACATTAAAAGCAGTACACCTTTGCAGAGTATTGCCACATAATGTTCAATATACCGACAGTTAAAGCTCAGAATGTGAGTACAGACTAACATTTACAGCACATAACATGATAAGAAAGTGTAAATTTGTTGTCAGGTTCTACACTTCCCATCACATTTTTTGAAAGACGTAGAAAAGCTAGGGTGGTCATATGCTTATGCTTTTCAGTATAAAGTATATACAAACAATGCAAAGATAAAAGTATTCATAAATTACACTTACAAACTGAAATAATAGGGCCATGATCTCACACACAGTTTTGATGCATTCTCTGTGGCAATATTTGGCTCAGGTTTCTTTAGCCAAAGCCAAAAGTGGATTTGAAACAAAAGAAAGGTATGAAGAGGAGTCTGATGCATCTCATTTCTTTTGTGTCCACTAATGTGTTTGCCTAAAAACCAGAGACAAAAACGGCATCAAAACTGTGTGTGTGATCCTGACCTAGCAACGGTGGACTTAAAAATTATATGGAAGTCACTGGCTGTTTTTTGCCTTTACCCCACTGAGACAAACATATGAGAAAGCCGCATTATCTGATGGTAATCTGATTTTCCATTCTTGTTCCATCGGCAGTGCAGTCTGATACTCTATGCTTTAGATCTAAGGGGAGGTATCATCCTTTTTATGCCAGCTGGCGAAGGTAAGTGGCAAAAGGTCCCAAAAGTTGCACTTTGCCCCACAAACTTTTGGCCTCTTCACACCACCCTTGACAACTTTTGTAAAAAGGGGCATGGCTTTAGAAAAGGGGGCGGGCCACAGTGGCCCAAAAATTTATTATAATTTATGACAGAAAACTGACGTAAATTATAATGAAAATCTGTGCCAGATCCTGGCTGGCACTGAATTCACTCTATTGGTAGTAGCAAGGTAGGGGGCTGTCTTGGGCCCCTACCTTCCAAACCACGTGACCAGACTACCTCCCATGGCACCTATAATGGACAGTTAAATAAAACAAATGAAATAAAAAAATGTATACTCACCTCACCGCTCCTCTTCTCCCCTCCGTGGCCCGCACGTCCCGGCCGAAAGATGTGACAATTATTAAGAGGCTTTTGCCAGTCTTAATAAATTGCCCCCTATTTGTTTTCATGAGCTGCACACCACAAGTTTACCAAAAAGTCAGTGCATGGAGTGCTGATTTAGGCATCATGCACATAGCTATAGTTTAGCTTTGTTTTATACAGCCCTAAAACGGCACCCATAGAGGAGAATAGGTTCTTAGTGTCCTTATTTTACCTCCATGATTTCATATAAAGGCACACTTTTTTCCTTCCTGATTTCATACAAATCTAAAAAAATAAAATATATATTGTAGAATGTGCCATCGAATGCTGTATATACAGAGCAATTCTCCACGAGAAGCATTGTCATACCCGGCCCAGCGCAACTTAAAGTTCAGAGCTGTGGTGTATGGATCAATATAAAGAATTCAGGGGCCACTTCAAACAGCTGACCTAATACTGAACTACTTCAGAGTCAGGAAGGATCTTTTTCTCCATGAGAACAAGTGCAAACTATTTAACGAGGGTTTGCATCATATGTTGACTTACTATACCTGTCTCTATTCATAAAAAAAAAATCTGTGTATGTTGCTAGATAGGAATCTCATGGGTTGGTCTCAAAGTTGTATGCGAACCAAGAGAGGTAATATAGGCTAAAGAGATCCAAGGAATGATCTGCAGATGGCCCAGCACTTATCGGAAGTTAGCCCTTTTGGTGATTAGCCTATTTTGGGCCTTAAAGGCTATGTACACCTTTGAGGGCTTCTTTTTTTTTTCTTTTTTAAATAAGTAAATCAGTCAGTTTGATTAGTGTAGCTTTTTAAATCGTTTTTATTAAAAATTGGTTTTACTTTTGGAGATACAGCTGTTCTGTATTCTCTATACAGAACAGCTGTATCATTCACTTTACACTGAATCCGTCAGTTCTGCGAACCTGACGGGCTCAGCGTCGGCGGGTCCTGTGTGTATCTGACACGCAGGTTCCACGTGTAATCGATCCCATCGAAGTTCATAACTTAGGTGTGATCGATTACAGGTGGATCCTGCGAGTCCTGGTTCAAGTCCCCGAGGGGGCTAAAGACGTGTGTAAAAGAAAAGTTACATTTTAAAGTTTTTAGCAGTGTAAAAAATAAAATTAAATGTTAAAAAAAACACCTTTTTCCCATTTTTCCTCTGAAGTAATGTAAAAATTAAAAAAAAAAGACAAAATTGGTATCACTGAATCCATAAAAGTCCGAACTATTATACTACAGCATTATTTAATGCGCACGGTGAATGCCGTAAAAATATAAAACGCCGGAATTGCTGTTTTTTGGGCAATTCATATCTCACAAAAAAATTAAATAAAACATGATCAAAAAGTCTCATGTAGCCCAAAATGGTACCAGTTAAAACTATAGCTCGCCCCGCAAAAAATAAGCCCTCATACCGCTCAATCGATGGAACAAAGAAAAAAGTTATGGCTCTCAGAATGTGGCAACAAAACACAAATTTTATTTTTAACAATTAGTTTCTTCCATGTAAAGTACTAAACCTAAAAAAATTATATAAATTTTGTATTGCCGTAATCGTATTGACCTGTAGAATAAAGTAAACATGCAATTTTTAACGTATGATGAAAGCCGTAAAAATTAAACCCCTGAAAAGGTTGAGCAATCCCTGTTTTTTTCGTATTCCACCCCACAAATAATTTTTCCCCAGTTTCCCAATGCATTATATGGTACAACAAATGGTACCATTAAAAACTACAACTCGTCCCGCAAAAAGAAAGCCCTCATATGGCTATATTGACGGAAAAATTTAAAAGTTATGGCTTTTCGAAGATGGGGAGGAAAAAATGAAATTGAAAATCCAAAACATGGCTGGGTCCTGAAGGTGATAACAACGATTGTCGCATTCACGGTGCAGATTAATTAATGTAAAAACTGTGTTTACAGTTAATCACCACCTCGGCAAAGAAATCGCCGGGGTGCTGGTCGCTGCAATTGCAACCGGAGGCCTAATACTGGTCTCCCGGTCTGACTAGCTAGCTCCGATCCCTGCTATTAACCCCTTAGATGCAGCAACCGAAAGTAATTGGTACAACTCGGCAGTCCCGCATGTGATAGCAGGGTTGCAGACCACTGCTGTGGCAACAAGGGGCCTAACAATGGCCTCCTGGTCTGTCATTACAGAAGCCGATTTGTTCCCGCCTGGAGGCGGAGCCTAATCGGCTTGCTGTCAGTGAACGACTGACAGATCTAATACATTGCACTACATAGGTAGCACAATGTATCAGAAAAAAAATCAGACTGTTGGACCTTCAAGTCCAATAGTGGAACTACAAAAAAGTGTAAAAAAAAAACGCTGTAAAAAATATTATAAAAGTTTTAACTAATAAAACACAATCGCCCTTATTCCCTTATCAAGTCCTTTATTATTGGAAAAAATAAATAAACCATACATATTTGGTTTCGTCGCGACCGTGATGTCCTGAACTATAAAAAGTTTGTGTTATTTCTTTCACGCGGTGAATGCCGTAAAAAAAACAAACCTAAAAAACAATGCCAGAATTTCTTTTTTTTTGTCAAATTGCCCTACAAAAAATGAAATAAAAAGTGATCAAAAAGTCGCATGTATCCAAAATTGGTACCTATAAAAACTATAGCTCGTCTAGCAAAAAATCAAGCCCTCATACAACTCTGTTGACAGAAAAACGTAAACACAACATGGCGACTACAAAAGTAATTTTATTGTGCAAAAACTTTTAACACATTAAAAAGTGCTATAAATTTTGTATCGCCAGAATCGTACTGACCCGCAGAGTAAAGTTAACATCTAATTTTCTAACACATGGTGAACGCTGTATTAAAAAAAACTAAGAAACCATGCCAGAATTGCAGTTTTTTGGTCACCTTGCCTCCCAAAAAATAGGATAAAAAATTATCAAAAAGTCGCATGAATCCCAAAATGGTACCAATGATAACAAGAGCCCGTCCCGCAAAAAAACAGCCCTCATACCACTAAGTCTATGAAAAAATAAAATTAATTAAGGCTCCAATCCGTCAGTAAAGAAAAATATGCAGTTGTTCAGGACCGAGGGGAACATTTATACCCTTTCAAAAGGCGATTTATCACGGCCCTAAAATTAGGGAACCAGGAAGGAGAGGGCCCAAACATATCTGCTTTAAGCGAGGGTGCCTGTATTATACCCAGATAACACTTTCATAGCAAAATTCCCGAAATTGCAAAGGCGCAGAGTGTGTACCAAAAGGGGCATAAGAAAGGACATCATTCATCAGTGTGACACTGGCCTGTGCAGAAAGGATTACTCCACAGCGTATCGCACATCTATGGATTATTTTATTGTTTTTCTTTCCCCCATTATTATACCACCTATTATGCCCTGATGCACTCCGCACAGCTTACATATGCCACCACATTATAAACTGAAACACCAGCAATACTCAAACAAAACTACTACAAAGCAAAATCCACGCTCCAAAAGCCGAATGGCGCTCCCTCCCTTCTGAGACTTAGTGTGTCCAAACAGCTGTGTACTTCCACATATATGGCATCGCCATACCCGGGAAAACACTTTTAACACTTTTTCGGGTGTGTATCTCCAGTGGCATAAACTGGGCATGACATATTTGCCACTGAAATGGTATATCTAGTGAAAAATTGCAATTTTTACTTCACACGATTCGGAGTACATTCATTTATGGAAAATACCTGTGGGGTGAAAATGCTCACTACACCCCTTAATAAATGCCTTGATGGGTGTATTTTCCAAAATGGGGTCACTTCTCAGGTATTTTATTATTTCACATCAGAGCCTCTGTAATTATGAACCAATACTTTGTAAGTCGCCAAATTAGGCCTCAACTTCGCATGGTACTCTTTCACTCGTGAGCCTTGTCGAATGTCCAGGCAAAAGATTAGGGTCACATGTAGGGTGTATTTAAAAATGAGAAACACAGCGTAATGAGAGCTGTCTGTTGATGGTGGCACAAGCTGGGCACCACATATTGGCATATCTATGGTAAAATTGCCATTTTCACTCTCTAACATCGAGTGCACACTAATGTCTGGAAACCACCTGCAGGGTTAACAAGCCCACTACATCCCTAGGTGAATACCTGGGTCTAGTTTCTAAAATGGGGTCACTACTGGGGGGTTTCCACTGTTTTGGTCCCACAGGTGCTTTGCAAATGCGACATAGCGCCCAGAAACCAATCCAGCAAAATCTGCAGTCCAAAAGCCAAATGGAGCTCCTTCCCTTCTGAGCCCTGCTGTGTACTCAAACAGCAGTTTATGACCACATACAGGGTATTTCCGTACTCTGGAGGAATTCCTTTACAAATCTTGGGGTGCTTTTTCTCCTTTATTTGTTGAGAAAATAAAAAATGTTAAGCTACAGCTACGTCTTATTGTAAAACAATGTAATTTTTATTTTCACTGCCAAATTCTAATAAAATCTATTAAAACACCTGTGGGGTCAAAATGCTCACTACACCCCTAGATGAATTCCTCAAGTGGTGTAGTTTCAAATTTCCCATATGTCTACTTTGGATTGGCATAGTTTTTTTTTAACATCCTTTAATTTTTCTAGGATGTTACAAGGTTTAGAACTTTAGCAAAATATTCTTACTTTTTCAAGGAGATTTCAAAAGGCTATTTTTAGAGGGACCAGTTCAGGTGTGAAGTGGTTTTGAGGGGCCTATACACGAACCCCCATGAATCATCCCATTTAAAAGCTGCACGCCTCAAAGTATTCAAAACAGCATTTACAATGTTTCACAAGAATTAAAGCAATGTACAGGTGAAATTTACAAATTAAATATTTTTTGCAGAACTTCATATTTAAATCAATTTTTTCTATAGCACACAAGGTTTTACCAGAGAAACGCAACTCAATATTTATTGCCCAGATTCTGCAGTTTTTAGAACTATCCCACACGTGGCCCTAGTGTGCTTGCTGATGGACTGAAACACAGACCTCAGAAGCAAAGGAGCAACTTGAGGATTTTGGGGCCTTCTTTTTATTTTTCTTATAAAATTATTTATATTATTATATTTTAGGCACCATGTCAGGTTTGAAGAGATCTTGTGATGGCAAAACAAAGGAAACACCCCATAAAATACCCCATTTTGGAAACTACACACTACAAGGAATTCATCTAGGGGTGTAGTGAGTATTTTGACCATTTGGCCACTTCACAACTGAACTGGTCCCTGTAAAAATAGCTTTTTGAAATTTTCTTGAAAATGTGAGAAATTTCTGCTAAAGTTCTAAGCCTTGTAACGTCCTAGAAAAATAAAAAGATATTCAAAAACCGATGCCAATCTAAAGAAGACATATGGGAAATAAGAAAACTACACCACTTAAGGAATTTCTCTAGGGGTGTAGTGAGCATTTTGACCCCACAGGTATTTCATAGATTTTATTCGAATTTGGACGTGAAAACGAAAATTTAATTTTTTTCCCAATAAGATGTTGTTTTAGCTAAAAACAAATCAATGTCCACAAGGAATAAAGAAGAAAAAGCACCCCAACATTTCTAAAGCAACTTCTCCAGTGTACAGAAATACCCCATATGTGGTCATAAACTGCTGTTTGGGTACATGGCAGGGCTCAGAAGTGTAGGAGCGCCATGTGGCTTTTGGAGTAGAGATTTTGCTGGATTGGTTTATTGGCACCATGTTGCTTTTGCAAAGCCCCTAAGGTACCAGTACAGTGGAAACTAGCCAAAAGTGACTCTATTTACAAAACTACACCACTTGAGGATTTCAGAAGACATAAGTAATAAGGCTAATGTTAAAACACTTATTGCTGAACGCTGCAGGCAGAGCCGTCCGGATTACAGGACAAACATTAAATATTATGTGACTAACATACGAAGGACTAGGTGGCGTACATTCACAGGATTGTCAGAGCTTGCGCAAAAAGTTATGAATTCCCTAATCTAGAGTCGTAAAACCTTTTTGGACCTGAGTTTATACAGGAGGTGAAGGGAAGATACAGGGCACAGAAATCATTTGCAGTTTACAAAAAGCCCACAACTAACTCATAAAAAAAAACTTTCGTTCAGAGGGTCGGACCTTAAGGTCCCACTCAGGGACGTTTCGAAAGACCACACAACAGAGGCGCAAGCTCCAGCACAGCTAGATGAAGCGCTTAAAGAACATTCACTACCTACCCACAGATTCCAGTCAGGTAAGCAAAAGAACCTTGGTTGCTTCACAAGCATATTTAAATGTTTGGGAGACTGTAAATAATGGACATTGCCACTGGAAAAATTTCCCTTCCAGAGGAAGAAACCTTGATCTTGGACAAATGGTAAGTTAAAACCAATACTGGGATTCGCCATACATTTTGGAAAAATTTCTGCAGCACAGCCAAACCAAAAAGGCTGGTTGAGTCACAATTGTAAAGCCACTGAACAGACTTGGTTTCAGTTACAATCTGGGAACTAAAATTTCTGTTAGAGGGAATCTTTCCACTTGAAAATAGACATAAATTATGCATTTCACTCGATATATGTATAGAAAGCATATTTATGTCATTCTTAGTGGTTTTCGTCTTTAAAAAGAGTGAAATTAAAAATCTGCCTGGAAAAGACGATTTAAAGTATTTATCAAAATAGAAAAAGAGTACTGGGTCCAGAAAATGACCCTACCACAGGCTTGGACTGCTTAAAGCGACCCTCAAGTCCCGGGCCAACATTTAAGATATGATGGTGTATATGGAGCAATAATATCTGATGCCCTCCAGCTGTGCCCCTCTGCCATGGAGCTACCATTTTAGGGTTCCCACTGTGCTGTCCCAAAATGGCTGCAGCGATTCTAAGACTTTAAGTCTAAGACACTACCACTGTTCTTAGATTGGCCAAAAATGCTCACATGAGCAGTTATGTCCAATGCTCGAACAGTGGGAGTGTCTTAGACTCCGTCTGAGAAGCGCTGTGGCCATTTTGAGACAACACAGAGGGGACCCTAAAATGGGAGATGCAAGGCAGAGGAGACAACTGAAGGGATCAGATATAATTACACCATATACCCCATCACATTTACAACTCTGTCCCGAGACCGGAGGGTCGCTTTCAATAGCTTATTCTGGTGGATTAGCTGGCACCCACAAGACCTGCATAAAGGATTCCATAAAGCGCAAAATTGAGGGCCCGCAGAACCTGCTGAACATTTTTGGATTTTAAGTTCTCTGCGTGGGAATTAAGAAAGAGATCTCACAGAAGTGGATATCTGGATGGCATATTAAAAACAGCTTACCAACGCTCCCAACAGAGAACAACTGCTAACCCCATAATCAGATCAGAGGAGTGATTCTCTAGCCAGATCATAGGGACCTATGATTCTGCACATGCAGAGATACGAGATATTCTCCAAACATACTGGGGTATTTTAAAATCCGACACAGATTTTTGAGAAATCACAAGTGATAGTCCTGCAATGAACTAAAGAAGGGGCCATAACATTAGCGATAGATTAGTAAGCAGTAATTTGAGACCAATGGTAATCTCAGGTACTTGCCTAAGTGATAAGACGTATTGGTGTGGTGCCTGCAAGGTATACAACTCGATCAACACCGGTAATACATTCACAAGCGGGTTGACGGCCAGGATATACCAGTTAAAGTCCTTAATAAATTGTTGTTCTAATGGGATTGTCTATCTTACGAGCGGCCTTCCGCCTCCACTTTGTGGGCAAAACCACAAGGGAGTACTGCAGACGCATCAGGGACCATATCTGCGACATTGAACGAAGGAAAGAAAAACCCAAACCCAGACACATGAGGGAATACCAGAAGGGCAATTCCTCAGAGATAATAGAGATATAGAGGTAGTGATTCCACCCATCAGAGAGCGACATTTTGACAGGAAGCTTTCACTAAGGGAAGTCCAGTGGATAAATACCATCAAGCCACAGGGCTTGAATATTCTGTTTTTTTTTATCTGACCCTTTCGTGTTCGTTCCAATCCTGGTTTTACAGTCTCCGGATCTTGCCTAGATAGCCTTTTATGGTCAAGGTGAAACCGGATCAGTGTTCTGTTCTTTATTAGTATCTCATGGTATTGAGAATAATCCTATGATGGGTACACACTGTATCTTTTATTGGATACATGTATCTTAAAGCGTTTATGATCGTAGATTCGTAGATCAGGGTTCTTCATAGACTCACTGACTGATGAAGTTTTTGATGGTTTCTTATGCCGTGTTTATTGGAGTATGGCGCGTCCACGACTCTGAGACTATTTAATTTTACATTATGACTTCATGACTCCAGGACTCTGAGACTACTTAGACTCACATTACGACTTCACGACTCTGAGACTAGATATACTCGAAAAACTTGATCAACATTTGTAACAATTTATTTCAACTTTAAGACGAATGCCTTGGCAGAGCATGCACTTATTGAACTATACCCCTGATGCTGCAATTAATCAAATACTTGAATGTTGAAACACGTAGGGTAGCAATATTTATTGATAGAGAGTTAGCCACTCAATGGAATATGCCAGTGACTAGTTTGATAGGAGGGATTCAGAAAAAATTAAATATCTTCCTCTCTGTCACCTCTCCGCTACTCTCTTTAAACTATTCAAACCTGTGTTATTTTCTAGAACCAGTATTTTTTCAAATTTAATGAATGCTTAATAAATGGTATACTTTTAATCGTCTTTCCCAGGCATATTTTTCATTCCACTCAATAAATGTAGCCCAGGCGCTTACTAGGATTCAAATGGAGATGTCAGACATATCGACGGAATGTGATGGTATTTGGCCTCTTAAACGCACCATATACCTACACAAGGGTGATGAAATCAATAATTACTCATATAACAAAAGGGGTCTTATGGCTAGTGTACCTGGACAACATTTTAATATTAAACAAGAAAAAAAATCTATTAGTCTCACAATAGGTTATGGTTATATCCCTTCTCACAAGCAGAGTTTTTTTTCCATAAACAAGAAATCAGTGCTGCTGCCAATAATCGCTGGGGTATTTGCGTTTTTTCATGGACACAAGTAGTTTTCAATTAGGCATCCCAGAGAAAATAAATGGGAGGCCCTAGGGGACATAATCAATTAGTAATGGTAGCAGGGGGAACTTCCCAGAGTGGCCTGGCAAGACTAATTGGGAAGATAGTTGCAATGTAACCAGGTCTCAAGCGAGCCCCAGCATTTTACAGACAGATGCAGTTGTGGTTGAGAGAGGTCCTCAAACAAGGTCACAGTTGAAACAACGAAAAAACACTTTCTAAAAGCGTGAGAGAGGCATTATAGAAAATCCTGCAACTAAGAGACACTGTACCATGCCCAATTCGCCCACCTTCACCAAACACCACATTAACATCAGACGCTTCTCTGCTTGGATGGGGTGCATTCTTAACAAATTCAACAGTACGAGGTATCTGGTCGGGGGTAGAAAAGAAGCTACACATAAACGTATTAGAACTCAAAGATCCATGATTAGGTTGCCAGGCCTTAAAGAAAATTCCCCACCACAGTTAGTCCAGATCCATGCATTATCAATAAAATGGGAGGAATAAAATGAAGAAACTTAAGTGTAGAGGTACTACAATTTTCAAATTGAGAGAGGCATAGAGTTGACAGCACATTATGTTCCAGGACATACAAATGAAGTAGAAGATGTAATTTCTAGACAGAGGTTTACATTAGCAACGGTTTTCAAAACGGCAGCGAAAAACAACGGCCCGTCGGAACAGAATGCTGTTTTTAACATTGAAATCAATGGCCAGATGTTTGGAGGCGTTCTGCTTCCGATCCTTCAGCCGTTTTTCGGCCATTTGCGGCCCGAAATACGGACGAAAATAGGCCGTGTGAACATACCCTAAGGAAGAAAAGTTCATAGTTACTGGAGATAGAGCAGTTATTATAAAAAAAACAAAAAAAAAGGGAAACAAATACAGAAATAATAGAGAGGAAAGTCATATACTGTTGTCAGTTCATTAGGAAGTTATGTTGAGATGTAGTTTTGAACCCTGCTACATTACTTTCGCAGAGTCCACAAAGGGGGGGATGGTGAAGGAACTGATCAGGTACAATTTTGGTTTGTTTTGAATTAATGAATTTGGTTCCAGGAGATCTACAAAATGTGTAAGAGACCATCCCCCTCCAGCAAATTTACACAAGAGGCCGAGGTCACTCACAGATGAGTCTTTACAGATTTAGTAGGGAAGGAGGTGAAAATTATCTGAACATTGTTAATTTTATGTAAAGATTTTTGTAATTTTTATTTGTTTTTGTATTAATCAAGTATTTACAGAACCTGATAAAAGTGAGATTCTCAAAGTGTTCTGGATTATCAGATGAGTGTGGAGAAATGTATAATATTTGTTTTTATTTTAGAGAATGAAGACGCCACCCCTTTGAAATGTTCTATCTATATGTGACATAATGTAAATTTGTAATGTAGAAATACTTGATCATATACACTATGTACAAGACAGGATACGAGGCACAAGGTAAATCATCCATAAACCACTCTCACCTTCTCATTCATCTCAAGGAGCGGAGCTGGAGGTGCTCGCTGAGGCTGTAACCTGGCAGAAGGTAAGACGGCCGACATTTACACTGACTCTAGGTACGCTTTTGGCATCGCCCACAATTATGGGCCCATTGGTAATAGGAACTTTATTGGAACATCGGGTAAGCCAATTGAGAGAGCAAGAGAAGACAGACCTGACAACAAGGGTATGTGCAGCCAGGTATCAGTAAATTGGCTTGCCCCTGGATACAATAATGCCACCACTAGGTTTGTAGTAGCCGGCATGATGTGCGCACGGCATGACATAGGTAAAACAGCAAAGGTACCTGTGAAAACTGCAGCCCGGCCAGATTACCCGTCCCAGCGACTGTAGAATGTAGCGTCCATGGCCGCGGGCCGTCGGGTTTACTCACCTCCCGACGCCCGCAGCCATGGATCTGTAGCGCTGGTCTCCGTCTCACTCCTAGGAGACGCCAGCGCTCACTTCCGCTCCGTTCAGCTGTGTCCCGTAGGGTGCGCGCGCACGCTCGCGCCCGGCCTTAAAGGGCCAGCGCGCGCAAATAGGAAATCGGCATCATCAACTGCCACGATTTCCTGGTCTATAAGAAGGCCCCTGGCCTTCTAATCCTTGCCTGAACGTTGTTAGTTTTCCCAGTCTGTCTTGCAAATGGTCCCTTAGTGTTTTCCGTTCCTGTTGTTACCCGTGCCTTGATCCCCGTTCCGGTTTCCCGTGCTTTGCCTTAGTATCAAGTCGTGCCACGTTCAGAGGAATCTGCCACTTCCGGAGGAATCCGCCACATCCTGTGTCATCTGCCACGTCCGGAGGAATCCGCCACGTCCTGTCATCTGCCACGTCCGGCGGAATCCGCCACGTCCTGTGTCATCCGCCACGTCCTGTGTCATCTGCTACGTCCTGTGTCATCTGCCACGTCCTGTGTCATCTGCCACGTCCAGAGGAATCCGCCAAGTCCTGTGTCCTCTGCCACGTCCGGAGGAATCCGCCACGTCTGGCGCAACTTGCGGCTCCTGTGTCATCCGCCACGTTTGGCGCCATATGCTGCACCCATCTCATCTGTGCCAGAGCTTCGGTCACCGTCTGGACTATCCAGGTACCCTTGTGCGGGACATTGTATTTCTGGGGTTTCCTGTGGTTTGGCCAGCTGCCTTCCCGCTACGGCGGTACGGCCTAGTGGGTCCACTCACCCGCTTCGTGACACAGAACATACAGCTACCCGAGGTAGAAGTGTATGACGCGGTGCTCGTATGTGTAGACCTGTTCTCAGGGGGGCCTGAAGCCCGGCCGGTATCTTCCCCACTGCAGACGTTGTGTGTAGCGACAGGGGAACAGTGTTATCCCAAGTATTGAACTGGTGTTTGTACAATGATAAGATGTCAGCAGTTCTCCAGATGTTGTCCCAAAGTTAGTTTGTTTAAAGAGGCTCTGTCACCAGATTTTGCAACCCCTATCTGCTATTGCAGCAGATAGGCGCTGCAATGTAGATTACAGTAACGTTTTTATTTTTAAAAAACGAGCATTTTTGGCCAAGTTATGACCATTTTCGTATTTATGCAAATGAGGCTTGCAAAAGTACAACTGGGCGTGTTGAAAAGTAAAAGTACAACTGGGCGTGTATTATGTGCGTACATCGGGGCGTGTTTACTACTTTTACTAGCTGGGCGTTGTGTATAGAAGTGTCATCCACTTCTCTTCACAACGCCCAGCTTCTGGCAGTGCAGCACTGTGACGTCACTCACAGGTCCTGCATCGTGTCGGCACCAGAGGCTACAGATGATTCTGCAGCAGCATCGGCGTTTGCAGGTAAGTCGATGTAGCTACTTACCTGCAAATGCTGATGCTGCTGCAGAATCAACTGTAGCCTCTGGTGCAGACACGATGCAGGACCTGTGAGTGACGTCACAGTGCTGCACTGCCAGAAGCTGGGCGTTGTGAAGAGAAGTGGATGACACTTCTATACACAACGCCCAGCTAGTAAAAGTAGTAAACACGCCCCGATGTACGCACATAATACACTCCCAGTTGTACTTTTACTTTTCAACACGCCCAGTTGTACTTTTGCAAGCCTCATTTGCATAAATACGAAAATGGTCATAACTTGGCCAAAAATGCTCGTTTTTTAAAAATAAAAACGTTACTGTAATCTACATTGCAGCGCCTATCTGCTGCAATAGCAGATAGGGGCTGCAAAATCTGGTGACAGAGCCTCTTTAATAACGATATTCACAAAGTGTTGTGGGAATATTGAATACTGAGATTAAGTTTTATGTAAAGTTCTGGACCAGCCTCAGCATTGGACTACTGGAGGCGTCGGTATTATGTTTGTGTAAATGATAAATTCTCAGTGCAAGTAGATTCCCATTTGAAAATATTTTTGTTCACACTGTTACTGCCCAGTGTGAACGTTGAACATAAATATGTAATTGTTAATGTTTTTTCTTCAAATTAATTATCTGATTAAGATCAATTATTGATTATGCGATGAAAAGCTTGTTCTCCACAGAAAGTGTCCAACTGGGAGCGGAAGGCGTGAGAACCAGATTCTAACAGTATGTGGACGGATAAAGGAAGGTAAACCGTTAGCACCCAAGGCTCTCTTGATGGCACTTACATTGATGGTGTATGACCTCACATATGCCCCAAGACTGCAAGGATCGATGTGGTAAGATCTAATTGGTATGTCCCAGGCTTTACAGCTGATGCTGGTAAATTCTGTTAGAGTTGTTTGATTTGCCTACAGAACAGTCCTGGCAGACCGGTGCCAACCTTATCATACCCAGCTCCCACAAAGAGAAGAGACCTTGAGAGGCCTTCCCAGGTAGAACGAACCAGAGTAGGGGGGGGGATTGGTTTGAGACACTTGTCAGATAAACATGTGGAATCTGTGTATATTTCTGTGAATAGGAGCTGTTCCAGGTAATCAGCTGAGATCAAGGTATAAATCCTGCTGGAAAGTGTGACACCAAGTTCAAATACAATGTACCCAGTAATTACACATCTTTTAGGTGCCCTGTCCAGTGGAACAGAGAAGTTTTTCTTATATAAAAGGTGTTTGTTTGATGTTGTTTAAGGGCCTGTCATTATTATTGTATGTACTTAGAACAACGTTTATAGTGTATGCGGATGATGTTATCACCAGATTAGTATTTATTTTAACAATTGAGAAGGGTTGGGGGTCCCCGGCAAGTGCCAGTAAACATGAACTAAAAGACTTTTAATATGATGAACTCCATCACTCAGATGCGGCAGGCGCAGTCTGAGCCAGTACAACGCGTTTATCATGAACTGACGGCAGTGTCACAATTCTAATCAGCCGTCCAGACAAGTAATTTACCGGAGGAAGAGGACAGATGCGGAGGGTTTGTGGTAATCACAATAATACTCCGTCTACGTGGGATCTCACCCCAGGCTCACAGCATGAGGTGCTATGTACAGCCCGGTGACATATACTAAAAGAGACGGTGTCTGACAGATGAGAAGGACCAAACCAAGTCCTGATGACATCAGCAAAGATCAAAGTAAAGACCAAAGACCTGAGTGAATCCGTCAGCAGGATCACGTGTTTTAATAAGTGACCAGGTGGAGGATAATAATAAATCACCACTGTGCAGTCTGACTCCACGGAAGAACAGAAGACAGGAGAAGAGGACGATGATGTACAGGACTGGCAATGAACTGATGGGACCCAAAACCTGAGGGTGATAGCATGAGTTTGGTGATAACATTATATTATTAATTGAGGCCCTATAGTTTATATTGTCTGAGGTTTATAATTATAATGTGTGTAAATATGCCACGGCACTGCAAATTACGATCTGAGGAGTTTTATGTGGAGGTGTGAGGTGAAGGTCACTGGTTGTTGTCACTCATATGTAAGAAGTACATGGCAGCAATGAGAGCCCGGAGGTTAGGTTACCTGGGTGTCTTTAGGTTTGGGGAAGATGTTGCCCATGACTGGTTGTGTCTGCAGGGGTTAAAGTCCCATTAGGACAGTAAGTCACAGTGCAACAATTATTACCGTTATTAAAAATGTAGACTGGATTAATTATATATATTACAACCAGCAGTGGTTTCTGGATTATACCAAGACAACCATCCTGTATCCTGAGAATAGGGAAATTTAGGACCACTCCGAAACCTTGGAAGTCCAGGTACAAAGGAGGATTACTCATAAGGAGTAGCTTGTTTCAAGCTGGTGAAGAAATCCAAAACCCCTACCCGCCTGGTTCGAGTGGTCAGTAGAAGGTTGATAGGCAAGACTCAGGGATAGAGTAATAATATTTTTAGGGGGGACTGTCAGGGATCATTACCATGTATATTGTTTGCAAAAATATAATCCTTACATATATATATATATATATATAGAAATGCAAAAATAGGCTCTAGTGGATAGAGCTGAAACGTCGCACTTGGGACTAATAAAGTACCCTCTTTTTTTCACTTAATCTATGGTGTGCTGCCTATTTTTGCATTTCTGTTGATATTGAGAGCTTGGTCTGCTCTCTGGGACCTGCACCCACATCTTCTTATTCACCGGTGCTGCTGGATTTTGTTTTTTTGTCTATATATATATATATATATATATATATATATCAGTATATTTCACAAAGAGATTGGATCTATGGAACACAAAGGAGACTGCATGAGGGACATGCCTATGGAGACACCGCCGATGGAATGCAAGTGGAGTGTACAGATGGATTTACAGCTGAATACCCATTAGCTGTTGCTAGGTGGATGGACTTTTCCCTAGAACAAATGCTGTTTGCAGGTCATAAATTCCTGCAAGATTAGAAAAAAAGGTACCTTTTCACCATGATGCAACACATTGCTTATACTGTTGCGTCCGGTTTCATTGACATCTATTGGAAAATTTACTGGATACGTCTGGATCCTGTGTTTGAACAGGACAGAAAACAAACCATCAATTTGGTGTCCAGTTGCATCCCCTTTTAAAGGTAAATTTGACCAAAAAATAAAACAGTACCATCCAACAGAATGCAAAAAATGTTGTGTGAACCTAGCCTAACACTGTTTTCTAAAGATATTTTTTCCGTTTGTGCTGTGTACACTGGAGGCAAGGTCAGCAGTCATTGGAAGAAATTGATCAAAACTAGTGCAAAAAAAATAGTTGAGTAGTTGCCCATAGCAACCAATCAGATTTCACATTTAATTTTGCAGAGATCGTTTTGAAAATGAAAGCAGTAACCTGATTGGTTGCCGTGGGCAACTACTCCACTTTTCCTTCGTAGCAGTTTTGATAAATCTCCCTCTTTATCTTTAGAGGGCAGGATTAAATCAAGTGTAAATTCTCTATTACAATGCTGTAGGCAAATAACATAGAATCAGCATAATGCCCGCGGTCGATAACCGCCGGAACTCCCCAATTACTGGCAGCCGCGACCGCAGGACTCTGAAGCCTTGCCGGCATTTTTTTTTCCCAGACGCCGGCGCACACTGCTCTCTCCTCCGGCTGATGCCCGTAGATTGCACGCGCTCGTCCCCGGTCTTAAAGTTCCAGCGTGCAACCAGGAACATCAGCCCTAACCAATCCCAGAACACCTGGGACTTTAAAAAGAACTCTGTACACTTCCACATTGCCTAAGCAATATTGTATTTAACCCTGTGTTAGTCTGCAAAGGTTCCCTAGGGTTATCCTATATCCGTGTTTGGTGTCCGTGCCAAGTCCAGTGTCCGTGACAACTTCAGTATCTGGTTTCCGTGTCAAGTCCAGTGTCCATAATGACTTCAGTATCCGTGTCTGGTGTCCGTGCCAAGTCCAGTGTCCATGACGACTTCAGTATCCATGTCCGGTGTACATGTCAAGTCCAGAGTACATGACGACTTCTGTATCAGTGTCCGTACCAAGTCCAGTGTCCGTGACGACTTCTGTATCCGTGTCTGGGCCAAGTCCAATGTCCATGACGACTTCAGTATCCATGTCCAGTGTCCCTGCCAAGTCCAGTGTCCGTGACGACTTCAGTGCCCTTGTCCGGTGTCCGTGCCAAGTCCAGTGTTCGTGACTACAGTTCCCGTGTCCTGTATCCAAGACAAGTCCAATTATCCAGCACAAGCCAGCTTCCGTTTATCCGACACAAGCCAGCTTCTGATAGTCCGGCACAAGCCAGCTATCCAGGTACTCTCGCAAAGTGACTGTCATTGAAATTTTGTTTGACCAGCAGCTACTCCATTAAGGCGGAGTGGCCCAGTGGGTCCTCATTTCCCACAGCCGTGACAGTTTGCTCATGCCATGGATCCCGCTGGTCAATCCAAGACGCAGGTCCAAGTAATGCAAGCAGACATGTGAGATGTCCGAGCATGCCAGGATCAGCTGCTGCAAGCGGTCAATGCTATTGCCACACACTTTGATCTTGCTTTAGTTGCTGCTCCACCTACTCCACTACCCGCCACCACTCAGTCAGTTCTGGAGCCGGAATTTCGTTGTCACTTCCACCTCATTACGATGGAGTTGCAAGAACCTGTTGTGTCTTCCTCAACCAGTGCAAGATCCACTTCCATCTGCATCCACATCTATTTCCTTCTGACCTGACCAAAGTTGCCTTTATTTTCTCCCTACCTTCTGGCAAAGCTCTGGCATGGGCGTACCCTATCTTGGAAGGTGAGGGGGCCGGAGTTTTCCAACCTACAGTTGTTCCTAGAGACTTTTTGCACTGTATTTGGGGAGCCGGGCCGAATGGCTGATGCCCGTAGGGTGCGCGCGCACGTCCCCGGTCTCAAAGGGATAACGCGCACACCAGGAACGTCGCCCCTAACGAATCCCAGCACACTCGGAACTTTAAAAAGAACTCTGCCCACTTCCACATTGCCTGAGCAATATTGTGTCTAACCCTGTGTTGGTCTGCAAAGGATCCCTAGTGTTATACTGTATTCGTGTTTAGTGTCCGTGCCCAGTCTAGTGTCCGTGACGACTTCAGTATCTGTGTCCGGTGTCTGTGCCAAGTCCAGTGTCTGAGATGACTTTAGTATCCACGCCAAGTCCAGAGTCCGTGACGGTTCAGTATCCGTGTCCGTGCCGAGTCCAGTGTCCGAAACTTTAATATCGGTGTCCGTGCCAAGTCCAGTGTCCATGAAGACTACAGCTCCCGTGTCTTGTATCATAGACAAATCCAATTATCCAGCACAAGCCAGCTTCCGATAGTCCGGCAGAAGCCAGCTTCTGATTATCCAGCACAAGCCAGCTATCTAGGTACTCTCGCCCTAGTGACAGTTATTGACATTTTGTTTGGCCAGCAGCTACTCCATTACAGCGGAGTGGGTCCACATTCCCCACAGCCATGACAATCAGGCTCATTTAAGATTAAATATTAGTATTCTATTAAAACTTTTTTTTAATTTTATTTTTAAGGGCCCTTTCACATCACGTTTGAGCCTAAGGCTCCTACTGTGTATGAACCATAAATCAGAGTATTATCACCATACTCTAAGAATGCAGCATGAATAAATTATTAAACCCTTCACATTGAACATGCATTTTGGTCTGTGTGTACCATATTTTACAGCAGAACTAGCAGAGAAAATTCACATAATTGACGTTTTGTGGGAAAAGATTCATTATAACTTGTAATTTATTTATTTAAACTTCTGCTCATTCTGGGCTTAGTAGTCCTGTGAGCGGAGCTACTCAGTGATTGACAGACGTTTCTTTAGGCAGTTATACAGGGAAGGTTGCCAATCACTGAGTAGTACCGCCCACCAGGCCATTAACCCCTTCCTGACATTTGTCGTAAGTATACGTCATGGAAAGCTAGTGCTTCCAGCAAAATGTTGTATACTTACGATAAGAAAATAACGTGGGCTCAGAAGCTGAGCTTGCGCCATCAGCTGCGGGTGTCAGCTGTACCGGAGCTAGCGCCGATCCACGCCATTAACCCCTTAGATGCCGCAGTCAAAAGTGACCACGGCATCTAAGCGGTTTGTAGCCGATTGGCATCCCCAGGACGCGATTGCAGGGATGCTGATGGTAGCTATGGCAACTGGAGGCCTAACAATGGACTCCTGGTCTGCCAAGTACGGCAGCCTATAAGCTCCCCCAGGAGGCATGCCCTAATAGGCTTGGTGTCAGCGTAAGACTGACAGTTCTTACACATTGCACTACATATAGTGTATATAAAAAGTCTACACACCCCTGTTAAAATGCCAAGTTTTTGTCATGTTACAAAATCAGTCCAAGATGAATAAATTCAGAACGTTTTCCACCTTTAATGTCATCTATAATCTGTACAATTCTATTGAAAAACAAACTGAAATCTTTTAGGGTGGAAAAATAAAAATAAAGAACAAAAATAACGTGGTTGCATAAATATGCACACCCTTAAACTAATATTTTGTTGAATTACCCTTTGACTTTATGACAGCATTCAGTCATTTTGTGTAGAAGTCTATCAGAATGGCACATCTTGACTTGGCAATTGTTGCCCACTCTTCCTTGCAAAAGCGCTCTAAATCTGTCATATTGCAAGGGGATCTCCTGTGTACAGCCCCTTTTGGTCACCCCACAGATTTTCAATGGGATTCAGGTCTGGGCTCTGGCTGGGCCATTCCAAAACTTTGATCTTCTTCTGGTGAAGCCATTCTTTTGTTGATTTGGAGGTATGCTTTGGGTCGTTGTCGTACTGAAAGGTGAAATTCCTCTTTATCTTCAGCTTTTTAGCTGAGGCCCGCAAGTTTTGTGAGAATATTGCCTGATATTTGGAGCTACTCATAATTCCCTCCACCTTCACTAAAGCCCCTGTTCCTGCTGCAGAAAAACATGCCCAAAGCATAATGCAGCCTTCACCATGATTCACTGTGGGTATGGGGTTATTTTGGTGATGCGCCAGTGTTGGCTTTGCGCCAAACATACCTTTTGGATTTATGGCCAAAAAGTTCAACCTTGGTCTCATCAGACCATGACACGTTTTCCCACATGCTTTCGGCAGACTTGATGTAGGTCTTTGTAAAACATAGCCGGTCTTGGATGGTTTTCTATGTTAGATAAGGCTTCCGTCTTGCCACCCTACCCCACAGCCTAGACATATGAAGAATACGGGAGATTATGGTCACGTGCACTACACAACCAGTACGTGCTAGAAAGTCCTGCAGCTTCTTTAATGTTGCTGTAGGCCTCTTGGTAGCCTCCCGGACCAATTTTCGTCTTGTCTTTTCATCAAATTTTGAGGAACGTCCAGTCCTTGGTAATGTCACGGTTGTGCCAAAATGTAATCCACTTCTTACTGTCTTCACTGTGTTCCATTGTATATCTAATACATTCGAAATTCTTTGGTACCATTCTCCTGACTGATGCCTTTCAACAATCAGAACCCTTTGATGTGTTGTAAGCTCTTTACGGACCATGGCTTTTGCCGTCACATGCAACAATGAAAATATCAGGAAGATCCTAATAGAACAGCTGGACTTTATATGGGGTTACTCAGAATCACTTTAGCTGTGTACTGACTACTATTTAACATGTGTTTAAATGTGATTGGCTAATTTTGAACACAACCACATCCCCAATTATAAATGGGTGTTCACACTTATGCAACCACATTATTGTAGTTTTGTTATTCTTATTTTCCCCTATGATTTTAGTTTCTTTTTCAATGGAATTGTACAGATTATGGGTCACATTAAAGGTGGAAAAAGTTATGAAATTATTCAACTGGTACTGATTTTGTGACATGACAAAAAAACTGGCATTTTAACCCCTTCCCGTCGTAAACAACTTTCAGATTTTCATTTTCGTTCTTTCCTCCCCACATTCCAGAAGCCATAACGTCTTTATTTTTCCGTCGATATAGTACTATGAGGGCTTGATTTTTGCGGGACGAGTTGTAGTTTTTCGTAGCACCATTTATTTTGCCATATAATGTACTAGGAAACGGGAAAAAAATTATTTGTGGGGTAGAAAATGAGAATAACAGGGATTCCTCCATGTTTTTTTGTGCGCTGTTTTTACGGAATTCACTGTGCAATTAAAACAACATGTTAACTTTATTCTGTGGGTCAATACGATTACGGCAATACCAAATATATATAGTTTTTTCTATGTTTTACTACTTTTACATGTAAAAACCTAAGTGTAAAAAAGAAAATTTATTTTGCGTCGCCAAATTCCGAGAGCCACAACTTTTTTATTTTTCCGTCGATTAAGCGGTACGAGGGCTTATTTTTTGAGGCATAAGCTGTAGTTTTTAATAATACAATTTTGGTGTAAATGCGACGGTTGGATTACTTTTTATTACATTTTTTGTGGGAGATGAGGTGACCAAAAAATAGACATTCTGGCGTTTACAATTTATTTTTTTTACGGCGTTCACCGTGCGGGTTAAATAACGATATATTATAATAGTTCAGACTTTTACGGACGCGGCAATACCAATTATGATTATTTATTTATTTTTTTACTATGCTCTAGGGGGAAAATGGGAAAAGGGGGGTTTTTTGAACTTTTAATATTTTTTTATTTTTTTTTTACACCCAAAAAAACTTTATTTAACCCCTTAACGCTCCAGGACATACTATTATGTCATGGTAAGTGCATCGTTCGCGCTCCATGATATAATAGTATGTCATGGAGTAAACACGGCGGCGTTCGCGCGGGGCGCTTTCATGAGCTGTGATAGCTGCTGTTTCCGACAGCAGACTATCACTGCTCAATGTGCCGGGACCGATCGCGGAGCTCCCCCGCCGATTAACCCCTCAGAAGCCGCGTTCAATAGCGATCGCGGCTTCTTAGGGGTTAATCCGCCATCGCCGGCCTGCTACACGATAGCGGCCGGCGATGGTGACTATGGCAACCGGACACCAAACAATGGCGTCCGGCTATGCCATAGACGGAAACCTAGTGGGTTCTGACAACGTCGGGACCCACTATGCTTGCTGTCAGTGAGTAGCTGACAGTTCTAATACACTGCACTACGCATGTAGTGCAGTGTATTAGAATAGCGATCAGGGCCTCCTGCCCTCAAGTCCCCTAGTGGGACAAAGTAATAAAGTAAAAAAAAAGTTAAAAAAAGTTGTGTAAAAATAAGAAAATAAAAGTTTTAAAAGTATTAAAAGTAAAAATCCCCCTTTTTCCCTTATCAGTCGTTTATTATTAATAAAAATATATAAACAAAGAAACTATACATAATTGGTATCGCCGCGTCCGTAACGGCCTGAACTACAAAATTATTTTGTTATTTATCCCGCACGGTGAACGCCGTAAAAAAAAATAATTATAAACCGTACCACAATAACAATTGTTTGGTCACTTCACCTCCCAAAAAATTTAATAAAGAGAGATCAAAAAGTCGCATGTACCGAAAAATGGTGCTGATTGAAACTACAGTTCGTTACGCAAAAAATAAGTCCTCGCACGGCTTTATTGATTGAAAAATAAAAACGTTATGGCTCTTAGAATAGGGTAACACAAAAAGTGAATGATTTTTTACAAAACGTATTTTATTGTGCAAACGCCATAAGACATTAAAAAAAACTATAAACATCTGGTATCGCCGTAATCGTATCGCCCCGCAGAATAAAGTGAATGTGTCATTTATAGTGCACGGTGAACGCTGTAAAAAAAAAAGAATAAAAAAACAATAGTAGAATTGCTGTTTTTTAGTCACCACGCCACCTAAAAATAGAATAAAAACTGATCAAAAAGCCGCATGCATGACATGAAAACTGCAATGGATTTCTCAAGGGGTCTAGTTTCCAAATTGGGGTCACTTTTGGGGGGTTTCCAATGTTTTGGCACCACAAGACCTCTTCAAACCGGACATGGTGCCTAATAAAAAGGAGGGCTCAAAATCCACTAGGTGCTCCTTTGCTTCGGAGGCCGGTGCTTCAGTCCATTACCGCCCGAGGGCCACATGTGGGATATTTCTCTAAACTGCAGAATCTGGGCAATAAGTATCGAGTTGCGTTTCTCTGATAAATCCTTTTGTGTTATAAAAAAAATGGTATAAAGAGGATTTTCTGACAAAAAAAAAAAAAGTAAATTTCACCTCTACTTTGCTCTAAATTTCTGTGAAACACCTAAAGGGTTCATAAACTTTCTAAATGCTGTTGTGAATACTTTGAGGGGTCTAGTTTCTAAAATGGGGTATTTGATAGGGGTTTCTAATATATGGGCCCCTCAAAGCAACTTCAGAACTGAACTGGAACCTAAAAAAATAAATAAATGAGGCAATACTTTGCTTCTTACATTATACTGATAATGAGCCGTGCCCACCCCGAGATGGCCCCAGTTTTGACCGTTTGTATAAACGGAGACCCCTATTAGACCGTTTCAGTGCCCGGTTTTCCCAAGCATACACCCCCGAGAAGTGTATTTCTATTGATGAGTCCCTGGAACATTTTAAAGGGAGGGTTCAATTCCGCCAGTACCTGCCGAGTAAGAGGGCAAGGTATGGCGTGAAGATGTATAAGCTGTGCGAGTGTGCATCAGGGTATACCTACAGATTTAGGATATATGAAGGAAAGGCCACCCCCAAACCAGACTGCATCCTGGACTACAATAGGTACATGGGAGGGATGGACTTGTCAAATCAAGTCCTGAAGCCCTACAGCGCCATGCGGTGTGGTATAAGAAGCTGGCCGGGCACATCATACAGATGGCTTTGTACAATGCGTACGTGCTACGTCGATGTGCAGGCCAGAGGGGAACTTTCCTGGAATTTCAAGATCTAATCTTTAGGGACCAGGAAGGGGGGGCACCCAGTACTTCTGGAAGCGAGGCCACACGCATCGTACCAGGGCAACACTTTCCAGGAGAAGTTCCCCAAACTGGTGGAAAGGGAAAGAGTCAAAAGAGGTGCAGAGTCTGCTATAAGAGGGGGATAAGGAAGAACACAATATACCAATGTGACACGTGTCCCGAAAAACCAGGGCTCTGTATAAAAGATTGTTTTAAAATGTATCATACATCCCTTGATTTTTAATTTACCCTGATGCACTCCGCACAGCTTACCCCCCTCATCTTTCCCTTCTGAGCCCTGCCGTATGCCCAGGCAGCTGATAGCAGCCACATGTAGGGTATTGCCGTACCCAGGAGAACCCACATTACAATTTAAGGGGTGTATATCTCCGGTGGCGCATGCTGGGCACAATATATTGGACACTGAAATGGCATATATATATATATATATAAAATTGCAAATCTCACACTGCAGCATCTGCTGCGCATTATCTTTTACACAGTACCTGTGGGGTCAAAATGCTCACTACACCTCTAGATGAATGTCTTAAGGGGTGTAGTTTTTAAAATGGGGTCACTTCTCGGGGGTTTCAACTTTACTGGTAGCTCTGGGGCTTCTGCATACATGACTTAGCACCAGAAAAGCTCCAGTAGGCCAAATGGTGGTCCTTTCCTTCTGAGCCCTCCCATGGGCCCAAACGGCAGTTTATCACCACAAATGGGGTATTGCCGCACTAAGGACAAATTGGGCAACAAAATGGGGTATGTTGTTCCTTGTGAAAATAAGAAATTTTGATCAAAAATGACATCTTATTGGAAAAAATATCATTTTTTTCATTTCACAGCTCAATTCAAATAGGTGCTGTGAAAAAACTGTGTGGTCAAAATGATAACAAAAACCATAAATGAATTCCTTGAGGGGTGTAGTTTCCAAAATGGGGTCACTTCTGGTGGGTTTCCATTGCTTTGATACCTCTGGGGCTCTGCAAATGCGATATGGCACCCGAAAACCAATCCAGCAAAATCTGGACTCCAACAAACACATAGCGCTCCTTTCCTTCTGAGCCCTCCCATGGGCCCAAACGGCAGTTTATCACCTCAAATGGGGTATTGCCACACTAAGGACAAATTGGGCAACAAAATGGGGTATGTTGTTCCCTGTGAAAATAAGAAATTTTGATCAAAAATGACATCTTATTGGAAAAAATATCATTTTTTTCATTTCACAGCCCAATTCAAATAGGTGCTGTGAAAAAACTGTGCGGTCAAAATGATAACAAAAACCATAAATGAATTCCTTGAGGGGTGTAATTTCCAAAATGGGGTCACTTCTGGTGGGTTTCCATTGTTTTGATACCTCAACACCTCTTCAAACCTGGCATGCTGCCTAAAATATATTCTAATAAAAAAGAGGCCTCAAAATGCACTAGGTGCTTCTTTGCTTCTAGGGCTTGTGTTTTAGTCCACGAGCGCAGTAGGGCCACATGTGGGACATTTCTAAAAACTGCAGAATCTGGACAATACATATTTAGTAGTATTTCTCTGGTAAAACCTTCTCTGTTACAGAAAAAAATTTAATAAAATTGAAATTCAGCAGAAAAAATTAAATTTGCAAATTTCATTTCCACTTTGCTTTAATTCCTGTGAAATGCCTGAAGGGTTAAAAAACTTTCTATATGCTGTTTTGAATACTTTGAGGGGTCTAGTTTTTAAAATGGGGTGTTTTATGGGGGTTTCTAATACATAGGCCCCTCAAATCCACTTCAGAACTGAACTGGTACCTTCAAAAAAAGGCTTTTGAAATTTTCTTAAGAATATGAGAAATTGCTGTTTATGTTCTAAGCCTTGTAACGTCCAAGAAAAATAAAATAATGTTCAAAAAACGATGCCAATCTAAAGTAGACATATGGGAAATGTGAAGTAGTAACTATTTTTGGTAGTGTTACCGTCTGTTTTTCAAGCAGATGCATTTAAATTCTGAAAAATTCAATTTTTTGTAAATTTTCTCTAAATTTTGCAATTTTTCACAAAAAAGACTGAATATATCGACCAAATTTTACCACGAACATGAAGCCCAAAGTGTCACGAGAAAAAAATCTCATAATCGCTTGGATAGGTTTAAGCATTCCGACGTTATTACCACATAAAGTGAAATATGTCAGATTTGAAAAATGGGCTCTGAGCCTTAAGGCCCAAACTAGGCTGCGTCCTTAAGGGGTTAAAGAGGCTCTGTCACCAGATTTTGCAACCCCTATCTGCTATTGCAGCAGATAGGCGCTGCAATGTAGATAAGAGTAACGTTTTTATTTTTAAAAAACGAGCATTTTTGGCCAAGTTATGACCATTTTTGTATTTATGCAAATGAGGCTTGCTAAAGTCCAACTGGGCGTGTTTAAAGTAAAAGTCCAACTGGGCGTGTATTATGTGTGTTACATCTGGGCGTGTTTACTTCTTTTACTAGCTGGGCGTTCTGACGAGAAGTATCATCCACTTCTCTTCAGAACGCCCAGCTTCTGGCAGTGCAAAGACACAGCGTGTTCTCGAGAGATCACGCTGTGTCGTCACTCACTTCCTGCCCCAGGTCCTGCATCGTGTCGGACGAGCGAGGACACATCGGCACCAGAGGCTACAGTTGATTCTGCAGCAGCATCGGCGTTTGCAGGTAAGTCGATGTAGCTACTTACCTGCAAACCCTGATGCTGCTGCAGAATCAACTGTAGCCTCTGGTGCCGATGTGGCCGACACGATGCAGGACCTGGGGCAGGAAGTGAGTGATGTCACAGCGTGATCTCTCGAGAACACGCTGTGTGTCTGCACTGCCAGAAGCTGGGTGTTAACGAACAGAAGTGGATGATGCTGATTCGTCAGAATCATACACTCCCATTCCTAACGCCCAGCTAGTAAAAGAAGTAGAAACGCCCCGATGTATACACATAATACACGCCCAGATGTACTTTTACTGTAAACACGCCCAGTTGTACTTTTGCAAGCCTCATTTGCATAAATACAAAAATGGTCATAACTTGGCCAAAAATGCTTGTTTTTTAAAAATAAAAACGTTACTGTAATCTACATTGCAGCACCGATCTGCTGCAATAGCAGATAGGGGTTGCAAAATCTGGTGACAGAGCCTCTTTAACTTATTTTTACTTTTTTTATTAGTCCCCCTAGGGGACTTCAACCAGCGATTGTTAGATCGCTTGCACGATATACTGCAATACTAATATATTGCAGTATATCGTGATTCTGACAGGCACCTATTAAGGCCTGCCAGAGGCAAGGCTTAATAGGTGTACAAAGATGGCGGACCTGGGGGCGTTCATTAAGCCCCCAGGCAGCCATAGCAAACATCGCCCCCCCACCACGATTGCGTTGCGGGGGGCGCGATGAGCTGTTAGAGGGGGCCGCCCCCCTCTTTCTGACGATTTAAATGCTGCGGTCAGTATTGACCGCGGCATTTAACGAGTTAAACTAGCGGGATCGCCCTCGAGCGCGATGCCGCTAGTTACTCTGTAGTGTCGGCTGTAACATACAGCCGACACAGTCATCGTATGGAGCGAGCTCACTCTACCCGTATGGATACGTCAAATGTCGGGAAGGGGTTAACAGGGGCAGGTAGACTTTTTATATCCACTGTAGGTAGTACAATGTATTAGAATACCAATCAGATAAATGAACCTACATGTCCCATAGTGTGCCCAAAAAAACCAAAGAGTTAATAAATACATTTCAAGAAAAGAAAACAGCCTTTTTCCCTTATCAAATCCTTTATTATTGGAAAAAACGTAAAGAAAAAGAATAAACTCTACATAATTGGTATTGCTGCGTGCGTAACGGCCTGAACGCTAAAAATATTATGTTATTAACCCGTGTGGTGAATGGCGTAAAAAACAAACCCTAAAAAACAATGCCAGAATTGCTGTTTTTTGGTCACCGTGCCTTCTAAATATTGGAATAAAAAGTGTAGAAAAAGTCGCATGTAACCAAAAATTGTACCAATAAAAACTACAACTCGTCTCGCAAAAAATAGCTCCATTGATGAAAAAATGAAACAGATATGGTTCTTGGAACATGGCAACAGAAAAAATACTGTATTTTTCTAACTATAAGACGCAGTTTTTAGCAAGAATAAATCTTGCTAAATAGTCCCTGCGTCTTATAGTCGGCAGTGAAGGGAACCGGCTGCCCGGGCCCCCTGCCCGCTTTCTTACTTAACCCCTTCCCGATCCATGATGTGCCGGCACTTTATGGAGCGGGAAGGGGATGATGTTTGGAGCAGAGCGGCCTCATGCGCTTAGCCTGCGCCATACACTGCAGGTGTCAGAGCAGCGTGTCAGGTGTAAAACACAGCTAACTGCCAGAAACAGCGATCGCACTGTTCCTGGATGTTTAACTAGTTAAATGCCGCGGTCAATAGTGACCGCAGCATTTATCGTGGGTTTCCCATGAAGGACATTTATGACATATCCACAGGATATATAAATATCAGATAGATGCGGGTAACACCTCTGGGACCTGCACCAATCTCTAGAACGGGGCCCCCTAAACATCCTTCTATCTTACTTGGCTCCGCTAACTCCCGGTCACATCCTGGTTAGGCGGTCGGGAGTTACGGAAACAGCCGAGTGCTCGCTGAGCTACGCTGTTTCTGTGACTCCCATGGAAGTGAATGGGAGTTATGGAAACAGTGTAGCATCGCAACAGCGTACATGGTCGAGTCACGGAAACAGAATAACTCGCATGCTACGCTGCTTCTGTAACTGGCATTTACCACTATGGGAGTTACGCAAACAGCGTATTTCAGCGAGTTAAGCGGTTTCCGTAAGTCATCCATGTATTGCAGTGTATTGTACGGTCGCTGGTTCAAGTCCCCTAGGGGAACTAAGAAAATGTGTAAAAAAAAAAGTTAGATACATTTTCAGGAGTGTAAAAAAAATATTAAAAGATAAGAAAGAAACCTTTTCCTATTTTTCCCTAAGCACAATGTAAAACTGATTTTTTTTAAAAAAATTGGTATTGCTGCGTCCATAAAAGTCCGAACTATTACAATATAGCATTATTTGACTCGCCCGGTGAACGGCGATAAATAAATACAATTTAAATGCCCAGAATCTTTGTTGTTTAGTCACCTTAGCGCTAAAAAAAATGAAATAAAAAGTGATAAAAAAATAGTATGTACCAAAAAATTGTGCTAATAAAAACTACAGCTCGTCCCGCAAAAAATAAGACCTCACACCGCTCAATCGATGAAAAAATATAAAAGTTATGGCTCTCAGAATGTGGTGAAACAGAACAATTTATTTTTTAACAAATAGTTTTTTCTTTGTAAAAGTAGTAAAATACGATTTTTTTTTCCTATTTTCTGTTGTCTAAAACCTGGGTGCGTCTTATAGTCAGGTGCGACTTAGTCCAAAAAGTACGGTACATTCTTTTTACAAAAAATTATTTCATTGTGCAAAAAGTTTTAAAGCATAAAAAAAACAATACAAATTTGGTATCGCCGAAGTCGTAGTTAACCGCAAACTAAAGTTCACATGTCATTTATAATGAACGGTGGATGCTGCCTAAAAAAAAAATGGTTAAAAAACAATGCCAGAATTGCTGTTTTATGGTCACTTTCGAAAAAAAGTGAACAAAAAAGTTGCATGTATCCAAAAATGGTACTAATACAGCTCGTTCCGCAAAAAACAAGCCCCATAGACAAAAAAATCGAAAAGTTAAGGCTCCAGGATATGGCGACGGAAAAACATGATTTTTTTTACAAAAAAAAAGTTTCATTATGTAAAAGTAGTAAAACATAAAAACTATATAAATTTAGTATAGCCATAATCATGCTGACCCGCAGAATGAAGTTAACATGTTATTTATACAGAAAGGTGAACGCTGCATTAAAATAACAAAATCACTTTGTCTCCCAAAAAATGTAATAAAAAGTGATTAAAAAGTTGCAAGTGCCCCAAAATGGTACCAATAAAAACTATTTCCCACAGAAAACAGCCCTCATACCACTACGTCTATGAAAAAAGAAAATAAGTTATGGCTCCCATAAGTCAGGATAGAAAAAAATGTGCAGATGTGCAGGCCAGAGGGAAACATTTCTTTGTTTCAAGAGGCGATATTCAAGGCCCTAATATTTGGGAAACAGGAAAGGGAGGGCTTAAACATACCTGTTGGAAGCGAGGCTGCTAGTATTATACCAGAACAACATTTCCCAGCAAAATTCCCCAATTGCAAAGGTGCAGAGTATGTACCAAAAAGGGGATTAAAAAGGACACCATTTATCAGTGCGACACTGGCCTGTGCATAAAGGATTGCTTAAAAACATCCACAGATAATTTTTTTTTAAATTTACCACATTTTTACACCACCTTATTGTGCCCTAATGTAATCAGCCCAGATTATCTATGCCCCCACATTATCAACAGAAATACTAGTAAAATTACAAACAAAACTACTACAAAGCAAAATATGTGCTCCTAAAGCCAAATGGTGCTCCTCCATTCTTAGCCCCACACTGTGCCAAAACAGCATTTTACTTCCACATATATGCCATAGCCATAACCGGGAGAACCCTTTTAACATTTTTAGTTATGTGTGTCTCCTGTGGCACAAGCTGGGCACAACATATTTGCCACTGAAATGACATATCTGGGAAAAAAATATTTTTTTTTACTTTGCACCATCCGAAGCGCATTCATTTCCAGAAAACACCTGTGCGGTTAACATGCTCACTATACCCCTAGGTAAATGCCTTCAGAGATTTAGTTTCCAAAATAAGGTCACTTCTGGTGTTTCCACTGTTTTATCCCCACAGAGGCTTTGCAAATGAAACATGGCACCCAGAAGCCAATCCGGAAAAATCCACGCTCCAAAAAGCCAAACGGCGCTCCTTCCCATCTGAGCCCTACCGCATGCCCAAACAGCAGCTTATCACCACATATGGGATATTGTCGTACTCAAAAGAAATTGCTTTACAAATTTTGGGCTGCTTTTTCTCCTTTATTTTTTGTGAAAATGAAAATTAGTTATCTTAAACTACAACTTATTGAAAACAAAATGTTTCATTTTTCTCGGCCCTATTCTAATAAATTTAGCAAAAACCTGTGAGGTCAAAATGCTCAGTATACCTAGATTAATCCTTGTGGGGAGTAGTTTCTCAAATTGAGTCACTTATCTGGGGTTTCAACTATACTGGTATCTCAGGGGCTTTGCAAATGCGCCCAGAAACCAATCCAGCAAAATCTGACACCCAAAAGCAAAATGGCATGTAATTTCCAAAATGGAGTCCTTTTTCGGGTCTTTCCTTTGTTTTGGCACCTCAAGACCTCTTCAAACCTGACATGGTCACGATAATCGAATAAAACGAAGGCCCCAAAATCCACTAGGTGCTCCTTTGCTTCAGAGGCCTGTTGTAAAGGATTTGCCAGACACAGATTCTGTGTCGACGCCCGTGGTTAATCAGTCTGCATCTGCTCCTAGGTCTGATAGAGTGACTCGATCTGCTACCACTCTGGCTGGTATGCTGAGGAGTGGGAGAACCTATCACAGCCTGGCCAGACGGAGCTAGCTCCCGCCCTCGGTCTATTTATACCTTCATTTCCTGCTCTTCCTTTGCCTGTGATTCTGTCTTGTTTCCTGGCTCTGCTGTTTCTGCTAGTACTATTGTCCTCTGCTTCAAATTGACCCTGGCTTTACTACTACGCTCCTGCTCTGCGTTTGGTACCTCGTACACTCCTGGTTTGACTCGGCTCGTTCACTACTCTTGTTGCTCACAGGGTTGCCGTGGGCAACTGCCCCATTTCCCTTAGCTTCTGTGTACCCTTGTCTGTTGTGCACGTATTGAGTGTAGGGACCGTCGCCCAGTTGTACGCCGTCGCCTAGCACGGGTCGTGCAAGTAGGCAGGGACCGTGGCGGGTAGATTAGGGCTCACTGGTCTGTCTCCCTACCCAGTCATTACACCTGTGTTTCAGTCCATCAGCACACTACGGCCACATGTGGGATAATTCTAAAAACTGCAGAATCTGGGCAATAAATAATGAGTTGTGATTCTCTGGTAAAACCTTCTGTGTTACAAAAAAAAATGGATTAAAATGAAATGTCAGTAAAAAAAAATGAAATCTTTTAATTCCTGTAAAACAGCTAAAGCATTAGAAAAATTTCCACATGCTCTTTTGTATACTTTGAGGGGTGCAGTTTTTTTTTAAATGGGGTGATTTATGGGCTTTATAATGTATGGGCCCCTTAAAGTCGCTTCAGAACTGAAATGATGCTTAAGAAAATAAGCTTTTCAAATCTTGTAACGTCCTAGAAAAATAAAAGGATGTTCAAAAAACGATGCAAACATAAAGTAGACATATAGGAAATGTTTACTAGTAACTATTTTGTGTGGTATAACTATCTGTCTTACAAGAGGATACATTTAAATTTAGGAAAATGCTAACTAATGCAGATGATCTCTAAATTTTGGTGTTTTTCATAAATAAGCAATGGATGTATCGACCAAATTTTACCTCTGACATAAAGTACAATGTGTTGTGAGATAACATTCTCAGAATCGCTTGGATAGGTAAAAGCATTCCATAGTTATTACCACATAAAGTGACACATGTCAGATTTGAAGAATAAGGCCCTGTCAGAAAGGTCAAAAGTGGCCAAAGTGGGAAAAGGTTAAGCATAGAAAGGGCAGGGATTTAAAAAAAACTAAATTGCAAGTTATACTAAATCTTTTCCCACAAAACATTATATCAATCTGCTTAGCTCCTCCAGCTCTATTAGGACACATTCAGACGTCGCAGAATTTTTCCGCTGAAAATGCTGGTGCAGATTCTTTGCGAATTTGCAGCAACATTTTCATATTTGACAGGTAATTCAGACGTTGTGGATATCACAACAGACTTGCTGCAGATTTCAGCCTTTGCAATGCAAATGCTGAGATCCGCAGTAAAAGTCTGCTTTTTCTCTGCAACATAATGAGCATGCTGCGCAGGGAAAATTCTAGATCGCAGCCTAAATTCCGCACAGTTATTTCCCGCAACGTCTGAACGGAGTTTCCAGAAAATGTATAGAAACAAATGTAAAAAATGGCTGTTGCAGAATTCCACTGCGGACTGTCGCAACGGAATTCAACAGCAATTCCGCCACGTCTGAATGTGCCCTAATATGCTGACTGCATAACATAATGCTTGTTAAAAGTGACAGGTTCCCTTAAAACTAGGTAAAAATGGCTAATTTCAGAATTTTTTGCAATAAAGTAAAATAAAAAGAGCAGATATAATGTAGGACTCTTGCCTTATTATTGTTAATATTTTAATATTAGTATTTCATTTGATTTAATATTAGTATTTTTTTCTTCCCATTAATATATAATTGCTATTATGGTACAATTATGTATGTTATAAAATACATATTGTCAGATAGATGATATTATGCCACTAGCGGTTATGTTATAAAATAAATATTGTCATGCAGTGTCTTTATAAAGGACATTCCTTGAAAGAAAAATAAAGGACATTCCTTGAAAAAATAAACTCAATGTTTTACAAGTTATTTATGAATTTCCAAAGGAAGTCAAAAGTGATGGTCACAATTACTCACTGCCATAGAAGCCAGACTAGTCTAAAACAGATTTGGATAATTTCTGCAGCAAAACCCCTTGAAGAAGGCCACCCAAAATTGTATTAAAGAAATGGCGTTCTAGAGATCCTTAAAAAAGATGGCCATTATTAATAATAATCAATTATTATAATTCAATAATATATGATGGAACTGAAAATTTGTCATCTGGAAATCCAGTCTAGATAAAGGAGTGCTCTTCTAAAAGAGGTGGTCTTTTGGAGAGGTTTTATTGCATAACCTTTTGACAATGCCTGTTGACTAACTTACTGCCAATCTTATACACAAACACAAAAATAAGGGTTGAGTTTTAACCACCTGTCAATCACTGCTAATGCCATATGAACTGATACTTTTGTCTAAATTATTATATTTTTATTACTAGCTAACTATACAGCGATTGTCTGGGGGTTAAAATGAGGTAGAATAAATGTAGCACTATCTGCAGGGGTTTGTGTGTGGCACTATCTACAGGGTCGTGTGGCACTATCTACAAGAGTGATGTAAGAGGGGGGTGTGGCTCTATCTCCTTGGCGCACTGTGGCACTATCTACAGAGTGTAACCTCCGCGGTCGTAGACCGCAGAGTGCTATCCTCCTGCAGACGTCTTCCTCCCCAGAGATGCCAGCACATGCGGCCGTCCTGTCCTGCATTGACCACTAGGGTGCGCGCTCTAGCTCATTCCCGGCCTTAATGTGCCAGAGCACACACATGTTTTAGATTGCGGACCATGAGTGATTGCTCCCATGATCACCCTGGACTATAAGGGCCCAGCCCCTTCCTTCATTGCCTTTGTTGTGTTTACCCGTGTTAGTCTTCGCAAATGGTCCCTTAGTGTTTTCCAGTTGCCAGTGTTCCCGTTCCTGCTACCTGTATCCTGTGCTACCTTGTTCCTGTGCCGTAGAGTTGGAGTCGTGTTGTGTCGTATACTACTCCTGCTGTATTTCACCGCGCCTGGTGTCTGCCTGCTGCCAAGGTCCCATCCGAGCCTGCCATGGCTACTGTCTGTATTGCCACAGGTACCCTTATTCGAACTATTGACTTTGCCTTAGTATCCTGTTTGGCCAGCTGTTGTCCCGCTACGGCGGTACGGCCCAGTGGGTCCACACACCCACCGTGACACAGGGGTTGTGTGTGGCAATATCTACAGGGGAGGAGTGAAACTATTTACAGGGGAGGTGTGGTACTATCTATAGGGTTCACTGTGTGACTTTATCTATAGGAGGCACTGTGGCACTACAGATGTAACCATTATTAGCTTGACTTTTAATGCATTAAATACACAGTGGCAAGAAACTTTAACTTGAGTTTTTCAATGACTTTTCAATGGCCTTTGTTGTGTGATATCACGCTGCAGAAAGTTATTAGTCATGATAAACATGGCTACATCGGTATCTACACTGAGTTTTGTGTGGCACTATTTACAGGCCTTGTGTGGCACTATTTACAGGGGATATGTAGCACTATCTATAGGGGCACTGTGTAGCAGTATATACAGGGGGAACACTCCAGGGTCACTGTGTGGCACTATCTACAGTGGTTGGCACTACATACAATGGGGGGTGTGGCACTATGAGGGGGTTGTATGTGACTGTCTACAGGGAGCACTCTATGGCACTATTTACAGGGGGCTGTGTGTGGCACTATCTACAAGGGGGGGTGTGGAACTATAAACAAGGGGGTGTGACTCTATCTACAGAGGGCACTGTGGCACTATCTACAGGGGGTTGTGTGTGGCACTATCTACAGGGGGTGTGTGGCACTATTTACAGGGGGTGGCCCTATCTATAGGGGGCACTGTGTGGCTCTATCTACAGGGGGCACTCTGGCACTCTCTATAGGGGGTGTGCGGAGCACTATCTACAAGGGGTGGGTGGCACTATTTACAGGGGCTTTGTGGCACTATCTACAGCGGTGTGGCATTATCTTCAGGGGGCACTGTGTGCGGCATTATCTACAAATCTTTACTACTAGTGTTCAGCTCAGGCCTTCACCTGAGCACTAACTTTGGTAAGTGGACCTTTGCTTAAAGTAGTTGAGTACCCCTGTCCAACGGTGAAATGAGTGTGCACCTATTTTAAGAAGTAGAGGTACGGTAGTAACTGAAGATTTCATTCAGTGCCTGAAGGTGATCATACACCTTAGGGCTTATTCACACGAACGTATAATACGTCCGTGCTACGCGAGTGGAAATCACGCGCATCGCATGGACCTATGTTAATGAATGGGGCCGTTCAGACAGTCAGTGAATTTCACGCAGCGTATGTGCGCTGCGAGAAACTCATGACATGTCCTATATTTGCCCGTGTTTCGCACTGCACACACCCATTGAAGTCAATGGGTGCGTGCAAATCGCGCTCGGCACATGGAAGCACTTCCGGGTGCCGCGCGTGATGCGCACTATAGTAGTAAAAACTATGAATGAAAACAGAAAAGCACCACGTGCTTTTCCGTTTGTAAACATAAAAACAGAGTGTCATCATTATGCCGGCTGCGCGAAAATTACGCAGCCGCTCACCATATGCTGATGACACACGGACCTTTTGCGCGCGCAAAACGCACACGCTCGTGTGAATCCGGCCTTAGTTAGCTGCTGGCCAAATGCTCCGTTCGGTCAACAGCTATTCCTCCAGACTCCACTACAAACATGCATGCTCGGCTTGACATGTGTACTCAATTAGGAGAAGTGAAGTAGCAGCTACCAGATAGCTTTGGCAGTAGCTTATCTCCCGTGAGAGCAAAGGATCAAGCATGTTAAAATCTTCTTTCCCCCCCGACATCTGCCGTTGGCAGGACAGTCATAAGACTACCATATACCTTAGACGGTCAGCCGGTCCCACCCATATTGGACCTTTGTCCGACATTCATCTAATGTACATGTGCACCTTAAACCCTTAGTGACCAGCCTATTTTAGGCCTTAATGACCAAGCAATATTTTTCGTTTTTACATCGTCGCATTCAAAGAGTTTTTATTTTCCCATCTACATAGCTGTATGAGGACTTGTTTTTTGCAGGATTAGTTGTATTTTTTAATGGCACCATTTTGGGGTACATATAAATTTTTGATTAACCCCTTAGTGACCAGCCCATTTTAGGCCCTAATGACCAAGCTATTTTATTCGTTTATCTATAGTCGCATTCAAAGAGCTATAACGTTTTTATTTTTTCGTCTACATAGCTGTATGAGGACTTGTTTTTTGCGGGATTAGTTGTGCTTTTTAATAGCACCATTTTTGGGTACATATAATTTTTATATTAACTTTTATTAACCCTTTTGGGGGGGATTATAAAAAAAAACTGAAATTCCGCCATTGTTCTATGCGTTTTTAAATTGACGCCGTTCACTATGCAACGTAAATAACATGTTACCTTTATTCTATGGGTCGGTACGATTACGGCGATACCACATATGTAGAGGTTTTTTTATGTTTTACGACTTTTGCACAATAAAAACACTTTTGAACTAAAATTATTTGTTTTTGCATTGTCGCTTTCCAAGAGCCGTAATTTTTTTATTTTTCCATCAATGTAGTGATTTTTTGGGCTTGTTTTCTGCGGGACAAGACGTAGTTTTGAATGGTACTGTTTTGGGGTGCATGGGACTTATTGATTCATTTTTATTATGACTTTTTTGGGGGGCAATGGGAAAAAATTGCAATTTCGCCATGGTTTTTTTTTTTTTTTTTACGGTGTTCACTTTGCGATTTAAATTACATATTAACTTTATTAATGGAGTCATTACGGTCACGGCGATACCACATATGTGTACTTTTTTTTTTTTTACACTTTTACTAAATAAAACCACTTTTTATGGAAAAAAAATGGTTTTATTTATTTTTTTACTGTACTTTTTATTAATAATCTTTATTTCACTTTGATGACTTATTTTATTAGTCCCACTAGGGGACTTTACTGTGCGATATTCCGATCGCTGCTATAATGCTCTGGTATACTTCGTATACCAGAGCATTATTGCCTGTCAGTGTAAATCTGACAGGCAATCTGTTAGGACGTGCCTCCGGCGCGTGCTAACAGGAATATGTCCAGGGCAGACCTGAGGGCTTTTATCAAGCCCCCGGCTGCCATGACACCCCATCGGAGACCCGCGATTTCATTCGCGGGCCGCCGATGGGTGACAGAGGGAGCTCACTCCCTCTGTAAACAAAGTTAAATGCCGCGGTCGCTATTGACGGCGGCATTTAACGGGTTAAACGGCCGCGATCGAAGTAAACTTCGATCGCGGGCGTTGGAGCAGGAGCTCAGCTGTCATCAGACAGCTGAGCCCCGGCTCCAGCCTGCACGGGAGACACGTGCAGGACTTAGACTAGGCTGACGTGAAAAGGCGTCAGCCTAGCCTAAAGCCCATTAGTGACCGACGTAAAAAGGCGTATTAGTGGTCACTAAGGGGTTAACTTGTGTTAACATTATTTGGAGGAAAAGAGAAAAAAAAAAGCAATTCCGCCATTGTTCTATGCGTTTTAAATCGACATCGTTCACTGTGCGGCGTAAATAACATGTTACCTTTATTCTATGGGTCGGTACGATTACGACGATACCACATATGAATAGGTTTTTTATGTTTTACTACTTTTGCACAATAAAAACACTTTTGAACTAAAATTATATGTTTTTGCATCATCGTTTTCCTAGAGCCATAACTTTTTTATTTTACCGTCAATGTAGCGATATGTGGGCTTGTTTATTGCAGGACGAGTTTTCATTAGTACTTTTTTGGGGTACATGGGATTTTTGATTAACTTTTATTATGACTATTTTTGGGGGCGATGGAAAAAAATAGCTATTCCGCCCTTATTTAGTTTGCCTGCTGTTTAGTTTACCTAATGTTAGGGCACGCTATGTGTTGCCCTAACTGCAGCCTGTGTCATAATGACACTGTAATGTATTAGCATACAAGAGTTTGCTAATACATTATAAGTAAAAAATAGAATTGTAAATAAAGTTATCCCTTGGGTAAGTTCACACAGAGTTTTTTTACATGTTTTTTGAGGCGGAAACCGCGTCGGAAAACGCTCAAACAAACGTCCGAAAATGCCTCCCATTGATTTCAATGGGAGGCGGAGGCGTTTTTTTCCCGGGAGCGGAAAAAACGTCTTGGGGGAAAAAGCAGCAACATGCCCTATCTTCGGGCGTTTATGTCTCTGACCTCCCATTGACATCAATGGGAGGCAGAGAAAGCGTATTTAGTGGCGTTTTTGCCCGTTGCACTAAATGGGAAAAGCGCCACGAAAACGCCACGAAAACCGCTGCAAATGGCGTGCAGGCAGATGAAAATCTGCCTCAAAATTCCAAACGAAATTGTGAACTCTGCCTAAACGTCTGTAATAACTTGAAGAATTAATCACACAGGTTATTTAGCGTGAAACGTGAACGGGCTAGAAAACAAACAAGAAAAACAATGCTTTTACCAATATTCACGCCGTAAAAATAATTTATTTCTACCCCCAAACTGCGACAGATAATAATACAATTTCTCCCGCATAAAACAAGGCCTCATACGGCCACATCAATGAAAAAATAAAAAATTATGGCTGCTGAAAGGCAGACAGGTAAAAACTGAAAAATGTAGCTCGTCATTAAGGCCTTTTCAGGCCCAGTCACTAAGGGGTTAACCCCTTCCCGCACCTTGACGTAACTGTACGTCGATGTGTGCAGTAAGTTCGCACACCTTGACGCGCAGTTACGTCTGTGCTTTGACAGTTAACCGCCGCGCGGCGCTACACCGCAGCGGCGGTTAACTGTGCAGGGTGTCTGCCCTGCATTCCCCGTTGCTCATCAGCGGCCCATCGCCGCTGATTTCGGTAGTTAACCCCTTAATTGCGGCGTTCGATTTTGAACGCCACAATTAAGGTGTTTAGCGCCGATCGGCAGCCCCCACGTGAAATCACGGGGGCTGGCGATGGTACCCATGGCAACCGGACGCCAGACAATGGCTTCCGGGCTGCCATGTACAGAAGCCTATGAGGACCAGCCGGAGGGTGGTCGTCGTAGGCTTCCTGTCAGTGTGACGGTCACGTCACACTGACAGTTGGAATGCATTACACTACGTGTGTAGTGTAATGTATTCCAGCAGCGATCAGAGCTGCAAGTCTAAGTGTCCCCTAGTGGGACAAGAGAAAAAAGTAAAAAAAAGAATAAAAATGTTTTAAAAAAGTGTAAAAATAAAAGTTATAAGTGACATAAACATGAACTGCTTTTTTTTCCTATAAGTCTTTTATTATAGGAAAAAAATGAACATTTAAAAAAAAAGTACACATATTTGGTATCACCGCGTTCGTAACGACCCCGACTATAAAACTATAATATTATTTTTCCCGCACGGTGAACACCGCAAAAAAAATAAACGAAAAACAATGCCAGAATCACTATTTTTTGGTTACCACCCCTCTCAAAATATGCAAAAAAAAGTGATCAAAAAGTTGCATGTACGCCAAAATAGTACCGATACAAACTACAACCCGTCCCGCAAAAAACAAGCCCTTACACAGCTTTTTTGACTGAAAAATAAAAAACTTATAGCTCTCAGAATATGGTGTCACAAAAAATAATTTATTTTCTAAATAAGTTATTTTATTGCGCAAATGCTGCAAAACATAAAAAAACCTAGATACATATGGTATCGCCGTAATCGTACCTACCCGCAGTATAAAGTATAATGGTCATTTATAGCCCTCGGTAAACGCCGTCAAAAATAAATAAAAATCATTGTCAGAATTGATGGTTTTTGGTCACCTGGCTTGCCGAAAAATGGCATAAAAAGTGATCAACTAAATCGCATGTACCCCAAAATGGTACCAATGAAAATTACAGATTGTCCCGCAACAAATAAGCCCTCACACGGCTCCGGTGGTGAAAAAATAAAAAAAGTTCCGGCTCCCAGATTATGGCGATGTAAAATGTGCAGAGCGTTCCAAAAGCGGATAGGATCGGGTGCAATTTATAAGTGCGACACTGGCCACATATCTGTGGATTATTATTTATTTACCCCATTATTATACCCTCTTATTATGCCCTGATGTAGTCTGCCCAGCCTACATGTGCCCCCACATTATAAACTGAAATACCAGCAAAACGCCAGAGCTACTACCAAGCAAAATCTGCGCTCCAAAAGCCAAATGGCGTCCCTCCCTTCTGAGCCTTACAGCGTGCCCAAACAGCCGTTTACGTCCACCGATATGGCATCGCCATACCCGGGAGAACTCGGTTAATATTTTATGTGGTATTTGTGGCACAAACTGGGCACAACATATAGTGCACTAAAATGGCACATCAGTGGAAAATTTTAATTTTCACTCTGCACCATCCGCTGCGCATTAAACCCTTCGTGCACCATGACTTAATAGCATGTTGTGGTGTGTGGGGGGTGATATATGGAGCGTCTCAAGCGCTGAGCACGCGCCATACGCTGCGGCTGTGTATTACAGCTGACACCCGGGACTAACGGACAGAAACAGCGATCACGCTGTTACAGGAGCCTGTAAAAATCACAATATACTGCAATACATCAGTATTGCAGTGTATTCTACCAGTGATCTAACGATTGCTGGTTCAAGTCTTCTAGGGGGACTAATAAAATATGTAAAAACAAAAGTAAATAGTTATTATTAATGGAAAAAAATTAATAAATATTTAAAGTCCAAAAAGAAACCCTTTTCACACTTTTTCTCTAAAGTAATGTAAAAAAATAAAAATAATACACAAAATTGGTATCGCTGCGTCCGTAAAAGTCCAAGCTATTACAATATACCATTATTGAACTCGCATGGTGAACACCGTGAAAAATAAAGAATTTTAAAAGGTAAAATCACCGTTTTTTGGTCACCTTGGCTCTAACAAAAAATTTAATAAAAAGTGCTCAAAAAGTCTTATGTACCAAAAAATGGTACCAATAAAAACTACAGCTCGTCCCGCAAAAAATAAGCCCTCACACCACTCTATTGACGGAAAAATGAAAAAGTTGTGGCTCTCGGAAAGCGGGGAGGAAAAACGAAAAAGAAAAAGGAAAAACATGGATCCGTTCGGAAAGGGTTAATTACTTTCTAATGAAAAAACATTTATGACCACATGTGGGGTATAGCCGTACTTGGGAGAAATTGCTTTACAAATGTTGGGCGGCATTTTCTCCTTTATCCTTTGTGAAATTGAAAAAATTCAAAATTTTTGTGGAAATAATGTTGATATTAATTTTCACAGCCTAATTCTAATAAATTCTGCAAAAGACGTGTGGGGCCTAAATGCTCACTATACCCCTAGATAGATTCCTTAAGTGGTGTAGTTTCCCAAATGGGGTCACTTTTTGGGGGCTTCCACTGTTTCGGTCCCTCGGGGGCTTTGCAAATTCGACATGACACCCAAAAACGATTCCAGCTAAATTTGAGCTCCAAAAGCCAAATAGCGCTCCATCCCTTCTAAGCCACGGTGTGGGTCCAAACAGCAGTTTATTACCACATGTGGGGTATTTACGTAATCAGGAGAACTTGTTTTACAAATGTTGGGGTGCTTTTTCTCCTTTATTCCTTGTAAAAATTAAAAATGTCTAAGTTCTTACAGAAAATAATTAGATTTTTACCTTTACAGACTAATTCCAATGAATTCAGCAAAACAACTGTGGGGTCAAAATGCTAACTTTACCCCTAGAAAAATTCCTTGAGGGGTGTAGTTTCCAAAATGGGGTCACTATTGGGGGGTTTAAACGGTTTTCATCCCTCCAGTGCATTGCAAACGCGACACGGCACTGAAAACTATTCCAGCAAAATCAGAAATCCAAAATCCAAATGGTGCTCCTCCTCTTCTGAGGCCTGCTGTGGGTCCAAACAGCAGTTTATTACCACATATGGGGTATTGCTATAATCGGAAGAAATTGCTTTACATATGTTGGGGTGTTTTTTCTACTTTATTCCTTGTAAAAATTTAACATCTCTACGTTTTTTCACAAAAAAAGTAGATTTTCATCTTCATATACTAATTCAAATAAATTTAGCAAAAAAACTGTGTGTTCAAAATGCTAACTATAGCCATAGATAAATTCCGTGAGGGGTATAGTTTCCAAAATGGGGACACTTTTGGGGGGTCTTTACTGTTTTGGTACCACAAGACCTATTCAAACCTGACATTGTGCCTAAAATATATTCTAAAAAAGGAGGCCCCAAAAGCCACTAGGTGCTCCTTTTCTTTTGAGGCCTGTGTTTCAGTCCATTACCGCACTAGGACCACATGTAGGATATTTCTAAAAACTGCAGAGTCTGGGCAATAAATATTGAGTTGCATTTCTTGTGCACCTTCAGTGGTACAGAAAAAATATTACAAATGAATTTTCGAAGAAAAAAAATGAAATTTGTCAATTTCACCTCTACTTTGCTTTAATTCCTGTGAAACGCCTAAAGGGATAAAACACTTTCTGAATGCTGTTTTGAATACTTTGATGGGTGCAGTTTTCAAAATGAGGTGACTTCTGGGGACTTCCTAATATATAGGGCCCTCAAAGCCACTTCAGAACTGAACTGGTCCTTGTAAAAATCGTCTTTTGAAATTTTCTTGAAAATATGAGAAATCGCTGCTAAAGTTCTAAGTCTTGTAACGTCCTAGAAAAATAAAAGAATGTTCAAAAAACGATGCCAAACTAAAGTAGACATATGGGAAATGTTAACTAGTAACTATTGTGTGTGGTATTACTATCTGTTTTACAAGCAGATTGTAAAGGATCTGCCAGGCACAGCTTCGGGGTTAACTCCCATAATTAATCAGTCAGCACCTGAATCTACATCCCTGAGACTGACTCCAGCTTCCACCACTCAGGCTGGCAGACTTAGGAGTGGGAGAGCCTATCGCAACCTGGCCAGACTCAGCTAGCTCCCGCCCTCGGTCTATTTAAAGAGGCTCTGTCACCAGATTTTGCAACCCCTATCTGCTATTGCAGCAGATAGGCGCTGCAATGTAGATTACAGTAACGTTTTTATTTTTAAAAAACGAGCATTTTTGGCCAAGTTATGACCATTTTTGTAATTATGCAAATGAGGCTTGCAAAAGTCCAAGTGGGTGTGTTTAAAAGTACAAGTCCAAGTGGGTGTGTATTATGTGCGTACATCGGGGCGTTTTTAATACTTTCACTAGCTGGGCGCTCTGATGAGAAGTAACATCCTCTTCTCTTCACAACGCCCAGCTTGTGACAGTGCAGATCTGTGACGTCACTCACAGGTCCTGCATCGTGACGGCCACATCGGCACCAGAGGCTACAGTTGATTCTGCAGCAGCATCAGCGTTTGCAGGTAAGTCGATCCTTGCTTGTATTCCCTTGTATGTTTGTCGTGTTTGTCGTGCACTTACTGAGCGCAGGGACCGCCGCCCAGTTGTACCCCGTCGACCTAGGGCGGGTCGTTGCAAGTAGGCAGGGACAGAGCGGCGGGTAGACTAGGGCTCACTTGTCCGTTTCCCTACCCCCCGTCATTACATAATCACAAGCCCATACCTAGTCTACCCTGGTCCCTGACACCACTATGGACCCCCGTGAGACCCTGGCTCAGCAAATGCAGGGTCTCTCCCTACAGGTCCAGGCCCTGGCTCAGAGGGTCAACCAGCCTGATGCTACCTTGGTAGTTCCCCTCACCTCACCTCTTGAACCCCACCTCAAGTTGCCCGACCGGTTCTCAGGGGACCGGAGGGCTTTTCTCTCCTTTCGGGAGAGTTGTAGGCTTTACTTTCGTTTAAAGCCCCATTCCTCAGGTTCTGAGAGCCAGCGGGTGGGTATAATTATGTCCCGGCTCCAGGAAGGGCCCCAAGAGTGGGCCTTCTCCTTGGCTCCTGACGCCCCTGAACTTTCCTCCGTTGATTGTTTCTTTTCTGCTCTCGGACTTATTTATGACGAGACTGACAGGACTGCCTTTGCCGAGAGTCAGCTGGTGACCTTACGTCAGGGTAAGAGACCTGTTGAGGAGTATTGTTCTGACTTTAGGAAGTGGTGCGTAGCTTCTCCGTGGAATGACCCTGCCTTAAGGTGCCAGTTTAGGTTGGGTCTGTCGAATGCCCTGAAAGACCTGCTAGTTAGCTATCCCTCTTCTGACTCCCTAGACCAGGTTATGGCTTTAGCGGTACGACTTGACCGACGTCTCAGGGAACGACAACGTGAACGTTTATGTGTTTTCTCCTCCGACTCCCCCATGATGCCTCCCGAAGTTCCGTTGCTTCGTTCCTCCCCAAAAGACTCAGAGATACCTATGCAACTCGGGGCCTCCGTGTCCCCCCAACAACGTAGAGAATTCCGCAGGAAGAATGGTCTCTGCTTCTACTGTGGGGATGACAAGCATCAAGTGAACAACTGTCCTAAGCGTAAGAATGCAGCCAGAGAACTTCCGCGACTAAGTGATCATCGGGGAGGTCACTTGGGCGCACAGGTATTTCCCGTAAATAGGAAACGTACTAAGATCTTGCTTCCCTTTCAGGTCTCTTTTGGTGGTAGGTCTGCTACCGGCAGTGCCTTCGTGGATTCAGGGTCCTCTACTAATATCATGTCTGTGGAATTTGCTATGTCTCTTGCTATGCCTCTGATTGATTTGCCTAAACCTGTCCCGATAGTGGGTATCGACTCCACTCCTCTTGCTAATGGTTATTTTACACAGCATACCCCTGTTTTTGAACTCCTTGTTGGCTCCATGCATTTGGAGCAGTGCTCTGTACTGTTGATGCAGGGATTATCGTACGATTTGGTTCTAGGCCTTCCCTGGTTGCAGTTGCATAATCCCACGTGTGACTGGAATACTGGGGAGCTAACCAAATGGGGTAATGAATGTTTTACGTCATGTTTTTCTGTTAATTCTATTTCTCCCCCTGAGGAGGCGAACACGCTACCCGAGTTTGTTCAGGACTTCGCTGATGTTTTCTCTAAGGAGGCCTCTGAAGTGTTACCTCCTCATAGAGAATACGATTGCGCTATCGAATTGGTACCAGGAGCTAAGCTTCCTAAGGGTAGGATATTTAATCTTTCTTGTCCCGAACGTGAAGCCATGAGAGAGTATATCCAGGAATGCCTGGCCAAGGGTTACATTCGTCCCTCTACTTCTCCGGTAGGTGCTGGTTTCTTCTTCGTAGGGAAGAAGGATGGTGGTCTTAGGCCATGCATTGACTACCGTAGCCTGAATAAGGTCACGGTAAGGAACCAGTATCCCCTTCCTTTGATTCCTGATCTCTTCAATCAGGTTCAGGGGGCCCAATGGTTCTCTAAGTTGGATCTACGGGGGGCGTATAACCTTATCCGCATCAAAGAGGGGGATGAGTGGAAGACTGCGTTTAACACGCCCGAAGGCCATTTCGAATACCTCGTCATGCCCTTAGGGTTGTGTAATGCCCCTGCGGTCTTCCAGAATTTAATAAATGAGATTTTGAGAAATTACCTGGGGATATTTCTTGTAGTGTACCTTGATGACATACTGGTGTTTTCCAAGGACTGGTCCTCCCACATTGAGCATGTCAGGAAGGTGCTCCAGGTCCTTCGGGAAAACAAACTGTTTGCCAAAACCGAAAAATGTGTTTGGGGTACAGGAAATACCATTTTTGGGTCAAATCCTCACTCCTCATGAATTCCGCATGGACCCCGCCAAGGTTCAGGCTGTGGCGGAATGGGTCCAACCTGCTTCCCTGAAGGCGTTACAGTGTTTTTTGGGGTTCGCTAATTATTACAGGAGATTTATTGCTAACTTCTCGGTCATGGCTAAGCCTCTTACGGACCTCACTCGCAAAGGAGCTGATCTCCTCCACTGGCCTCCTGAGGCTGTCCAGGCTTTTGAGGTTCTTAAGAGGTGCTTTATCTCGGCCCCGGTGCTGGTTCAGCCCAACCAAATGGAGCCATTTATCGTGGAAGTTGACGCATCTGAGGTGGGAGTGGGGGCTGTCTTGTCCCAGGGTACCAGGTCCCTCACCCATCTCCGCCCCTGTGCCTACTTCTCCAGGAAGTTTTCGCCAACTGAGAGTAACTATGATATTGGCAACCGCGAACTCTTAGCCATTAAATGGGCATTTGAAGAGTGGTGCCACTTCCTGGAGGGGGCTAGGCACCAGGTAACGGTCCTTACCGACCACAAGAATCTGGTTTTCCTAGAATCTGCCCGGAGGCTAAACCCGAGACAAGCTCGATGGGCGTTATTTTTTACCAGATTCAATTTTTTGATTACCTATAGGGCTGGGTCTAAAAATATTAAGGCTGATGCACTGTCGCGTAGCTTCATGGCCAGCCCTCCTTCGGAGGAAGATCCTGCTTGTATTTTGCCTCCAGGTATAATCATTTCCTCGATCGATTCTGATTTAGTCTCTGAAATTGCTGCTGATCAAGGTTCAGCTCCCGGGAACCTTCCTGAGAACAAGCTGTTTGTTCCCCTGCAATTCCGGCTAAGGGTACTTAGGGAAAATCATGACTCCGCACTATCTGGTCATCCAGGCATCCTGGGTACCAAACACCTCATTACTAGAAACTATTGGTGGCCTGGGTTGCCTAAAGACGTTAAGGCCTACGTCGCCGCTTGTGAGGTTTGTGCTAGGTCCAAGACTCCCAGGTCCCGACCAGCGGGCTTACTGCGTTCGTTGCCCATTCCCCAGAGACCTTGGACACATATCTCCATGGATTTTATCACCGATTTGCCTCCATCCCAAGGCAAGTCGGTGGTGTGGGTGGTAGTAGACCGCTTCAGTAATATGTGCCACTTTGTGCCCCTCAAGAAACTACCCAACGCCAAGACGTTGGCTACCTTGTTTGTCAAACACATCCTGCGTCTCCATGGGGTCCCTGTCAATATTGTTTCGGACAGAGGGGTACAATTAGTTTCATTGTTTTGGAGAGCCTTCTGTATGAAGTTGGAGATTGATCTGTCCTTCTCCTCTGCCTTCCATCCTGAAACCAATGGCCAAACCGAGAGGACTAATCAATCTCTAGAACAATATTTAAGGTGTTTTGTCTCTGACTGTCAATATGATTGGGTCTCATTCATTTCCCTCGCCGAATTTTCCCTTAATAACCGGGTCAGTAACTCGTCAGGGGTCTCCCCCTTTTTCTGTAATTTTGGGTTTAATCCACGGTTCTCCTCCGTTTCACCTGGTAGTTCCAACAATCCCGAGGTAGAGGTCGTTCATCGGGAACTGTGCACAGTCTGGGCCCAGGTTCAGAAGAACCTAGAGGCGTCCCAGAGCGTACAAAAAACTCAGGCTGATAGAAAACGTTCTGCTAACCCCCTGTTTATGGTCGGGGATCTGGTGTGGTTGTCGTCTAGGAACTTGCGTCTCAAGGTTCCGTCCAAGAAGTTTGCTCCCCGGTTTATTGGGCCGTATAAGGTCATCGAGGTCCTCAATCTTGTCTCCTTCCGGCTGGAGTTGCCCCCGTCTTTTCATATACACGACGTGTTTCATGCCTCCCTCCTTAAACGCTGCTCCCCGTCCTTGGCTCCCTCGAGGAGACCTCCTGTTCCCGTCCTCACCCCTGAGGGGGTGGAATTCGAGGTGGCCAAGGTTGTGGACAGCAAGATGGTCCAAGGCTCCTTCCAGTACCTGGTCCATTGGAGAGGATACGGGCCCGAGGAGAGGACTTGGGTACCCGCCCGGGATGTTCACGCTGGGGTATTGGTCAGGAGGTTCCACCTGCGTTTCCCCAGTAAGCCAGGTCCACTTAGAAAGGGTCCGGTGGCCCCTCATAAAAGGGGGGGTACTGTAAAGGGTCTGCCAGGCACAGCTTCGGGGTTAACTCCCATAATTAATCAGTCAGCACCTGAATCTACATCCCTGAGACTGACTCCAGCTTCCACCACTCAGGCTGGCAGGCTTAGGAGTGAGAGAGCCTATCGCAACCTGGCCAGACTCAGCTAGCTCCTGCCCTCGGTCTATTTAAGCCTGCCCTTCCTGTCCCTCGGTGCTTGTGATTCTTTTCGTGTGGTTTCCTGGCCCAGCTACAGCTCCTTCTATTTTGATCCTGCTCCATACAGACACTGGCTTACTGACTACTCTTCTGCCCTTCGTTTGGTACCTCGCACACTCCTGGCTTGACTCGGCTCGTTCACCACTCTGGTTGCTCACGGTGTTGCCGTGGGCAACTGCCCCTTTTCCTTGCTTGTATTCCCTTGTATGTTTGTCGTGCACTTACTGAGCGCAGGGACCGCCGCCCAGTTGTACCCCGTCGCCTAGGGCGGGTCGTTGCAAGTAGGCAGGGACAGAGTGGCGGGTAGACTAGGGCTCACTTGTCCGTTTCCCTACCCCCCGTCATTACACAGATACATTTAAATTTCGAAAAATGCAAATTTTTGCAATTTTTTTCCAAATCTTGGTGTTTTTTACAAATAAATATTGAATTTGTCAACCAAATTTACCACATATGTTTATTATCACATATGGGCTATTGCTGTGCTCAGAAGAGTTTGCTTTACAAATATTGGGGTGTTTTTTCTTCTTTATCTATTGTAAAAATGAAAAAATCGGAGCTAAAACTAAATTTTATTAGAAAAAATGTAGATTTTCAATTTCACGGCATAATTCCCATAAATTCAGCAAAAACCGTGTCGGGTCAAAATGCTAACTATACCCCTAGAAAAATTACTTCAGGGGTGTAGTTTCCAAAATGGGGTCACTTTTGGGGAGTTTCCACTGTTATGGTCCCTCCAGGGCTTTGCAAACACGACATGGCACCGAAAACCATTCCAACAAAATCTGCGCTCCAAAATCCAAATGGCCCTCGTTCCCTTCTGAGCCCTGCCGTGGGTCCAAACAGCAGTTTATTACCACATATGGGGTATTGCCGTAATCGGGAGAAATTGCTTTACAAATGTTGGGGTGCTTTTTCTCCTTTATTCCTTGTAAAAACTAAAACATCGTATGTTTTTTCATAAAAAAGATTTTCATTTTCACAGACCAGTTCCAATAAATTTAGCAAAAAATGCTAACTATACCTCTTCAAAAATTCCTTGAGGGGTGTAGTTTCCAAAATGGGGTCACTTTTGGGGGGTTTCCACTGTTTTGGCACCACTAGACCTCTTCAAACCTGACATGGCGCCTAAACTATATTCTAATAAAATAGAGACCCCAAAATAAACCTGGTGCTCCGTTGCTTCTGAGGCCGGTGTTTCAGTCCATTACCACACTAGGGCCACATGTGGGATATTTCTAAAAACTGCAGAATCTGGGCAATAAGTATTGAGTTGCGTTTCTCTCGGAAAAACTTCTGTGTTACAGAAAAAACTGTATTACAAATGAATTTCGTATAAAAAAAATTGAAATTTGTAAATTTCACCTCTACTTTGCTTTATTTCCTGTGAAATGCCTAAAGGGTTAAAGTAATTTCTGAATGCTGTTTTGAATACTTTGAGATGTGCAGTTTTTAAAATGGAGTGATTTATGGGGACTTTCTAATATATAAGGCCTTCAAAGCCACTTCAGAACTGAACTGGTCCCTGAAAAAATAGCCTTTTGAAATTTTCTTGAAAATGCGAGAAATTGAAGCTAAAGTTCTAAGCCGTGTGACGTCCTAGAAAAATAGAAGGACGATCAAAAAATGATGCAAACATAAAGTAGACATATGGGAAATGTTAACTAGTAAAAATTTTGTGTGGTATTACGATCTGTTTTACAAGCAGATACATTACAATTTAGAAAAATGCAGATTTTTGCACATTTTCTTTAAATTTTGGTGTTTTTTTTACAAATAAATATTGAATTTAACAACAGATATTTTTTCACTATCATAAAGTACAACATGTCACGAGAAAACAATCTCACAATCGCTTGGATAGGCAAAAGCATTCTGGAGTTATTACCACATAAAGTAACACATGTCAGATTTGCAAAAATCGGCTGTGTCCACAAGGCCAAAACAGGCTTAGAAACTAAGGCCTTAATTGTATTATTTATTTAGCCCATTATACCCCCTTATTATGCCATGTACTCCAAACACCTTACATAACCCCCACATCAAAAATTAAAATATTTGTAAAACCTCAAACAAAACGACTACTTTTAAATGAATACCTTAACCCTTCAGGACCGGAGTGCTGTATGCCCAGAGCAAAATGTCACCTTTTGAAATGCTATATTCTAAGGGAAAATTTACACGAGCATGTGCGTTTTGCGTGCGCAAAAAATGCGGCGTTTTGCACGAACAAAAGGCACTTAACAGTTCCGTGTGTCATCACCATATGATGCGCGGCTGCGTGATTTTTTGCGCAGCCGCCATCATTATGACACTCTGTATGTTTGTAAACAGAAAAGCACGTGGTGCTTTTCTGTTTTCAATCATACTTTTGACTGCTGTTGCGCGAATCACGCGCGTCCCACGGAAGTGCTTCCGTGTGGTGCACGTGATTTTTCACGCACCCATTGACTTCAATGGGTGCGTGATGCACGAGAAACGCAGAAATATAGGACATGTCGTGAGTTTTACGCAGCGGACTCACGCTGCGTAAAAATCACGGACTGTCTGCATGGCCCCATAGACTAATATAGGTCCGTGCAAGGCGTGTGAAAATCACGCGCGTTGCACGGACGTATATCACGTTCGTGTAAATCCGCCCTAAAGGTGATTATTTTTCTTAACTTCTTAGATTACGCCCAATTTTTTTTCTTCCTTATTATTTTAAATTGGAGATTACCGTATCATTTCATTTTGTAGGTCTTATTAGGGGAAAAATGGACAGAAAAGGAAAAACATTTTTAATTTTACTCATTTTGTTTAAAGTCAGTTTGTCCAATCAATAATATTTTCCCCAAAAATAGATCCTCTAACGCCTCATGCACACGACCGTGTGTGCCGGCCGTGTCCCGTCAGTGATCCGAGGAATGATAGAACATGTCCTATCTTTCCTCGGATCGGAGACCCGGATAAGTTTTCATGGACCCGATTCACCTGCTAAAGTGAATGTGACCGCGAAGTCTATCGGGTGCCACTCGGATGCCGTCAAAAATGGCCTGAGTGGCACAACGGTCGTGTACATGAGGCTTAACTCTACTGTGCAGAGATGCCAAATATGTGTACATTGTGTACAAAATGACATCGCTATAGTGCCGAGAACAAAGGCCCCAGCTTAGTTTTAAATGTATCTCCCCCTTAGCCTTAGATGCACATCTGTACATGGATGAAAATCATCCAAGTACAGATATTTTTTAATGGATGAACAAAAGCACATAGGGCCATGTAGAATGGGCAAAAATTGGTAGATGGGGTGATTATTATATATTCGGGGTAACGTGAATTCTGCGTGACAGAAACGTGACGTTTAAATGCCTGATCAACTGATGCCCATGCAAAATGTGTTACGCAGAATATCTAATTTTGTACATGTGGGTTCCTGGAGGTATGCACTTTTTTTTAGGGGGCGGGGGACTTTTTTAATTTGTTTTTATAATTTTTCATTATTGTTCTTTTTTACATTTTTCTATATTTATGTATTAACAGTCCATTTATTTGCATTTATTATTTACTTTTATTTATTCAGGTCCCGCTGGCAGCATCCCTGAGGATAGGCCATCAATATTTACTGGCTGGAAAACCCCTTTACCAGTCATAATAAAAAAAAAATAAAAGCATCCTTGAAGCCCAACTACTTTTAGGCCTGATTCACACGAACGTGTAAGGCTGGATTCACACGAGCATGTTCGGTCCGTAATGGACGGAACGTATTTCGGCCGCAAGTCCCGGACCGAACACACTGCAGGGAGCCGGGCTCCTAGCATTATAGTTATGTACGATGCTAGGAGTCCCTGTCTCGCTGCGGGACAACTAGCGTCGTACATAAGTATGATGCTAGGAGCCCGGCTCCCTGCAGTGTGTTCGGTCCAGGACTTGCGACCGAAATACGTTTCGTCCATTACGGACGTAACATGCTCGTGTGAATCCAGCCTTAAACGTTCGTCCCACCTATGTAATTCAATGTGGCCGTTCACACAGCCGTTGTTTCAACGGACCGTGTGAAGGGTCCGTGCGAAAATAGGACATGTCCTATCTTTTCACGCATCACGCATCCCTCCATACTCTCAACTATGGGGGATGCGTGACATCGCGTCCCGCAGCGCTGAGCACGGATGCACCTCGGACGTAAAAAACGCCCGTTTTTCACGTCCGAGATGCACAGCGTTCGTGTGAATCAGGCCTTAGTGAAATACTGCTGCCTACGCACTAATGGTTCTGATGATTGACAATGCTTTACAACATTTGACATAAAACAAATAATCCTTCCCGTTATTTGTTTTGTCAAATATCAGGAGCTATCAAATCTGTTAGTTACAAATAGAAGATACCTCGCTTACGCCTTAATGAAGTATAAGTTGAAAGAGGCCATGAGGGACTTAATAAGTGTGACATGGGGGCTTCAGGGTCCCTTAGACATAAGGGGCTTGGTCACAGTTGCGATTGCTATGCCACTGCGTTTCCCTTAGGTAGCGTCCAGGGGATAAAGGGAAAAAAAATATTTCCAGGATCCATCTTATACCACACAATAACATTATCAGTTCCTTGCCAGTTTATATAGCAGTGGGGTATGATGATCTCCTACACTAAAGATAATTTTTAAAAGGCCAAACATTTTCAGAAATATACTTAAAAGCTTATTTTAATTATGTATAAATATATATTTAGGATTTTGTCAGGTCTTAGGCTTGGATTCCACGCCTGAATCCTGACAGAATCGGCTAACATTCCACCGGCCAATGAATCTGCATGGGATATTTTATACCCCATTCTCAAGCTCAGAAAAATATCTGTGCAGAATAAAGAACGGCTGCCGATTTTACAGAATCCACAGCATGTTTATTATTGGATTTATTTATTATGGATTCTGTGCTGAAAAGCTATGGATTAGCTCAATTGAATAATAATGGGACTAATCCGCTTGCAGATCCGCTGGCCAATTCGCAACAGAAATCTGAGTCTGAGCTGAGAACTTCCCTGGAAAAAATCCACTGCAGATTTGCTTTCGGTAAACCTGTGCCGTGTGAACATGCCTTTGTTGTCAGTTGACAGTTATCAGAAACAATTATGAAACATCTGTGAAAATAAAACAAAGGCATATTGTATCTACATATATAAAAGGACAATCTGCTATTAAAATGACACTGAAAAATAGGAGGCAATATATGTGAAAAGTCATGCTTACCTTGGATCTTTCTGAATGCTATCAATAGATGGAGACCTGGCTAATGTTCCTTCAGGTGGTATAGCTGGCCCCGATTTACTGTAGGGTGAGTCAACAGATGGACAATACTGCAGCTGTCGGTATGGGTCTACATAATTGGAGCCAGGGCCTACAGCATAACTGGCCCTCTGGAAGGTCCCTGTTGCATTCTGAGAGCAATGTTGGCTGCCTGTACGCTGTAAAGGTACGGAGTCGACACCAGGGGAAGATGGGGCTACGACAGGAAAGTAGGGACAAAGTAAAAAACTAAGGATCTGTTCACAAAAATGGTTAACCAGGTCTAGGCAGGAAAAGTAAACAAGAACAGGGGACATAAAAAAGAAGCATTCTATTATCCATTAAAACAGATGTTAGGCAAATTTTACTAAGTAAAAAACAACAATGTACTACAGAGATTAAATATATAGTCTGAACTAATTCTCATTCATTTAAGTTCCGTGTATGAGGATTACTTTTAATAATATACATAAAAAAACTGTAGGAAAGAGAAATCCTGTTAGGGTGTATTCACACGGTGCAGTTTTGCAGCGTTTTATTGCAATGAAAAACGCATAAATTTTTATCACCATTTGCCGCTGTTTTGCAGTTGAACGTGAGGCAAATAAATGCACCGTGTAAATACACCCTCAAGCAAGAATACTCAATTTCAAGCATTACTTACCTGATGGAAGTCTAACTTTGCACTCCAAAGCATAAGACTTCCTTTACACACTCATTTTTGGGGGACAAAAAAAAAAAACATCTCAAAAAAATTTAGTTCTTTAGTAAAATGGTACACATCTGGCATTTTTTTTTTAAATAGTGTATTTTATTAACTGCAGGTTTTTTCACATTACAAATCATGTGTTTCAAAGATTATGCAATGCAAACATTCCTCTATGCAACACATAATTTATTCTTAGGCCCTATTCACACGACAAGGTTTCCCGTTTAAAAAAACGGCCGTCACACGGGAACAATCATAAAAAATGGGACATGCCCTATTTTCGCCCGTTCTCCCGGCCACCCGGCTCCTATAGAGGTCTATGGGGCCGGGTAATACATGGCCATCACTGGACTGTGTTCCGAGTGACAGCCGTGTCTTCCGTCACTCTCTCTCAAAGTGCATGTGAGGAGGAGGAGGGTATTTTTTTGCTCCCTGTAGGAGCGGAATCCCCAATCCCCGGGGCAACGCTGTGGCCAGGGATTGGGGATTCCGCTCGAGGAGTAGTCCCTGACTTCACTGTCCATATATGGACACAGTGACATCAGGGACTTCTGAAGCGGAATCTGTGGCCGGTGTTTACGCTCCAGGAGAAGTCCCTGTCTTCACTGTCCATATATGGACATTGAAATCAGGGACTTCTCCTGGAATGGGGGCTGTGTGGCACTACCTACAGGGGGGCTGTGTGGCACTACCTACAGGGGGGCTGTGTGGCACTACCTACAAGGGGGGCTGTGTGGCACTACCTACAAGGGGGGCTGTGTGGCACTACCTACAAGGGGGGCTGTGTGGCACTACCTACAAGAGGGGCTGTGTGGCACTACCTACAAGAGGGGCTGTGTGGCACTACCTACAAGGGGGGCTGTGTGGCACTACCTACAAGGGGGGCTGTGTGGCACTACCTACAAGGGGGGCTGTGTGGCACTACCTACAAGGGGGGCTGTGTGGCACTACCTACAAGGGGGGCTGTGTGGCACTACCTACAAGGGGGGCTGTGTGGCACTACCTACAAGGGGGGCTGTGTGGCACAACCTACAAGGGAGGTTGTGTGGCACTACCTACAGGGGGCTGTGTGGCACTACCTACAGGGGGGCTGTGTGGCACTACCTAGATGGGGGCTGTGGCATTATCTACAGAGGGAAGTGTGTGGCAAAAACTTTACAAATGAAATTCATCCGTTTTTAAAACGGACAGGGGAAAAAACGGATGCAAAACGGGTCAAAATTGGCCGTTAAAAACGGAAACAGGGCCCGGAACGGATGCAAAAAGGCTGAGAAAAACGGACCAAAACGGTCGTTTGTATCGGCCGACACTCGGACCCTGTCGTGTGAATAGAGCCTAAGAAAAGACACAAAAACATCATAAAAAATGCAACACACATTGACACTTGCATTTTATTGAAAAGGGAAAAAAAACCTATGGTGGTCTATGGGAGAAAAATGCCACTTAACTGCTACAAAAAAACACCATACCAACCCTTGATGCAAGGAAAAACACCACTGAGCAAAAAAAAAAAAACTAAAGACAAAAGAAAAACAATTCACCAAAAAAACTGCAACGTATGTACTGAATTCAAAATTTCAGCATTGAAATCAAGCTAAAAACGCAGTGAAAAATGCCAGGAAAGATGCCACATAAAACAATGTGTTTATCCTATAAAAACGCTGCATGCAAAGTCAATCTAAAGGTCAGTTCACACGTTGCTTAAATACTGAGGTAAATACTGTGTAATACTGCGGTACCGCAACAAATGCAGTAGCAGCAGAGTGGAGGAGATAAAACAAATTCCATCCACATGCTGCATAAATACTGAGCGGGAAAAAAGCTAAAAAATGTACTTGCGGTGCGGATTTTTATGCCGCAGCATGTCAAATTTATTTGATTAAACGCTGCTTATTTGTTTTCCCCATTGAATTTAATGGGTAGGTAAATCCCGCCACAAAAAAATCTAATTCAGAAAAAAATAAATCTCATACTTACCCAGAAGTCTGCGTTCCTCCCTACTGCGCGGTCTCCTGGGATGACGTTTCATCCCATGTGACCGCTGCAGCCAATCACAGGATGTAGCGGCGGTCACATGGAATGAAACATCATCCAAGGAGACCGGCCAGGATGGCGTCAGAGAGCCGGCCTCCTGGGATGACGCTTCATCCCATGTGACCGCCGCTACAGCCAATAACAGGCTGCCGCGGTCTCCTGGAATGAAACGTCATACCAGGAGGCCGGCCTGCTAATGCTGCAGTTTTCCGCAGCGGACATTCCGGGTGAAAAACTGCACCACAGATTTCCCTGCGGCGCACAGGGCGGATACACTGCTTGCTTTTACGCAGCATATCCATCACGTGTGAACTCAACCTAAGGGCTTATTGAGAAGTCAATGGGTGCATAAAAATCACGCGCACCACACGGAAGCACTTCCGTGGGACGCGCGTGATTCGCGCAACAGCAGTAAAAACTATGAATGTAAACAGAAAAGCACCACGTGCTTTTCTGTTTATAAACATACAAACGGAGTGTCATAATGATGGCGGCTGCGCGAAAATCACGCAGCCACGCATCATAATACGAGGGTGACACACGGAGCTGTTAAGTGCCTTTTGCGCGCACGAAATGCCACGTTTTTTGCGCGCGCAAAACGCACACATACGTGTGAATCCAGCCTAAGTGTTTTTGTTTTTCTTCACATTCTCAAAAATATTAGCAAAAATGATTTACAAGATTCTTACTTGAATTGTGGAGGATCAATTAACTCCTTTGGTTTCCTACACACAAAGTGGATTTGTAGTGGATTTTCAGCAGAGTATCCACAACGTTTCTACACCGTGTTCCAAATTATTATGCACATTGGATTCAAGTGTCATAAACATTTAAATATTCGTTTTTCAATTAAACTCATGGATGGTATTGTGTCTGAGGCTGGGTTCACACGACCATGTTATGTCCGTAATGTACGGAACGTATTTCGGCCGGAAGACCCGGACCGAACACAGTGCAGGGAGCCGGGCTCCTAGCATCATAGTTATGTACAATGATAGGAGTCCCTGCCTCTGCGTGGAACTACTGTCCCGTACTGTAATCATGATTACAGTACGGGACAGTTGTCCTGCAGCGAGGCAGGGACTCCTAGCATCGTACATCAATATCATGCTAGGAGCCCGGCTCCCTGCACTGTGTTCGGTCCAGGTCTTCCGGCCGAAATACGTTCCGTACATTACGGACGTAACATTGTCGTGTGAACCCAGCCTTAGGGCTCTTTGGATCATTGTAATCAATCTCAGACACCTGTGATAATTAGTTTGCCAGGTGTGCCCAATGAAAGGAAAACTACTTAAGAAGGACGTTCCACATTATTAAGCCGGCCACAGGTTTCAAGCAATATGGGAAAGAAAAAGGATTCCTCTGCTGCCGAAAAGCGTGAAATAGTGCAATACCTTGGACAAGGTATGAAAACATTGGATATTTCAAGAAAACTTAGGCGTCATCATCGTACTGTGAAAAGATTTGTGGCTGATTCAGAGCACAGACGGGTTCGTTCAGATAAAGGCATAATGAGGAAGGTTTCTGCCAGACAAATTAATAGGATTAGGAGAGCAGCTGCTAAAATGCCATTGAAAAGCAGCAGACAGGTATTTGAAGCCGCTGGTGCCTCTGGAGTCCCGCGAACCTCAAGGTGTAGGATCCTCCAGAGATTTGCAAGTGTGCATAAAGCTATTATTCGGCCACCCCTAAACAATGCTCACAAGCAGAAACGGTTGCAGTGGACTCAGAAATACATGAAGACTAATTTTCAAACCGTGTTGTTTACTGCCGTGCAACCCTGGATAGTCCAGATGGATGAAGTAGTGGATGGTTGGTGAATGGCCACCATGTCCCAACAAGGCTGCAACGTCAGCAAGTAGGTGGCGGAGTCATGTTTTGGGCTGGAATCATGGGGAGAGAGCTGGTAGGCCCCTTTAGGGTCCCTGACGGTGTGAAAATGACCTCTGCAAAGTACGTAGAGTTTATGACTGACCACTTTCTTCCGTGGTACAAAAAGAAGAACCGTGCCTTCCGTAGCAAAATTATCTTCATGCATGACAATGCACCATCTCATGCTGCAAAGAATACCTATGTGTCATTGGCTGCTATGGGCATAAAAGGAGAGAAACTCATGGTGTGGCCCCCATGTTCCCCTGACCTCAACCCTATTGAGAACCTTTGGAGCATCCTCAGGCAAAATATCTATGAGGGTGGGAGGCAGTTCACATCAAAACAGAAGCTCTGGGAGGCTATTCTGACATCCTGCAAAGATATTCAAGCAGAAACTGTCCAAATACTCACAAATTCAATGGATGCAAGAATTGTGAAGGTGATATCAAAGAAGGGGTCCTATGTTAACATGTAACTTGGCCTGCTAAGTTTTTTTTGATTGAAAGAGCTTTTGATTTCTGTAAATATGACCTCCTGATGCTGCAAATTCAACAAATTACCATTTTAGTTCTCTTTACAACCATTAAAATGTTTTGATCTCTGTTGTGCATAATAATGTGAAACAGTGCATTTTTAGTTTTTTACTTCGAAAAAAATAATCTGTTATCATTAGGAGATTTATACAATAAAATTCGCATTATACTCCAACGGTTGATGGCTTGAAGATTATACTGACTGTCATTTGCATCGACTATTTAGAAAAATCAGCGGAAAATAACATTTGCATAATAATTTGGAATGCGGTGTACAGCAAAACCTGCACTTGTTACGTCCGGATTTAGTTGCAGATTTTGCTGTGGATTTCACAAAACTTCTACAATAAAAATAGTAAAATCCGTAGTCTGCTCTGATTTCTGTGTGCAAAAATGTTCAGCAGCAGGTGGATGAGATTTTTTAAATCTCATCCACATGCCTGCAAGGTAGCTCCACCTCAGGCCTTATTCACACGAACGTTGATTATATCCGCGTGACGGCCGTTAAAACAACGGCTATCACACGGACCTACGTATATTGAATGGGGCCTTTCACACGGGCGTGGTTTCAATGGACCGTGTGAAGGGTCCATTAAAAAATATGACATGCACTTTTTTTGTGCTTCATGCATCCCTCCATATTCTATGGGGAATGCGTGATAACGCGTCCCGCAGGGAAAAGCATGGATGCACCTCGGACTTGAAAAACGGAAGTTTTTCACGTCCGAGGTTCGCAACGCACGAGTGAATCGTGGGTGTTGATGCCCGTTTGTCAAGTATAGGCTCATTTACATATTTAGGAAAAAGCTCAAATTTGAAAACAATAACCTTTTTGGGACACAATTTTCACTAGCATTATCAGTGTGACAGCGCCTATTAGATTAGCTAGGAGAGAGGGCATTACTAAACTAGTGACCGAGCCTCTTTAACTGAAAACAAAAACACTGAGGCACATTTTTAATACACACATTTTTTTAGCACAGATATGGAGTTGAAAATTATACTAATACTCATTCGCCATATTTGTAAAGCTTTTTCCATGTTTTCTTCATAGACCATTTTTAGTTTGGGGTGTGTTTTAATTTCCCAAAGGTCTGTGACAAATGTTTGTATGTCTGGCAGCCTCTACAAGTCTAGACAAGGCCTTCATTTTGCTGGCAATATTTTATTTATTTTGCAGCATTTGTGCAACATGTAGAATTTACACCAAATTCCGATACATCTGTGTGACAAGTTTTTACATGTGGCAGGCATTAAATTTTGTGCTATCGATTGCAGAAAACTTTCAGCAAAATTACACTTTTTATTAATGTGTCCCTATGTTTCAGTTTACCAGTTAGTGTATGTTCACACGGCTTAGCAAAATACGTCTGCAAATACGGAGCTGTTTTCAGGCGAAAACAGCACCTGATTTTCAGAAGTTTTTTTAACAACTCGCGTTTTACGCTGCGTTCTTTACAGCCGTTTTTGGAAGTGTTTTTCCATAGAGTCAATGTAAAACGCCTCCAAAAACGTCCCAAGAAGTATCCTGCACTTCTTTTGACAGCGACGCGTAAAATAAAGGCTCGTGGGAACAGAACATCGTAAATCCCATTGCAAGCAATAGGCAGATGTTTGCAAGCGTATTAGGGGCGTTTTTTCAGGCTGAAAACAGTGCGTGTGAACATACCCTAGGACTCTGTTCACATCTGCGTTGGAGGTTCCGTTAGGGGCCTTCGACGCAGAAGGCGTCAACATTGCCAAACATAGCGCAGCATGCTACACTATTTTGTGCGGCAAAATGACTGACACCATGATGGAAATCCGACGAAACCCATTAAAGTCAATGGGTTTCATCGGTCACCGCTGGTTTCTGTCATGCGACGGATCTGACGTAGGAGCAAAACAACGGGCAGGCTGAATGCAGATGTGAACATAGCCTTAAAATATTCCTGCTCAATCAGCAACTTGTTCTGCCCCACAAGAGCCAAGACAAGATAAGGCCCTGTTCACACCTGAATTGGAGGCTCTGTGATGGATCTGTCGCTTATCCAGCAGAGATTACGGGAAACAGCACAGCATGCTACACTATTGTTTGTGGTAAATCCAGGAACACCCTGAAGGAAAGCCGACGGAACTCATTAAAGTCAATGGGTTCCATCAGCCACCGGTGGTGTCCATGTGGCAACGGAACCACCACGTCCAGTTTTCCCTTGTTCTACTCCTCTGACAGAGCAGAACCACCTGCATTGTTACATTCCGTTCTGCTCCACCAGAGTTCCGTTGCACGACAGACACCAGCGGTGGCCAACGGAATCCCATTAACTAGACTTTCCGTCGGGATGTTGGTGGTTTTACTGGAGACAATGGCGCAGCATGTTGTCCGATGATTGTTTCCCCTAATAGAGCCTCCAACGCAGATCTGATCGAGGTCTAAAGCTATATTCAGACGAGCATTGTAAAATTCCTCTGTGTTTCATCAGGGGAAAAGTATTAATATTTACATCAGAGTTCAATCAGTATTGTGTCAGAGTGCGCTTCAGTTTGTCAGCTTTTTACATCCATATGGCATGAGTTGTCATCAGTTTTTCACCCATTGAAAAAACGTTCTGCTTTCTTTTCAACATCTGCTAGCAGTCAGTGAAAAACTGACTGCTCTCAGATGGCATCCGTGTACTGTCCATTTTTATTCCACTGACCCACTAAGGGTATGTGCATAGTGTTTTCAGGCGTATTTCGGAGCGTTTACGCCTTGAAAAACGCAAGCAGAACGCCTACAAACATCTGGCCATTGATTTCAATGGGAAATACGGTGTTCTGTTCCAACGGGGTGTTTTTTTACGCCCCATTTTCTAAAAAACGGCGTGTAAAAAGACGCCCACGAAAAAGAAGTGCATGTCACTTCTTGAGCCATTTTTGGACTCCCTCAAAACATCTCCAAAAACGGCCGTAAAAAAACGCAGCTTAAAACGCGAGTGGCTTAAAAAACGTCTGAAAATCAGGAGCTGTTTTCCCTTGAAAACAGCTCCGTATTTTCAGACATTTTGAGTTTGCGTGTGAACATTCTATAACTTGAATGGGTGAGCCTAATGTGGGAATTGGAAAATGTACTGCATGCTGCGATTTTTTTTTCTGTACGGACCAACGGTGAGTTGGAAAACGGTGAAATAGAAATGAGGATTGACCCAATGACTTTAATGTGTTAGGGTATGTTTACACGCTAGAGTAAAAACGTCTGAAAATACAGAGCTGTTTTCAAGGTAAAACAGTTCCTGATTTTCAGATGTTTTTTAAGCCACTCGCGAATTTCCCAGCGTTTTTCGAGCCGTTTTCAATAGTCAATGAAAAACGACTCCAAAAACATCCCAAGAAGTGCCCTGCACTTCTTATTTGCGGTCGTTTTTTTATGCGGCCGTTTTTCAAATCGGCATCGTAAAAAAACAGCCCATCGGAACAGAACGCCGTTTTTCCCGTTGGAATCAATGGGCAGATGTTTGGAGGTGTTCTGCTTCCGATTTTTCGGAAAAACGGCCGAAAATAGACCGTGTGAACATACCCTTAGTGTTCAGTCAGTGCGCTGTCTGTTCTACACTTGGACAGCACATGGATCTGAACAACGCTCATCTGAATGAAATTATTCCCATAGAGAACCGCATCTAGTATGTTGATAAACATAATAATATTACTCCTCTGTAAATCCCTTGTAAGGCCACATCTTGAATATGGAATTCAGTTTTGAGTTCCAAATTGTAAAAAGGATATAGGATGAATAAAGTAAAAATCTACCAGTAGAATCATACGGAATACATGCAGATTTAAGGCCCTGTTCACACAGAGTTTTTTTGCAGGCAGACAAATCTGCCTCAGAATTCCTTCGTGAATTTTGAGGCAGATTTTGATCTGCCTGAGCTTTTTTTGCCATTGAGGACCGCGGGCAAAAAACGCAGAAATAACGCAATTTCTGCCTCCCATTGATTTCAATCGGAGGTCAGAGACATGCCACCCAGGGAAAAAAACGCCACTGCCTCGCATTGGAAACTATGGGGATTCATTTTGGATGTCTTCTGGTGCTGATTCCGACACGCTATTTTCACATAAAAATCAGCACCAAGAAACTCTGTGTGAACAGGGCCTAACTCCTTTTGTTTTCCAGTATTTTTGATGCCAAGAATAGCATAAGTCAATGGTCATCATGATTCGTTGTGATTCATTTTAAAACGGACCCGTCATGGCTTTGTTATGAATAGAAACATGATACCAGTGTAAACAGGGTTTAACCTTCCTGTCGTAAACAACTTTCAGATTTTCATTTTCGTTTTTTCCTCCCCACATTCCAGAAGCCATAACGTCTTTATTTTTCCGTCGATGTAGTATTATGAGGGCTTGATTTTTGCGGGACGAGTTGTAGTTTTTCGTAGCACCATTTATTTTGCCATAGATGTACTAGGAAATGGGCAAAAAATTATTTGTGGGGTAGAAAATGAAAAAAAACAGCGATTGTCCATGATTTTAGCGCGCTGTTTTTACGGAATTCACTGTGCAATTAAAACAACATGTTAACTTTATTCTGTGGGTCAATACAATTACGGCGATACCAAATATATGTAGTTTTTTCTATATTTTACTACTTTTACATGTAAAAAGTCATTCTGGCGTTTACAATTTTTATTTTTTTTACGGCGGTCACTGTGCGGGTTAAATAATGATATATTGTAATAGTTCAGACTTTTACGGACGCAGCGACACCAATTATGTTTATTTATTTATTTTTTTACTATGCTCTAGGGGGAAAATGGGAAAAGGGGGGTTATTTGAACTTTTAATTTTGTTAATTTTTTTTTTTTACACAAAAAAAGAAAAAACAACAACTTTATTTAACTAATTTTTACTTTTTTTATTAGTCCCCCTAGGGGACTTCAACCAGCGATCGTTAGACTACTTTAATACTAATATATCAAAAAATTGGATAGCACTCCTGGTAGAGATGTTGAGGTGCTGTGAGGGTTCGGGTTTGGCAAACCCACAATAGTCATTCAGCAAATAACCCAAGCACTCAAACGTATGAATGAATAAGATTCGTTTAATTCTTGCATTATTTAATTTTCAGTTTATTCTTCACTGAAATAAATCTTCACAAAATGTCAGTAATTACTAACAAGCGATTGTAAATTTTGACGTTTCGGCCGACTCTGGCCTTTTTCAAAATCGCTTAAACTAATGTGCAAAATAGAAAAGATACACACTATAAGTATGTTGCATACAAGTATATATAAAAGAAAACAGATTTAAGGGCGGGTTCACACATAGCGGAATTTCACTTAAATTCCGCTGCGGACACTCCGCAGCGTTAATCCGCAGCGGAGCCGTTTCTCCATTGACTTTCACTTTAATTTAGCAGTGTTCGTTTACACGATGCGTACAATTCCGCTGCGGAGCATAGGCTGCGGAGCGGAATTTGGTGTCCGCAGCATGCTCTGTCTGTTGCGGAGCAGTGGCGGACTGGTTGCGGACTCATGGCGGAATTTCTCCATTGACTTCAATGGAGAGTCAAAATTCCGCAATGAAGTCCGCAGATCTTATGTGTGCTGCGGAGCGTATTGTTTTTACTACCATGACATTTCTTCATTCTGGCTGGACCTATGTATTTCTAGGTCTACAGCCAGACTGAGGAAGTCAATGGGGCTCCCGTAATGACGGGAGCGTTGCTAGGAGACGTCTGTAAATAGTCACTGTCCAGGGTGCTGAAAGAGTTACGCGATCGGCAGTAACTGTTTCTGCACCCGGGACAGTGACTACCGATCTCAATATACATGTATCTGTAAAAAAACATAGAAGTTCATACTTACCGAGAACTCCCTGCGTCTGTCTCCAGTCCGGCCTCCCAGGATGACGTTTCAGTGTAAGTGACGGCTGCAGCCAATCACAGGCCAAGCACAGGCTGCAGCGGTCACATGGACTGGAGCGTCATCCAGGGAGGTCGGGCCGGATGCCGAAAGAGGGACGCGTCACCAAGACAACGGGCGGTAAGTATGAATTTCTTTGACTTTCACTAGGGAAAGTGCTGTCCCTTCTCTCTATCCTGCACTGAATAGGGAGAAGAGAAGCACTTTTCCTGCAGTCCGCAGCGGCCAGTCCGCATCAATTTTCTGCACATTTTGTGCAGATCCGCTGCAGAATCTGCAACGCAGATTCTGTGCGGCATTGATGCGGACAGTTGCGGAGGAATTCCGCCATGTGTGGTCATGCCCTAATACAGAAAAACAAAAATGTGACTGGCCAATATCTGTTAAATCTATTATCTAATTAATGTATCCTTAGTCTCGATTACTTGAGATATCTTGCATGTCATTCTTCAATTTTTTCATTTTTCCACGTTATCATAGGTTCATCCATATGTCTTTGCATATGCTTTATGTTCTTTATGCATTTTTTCAAGTTTTTGTTTTCTGTATTAAATCTGTTCTTTTATATATACTTGTATGCAACATACTTATAGTGTGTATCTTTTCTATTTTGCACATTAGTTTAAGCGATTTTGAAAGGCCAGAGTCGGCCGAAACTTCAACATTTACAATCGCTTGTCAGCAATTACTGAAGATTACAATCGCTTGTTAGCAATTACTGAAATTTTGTGAAGATTTATTTCAGTGAAGAATAAACAGAAAATTAAATAATACAAGAATTAAACTAATCTTATTCATTCATACGTTTGAGTGCTTGGGTTACTTTAATACTAATGTATTGCAGTATATCGTGATTTTGACAGGCACCTACTAAGCCCTGCCGGAGGCAAGGCTTAATAGGTGCACAAAGATGGCGGACCTGGGGGCGTTCATTAAGCCCCCAGGCAGCAATAGCAAACATCGCCCCCCCCCGCGATTGCGTTGTGGGGGGCGTGATGAGCTGTTAGAGCGGGTCGCCCCCCTTTTTCTGACGATTTAAATGCTGCGGTCAGTATTGACCACAGCATTTAACAAGTTAAACTAGCGGGATCGCGCTCGAGCTAGTTACTCTGAAGTGTCGGCTGTAACATACAGTCGACACCGTCATCGTATGGAGCGATACTTCATACTTCCCCCTACCAGACTTTGGCGTATGGATACGTCAAATGTCGAAGGGGTTAAGAGTGCATTCAGATGTTGCGGATCGAGGTGCTGTTAAAACCGCATAGGAAAAAACACCTTCGAGAACCGCATGGGTTTTTACCAGAATTTATTGCATTTCTCAATGCGGGTGCATTTTTTACCGCGTTGAAAAACTCACCAAATTGCGGTAAAAATGCATGCTGTATTTAGATGCAGTGGTTTTTTTTACGCAATAATAAACAACACCAGAATAGACCCTTATACTTCACTATAAAATTTTTATATATTCATTTCATGGTGCTGATTTTGACGACGAAAAAAACACACCGAACCTCCCTCCATTGTTTTTAATGGGAGATAGATGTGTTTTTTTCTCAGGGTTTTTTAAATGAGAGGGAGGCAGGATCAAATGTGCCATTTATTTTTGTATTTGCTGAATTAAAAAAACGCCTCAGAAAACATTTTAAAAAAGCGTTAAAAACCGCTTGCCTTCAAAATCTGCCTCAAAAATCCTGAAGGAATTATGAGCCAGATTTTTTCTGAGGAGACATATCAGTCTTTACTTTAGGCCAGGATCACAAACACAACTTTGATAAAGTGTTAGGGCTTATTCATACAAACGTGGGGAAACTCGGACATTAAAAAAGGCAGTTTTTCACGCCTGAGATAGACCCGTGTGGGACCTGTTTTCACGGATCTACATAGACTTGAGTCTATGGAGGGATCCGCGAAAACGGAAGAAAATAGTTGAGACAACGGCCATGTGAATGGCCCCATTGAAATACATGCATCTGTGTGACGGTCATCACACGGACGTATTCAACGTTCGTGTGAATAAGCCCTTAGGTGCCGTTTTTTACTCCGGTTTTGAGCCAAAGTGTATGTTCACATGACCTATTTTCAGCCGTTTTTCAGGCTGTAAACGCCCCAAACAACGGCTAAAAATGCGGCGGCTGAACGCCTCCAAACATCTGATGTCAATGGGAAAAACGGCATTCCTTTCCCACAGGGCGTTTTTTACGTGGCCGCTTTTAAAAAGAAGTGTATGATACTTCTTGAGCCGTTTTTGGAGCCGATTTTCATTGACTTAATAGAAAAACAGTTCCAAAAACGAAAAAAAGCCGCAAAAAACTGCTTCAAATCAGAGGCTGTTTTCAATTGAAAACAGCTCCGTATTTTCAGCCGTTTTTTGTTAAGCGTGTGAACATAGCCAAAGCCAGAAGTGGATCCAAGTGTAGGGAAAGGTATAAAAAAAAGACTGTTACATCCTCTTTCTTTTGTGTCCACTCCTGGATATGGCTCAAAAAACTAAACCAAAAACTGCATCAAAACTCTGTGTGTGATACTGGCTTAAAGGGCCTTACGCCAACATATAATACTAAATTAATACTAGAATATCGGCTACACAGGGAATAATGAAAAAAATGCCTGACACTACAGAACCGTGTTGTTCACTGATCGTCAGCTACACGCTTGTGCGTTTCAATGTGCTGCATCTGTTCAAGCTGCACAGTTCTCGGAGGAATGGCACACTGCCGCTTTTCTCAATTCCATGGCACCTACCATAGTTTATACCAGTAGTAAAGGGGTTTTCCCATGAGAGACATTTATGACATATTCACAGGATAGTGAGGAACATGCATCTATATTTATAACATATCCCGTGGATATGTCATAAATGTCTCTGATGGGAAAACCTCTTTAGTTACGGAACAATATATCTCAGGGGTACAAGCCCAATCACTGTGTCTGACCATGCTCCAGTTTCACTGACTTTGTCGATCTCATTTCTCCCAATTAGAGGATGGTCATGGTGAAACATTGTTAGGAGACCCCAAACACATCTCTATTTTGCAGGAGCGTCTTAAAGAATACTTCCGATTTAACCCCTTCGCGCACCACGACGTGCTATTATGTCCTGGTGCGGGGTGAGAAGTATAGAGTGGGCTCACACGCTGAGCCTGCTCCATACACTGCGTGTGTCAGCTGTGTTTTACAGCTGAAACCCGGGACTAACGGCCAGGAACAGCAATCACGGCCGCAGCATCTGAGACGTTAAAAAGAGGGGGCAGCTCATCGGCACCCTCACGTGATTGTGGGGTGCCGATGGTTGTCATTGCAGCCCAGAGGCCTAATGAAGGCCCCCAGAACTGCCTTCACTCTGCCTCTGTTAAAGAGGCTCTGTCATCACATTATAAGTGCCCTATCTCCTACATAAGGAGATGGGCGCTATAATGTAGGTGACAGCAGTGCTTTTCATTTAAAAAAACGATCTATTTTCATCACATTAGCGATTTTAGCTTTATGCTAATGAGTTTCTTAATGGACTACTGGGCATGTTTTACTATTGACATTAAACATTAACGAAGTCTCGGGATTATGAATAGACATCCCGTCCTGGCTGGAAGGAATGTCTATTCACTGTCTAAACACTTCAGCATCGTTAATGTGTTAGTATAAGACAGCACATACTGATCTAAAAGGATCCCTATGCGCTGACTAAACGAATGGAGAGAAGTGTATGATGCTGATTGGTCAGCGTCATACACTCCTCTGTACAACACCCACTTGGTCAATAGTAAAACACGCCCAGTTGTCCATTAAGAAGCTCATTAGCATAAAGCTAAAATTGCTAATAACGTGGTGAAAATAGATCGTTTTAAAAAAAATAAAAAGCACTGTTGTCACCTACATTATAGCGCCCATCTCCTTATGTAGGAGATAGGGCACTTATAACGTGGTGGCAGAGCCTCTTTAAGTCCTGCCTGTGGCCTGTGGCCGGGCTTAACAGAAGCCTGTAAAAATGACTATACACTGCAATACATTAGTGTTGCAGTGTATTCTAAAAATTGCTGGTTCAAGTCCGCTAGGGGGACTAATAAAATGTGTTAAATAAAGTTATTAGTAGCTGTAAAAACCGGGTAGGGAGACAGACAGGTGAGCCCTAATCTACCCGCCACTCAGTCCCTGCCTACTTGCAACGGCCCGTCCTAGGCGACGGCGTACAACTGGGCGACGGTCCCTACTCTCACTATGTGCACAACAGACAAGGGTAAATAGAAGCTAAGTGAAATGGGGCAGATGCCCACGGCAACACCGTGAGCTACAAGAGTAGTGAACGAGCCGAGTCAAACCAGGAGTGTACGAGGTATCAAACGCAGAGAAGGAGAGTGCTTCATATTGACCCTGGCTTTACTGACTAGAGGACAAATAGTACAAGCAGCAGAGCCAGGAAACAAGCAGAATCACAGGCAAAGGAGAAGCAGGAAATGAAGGTATAAATAGACAGAGAGCGGGAGCTAGCTCCGTCTGGCCAGGCTGTGATAGGCTCTCCCACTACTCAGCCTCCCAGCCTTAGTGGTAGAAGGAGTCACTCTATCAGACTTAGGAGCAGGTGCAGACTGACTAGCCACGGGTGTCGACACAGAAGCTGTGTCTGGCAGATCCCTTACAGTAGCAAAAATAATAATAGTAAAAATAAACAAAATTGGTATCGCTGCGTCCGTAAAAGTGTGAACTATTACAATATAGCATTATTTAACTCGCACGTGATCGCCGTAAAAAAGGAAAGAATTTAAAGAATTTAAAACACCAAAATCGCCGTTTTTTTGGTCAACTTAGCGGTGCAAAAAAATTTAATAAAAAGTGATTAAAACATTGTATGTACTAAAATGGTACCAATAAAAACTACAGCTTGTCCCACAAAAAATAAGCCCTCACACCTTAATCCACATAAAATAAAAAAGTTATGGCTCTCAGGATAAACAAAACAATTTTTTTAACAAAAAGTTTTTTCTTTTTAAAAGTAGTAAAATATAATAAAACCAATATAAATTTGGTATCACCGTAATCGTATTCAGCCGCAGAACGAAGTTAAGTTGTTGTTTTTACCGCACGGTGAAAACTGTAAAAACCAAACCCAAAAAACAATGGAGGAATCACAGTTTTTTCCAATTTCAGCCCGCCCGCAAATAATTTTTGTTTAGTTTCCCAGTACATTATATTGTACATTAAATGGTGACAATAGAAATAGCAACTCCTCCCACAAAAAATAAGCCCTCACTCCACCCTTTGACGGAAAAATCGAAACGTTATGGTTCTTGGAAGGCAGGGAGTGAAAAACGAAAAAGAAAAATCAAAAAATGGCTTAGTCCCGAAGGAGTTAATGAGGAGAACGCAAAACCTATCCTCTGGGAAGCGCACAAATCATATATTATAAGTGAATTGAGATCTCTGGGTGCTAGAATGAAAAGAGCCGGATGGGCAAAAATAAACTCGCTCCTCAATCAAATCTCTGTTCTGGAGAACTTGAATAAAAGAAGTAAACTTGAAAACGCACAACCTGACCTTCTTAGACTCAGGAACGAACTTAGGGATCTCCTGAACGTTAAAGCGGAGAAAGACATCCAAAGATGCAAATATAAATACTACGCTCATGGAGATAAGGGCACTAAAATTAGGTCCACTTTGGTTAAGAAACCAAATGTAAAAGCCTTAAATTCTCAAATAACGACAAATACTGGAGAAGCAATCAGACATACCCGACATAGCATCGGACTTTCATCAATTTTGTACATCTAAATAAATACTTATATACAGGCTTTTTGTCGCAAATACCCCCTTCCGCATTTCACTTGGGCCCCCCCAATAGGTCTTTATTTTATTGATCGATATTTTTACTTGTACAGTTTATTACTGTCACAATTCATATTGTCAATTTTTGTTTCTATTTGTACATTTTGTTGCATATTATCTGTAAAATTATGATTCTTGCATTGGCGTTTCGGAATTAATGCATGGTTCTTTGGGCCTGCATGCCATTTTTATCCCTCTTGTATTGCCGATGTCTTTTTGAATAAATAAAAAATAAACTAAATATGTGTATATTATTTCATATTTTGGGACTTATATTTTGTAAAGTTTATTAAATGTAAAAAATTGGCATTTCTGTATTTTTTTTTTTCTTTATCAAATTTCTGTATTTTTTTAATCCCATAGGGGGTTTTCTCATTTTGATTATTTAACTTTAATGTCTAGTACATTGGCCTGTGTACTGATTGTACACATGCAGTTGGACATACTGAGGTACACGTATGACCTAACAACAGGAAATTTAGTTAGACCCCCATGCGGTCCAATGGACCCTGGGCTGTCTAGCAATACAAGGTATGGGCCTCGATCGCATCACAGGGATGTTCGTCATAATGCGGTAAGCACCCGCCGCTCAGGGCGAGTATTCCAGTTAAGGTTGACAAGCCACAAGTCCTTAACATTACTCTCCCGAATTAAATAAAGGCAATCCTTAAGAGCACGTCCCCTTTTGACTGGTCCAAAACTGTACTCAAATACTTGGGAAATAACATTTCTTCTCAATTAACATCCCAATATAAATTAAACTACCTTTAATAACCCAAATAACTTAAACATTGGATTCCTGGCAAAAGCCTTTCTCATCTTTATTTTTACTGGAAAAAGCTCATCTAAAGTTTAATTGTCCCTAAAATTATGTATCTCTTACAAACACTTCCAGTTGCATACCTAACTTTTCAGGTGTCTTTTCAGAATAAGCTGTCATATGTGTGTACGTGAGGAACAACATTATTTCTGGCTATTATATCACTTGTATATGTGGCAATTTTTTTAGCAGCTTTCCCCTCTGCAGGTGCTCTCCAATTCTCAGTTTCCTCTGAACTAGTGGGTGGAGCCTAATTGCTATAATATTTTCTACAGAGTAAAGAAGAATCCTTCTCTCCAGTTTCTATCTATCTAAAAGAAACAAAAGAAGGCAGCACAAAAAAATAAAAGTCCAAGTGTGTGTGCACAAGCCTCAGGACTTCACCCATCAGTCCTATAATAATATTTTCAAAAGAATAGGCAGCAATCCACAGAATTTCAAAAATAGAAAATAAGTTTTATTCACCTATATGTGAATGTGAAATTTAAGCCCCCATCATGGGCCTTTCTCAATGCGTGAGAAAGGTCCATGATGGGGGCTGAAACGTTGCATTCACATATAGGTGAATAAAACTTATTTTCTATTTTTGAAATTCTGTATTTGTATATATTTGATGGGGGTTGTCTTCGTTTATGGACTTATAAAGTATGTTTATGATTGGACTATATGTGTCTATATGGTTGATTTTTTAAGTTGAGACAAATATTGGTTTATTTATGTTTGAAGTATGTCTTGTTTATATACTGGTACCCAAAAGATATTATAGGTTCTAGTATATAAGCCTGCATAAACAGCTTTTTGTTTTTGATATATTATTAAATGTACTTGTATACGGAAAGGGGTTGTCTTATGATGAACTAGAACACCCCTCTATGAACAATAGCATAGCCACTGACAAAGCGGTTCTCGTTCTGGAGGACACAGTCAATTTATGTATTACATGGATGGTTATTATTTTGAATAGATGTCATGTAATACATTTTTCTGTGCAGCAGCCGTTAGTTGCATCTCCGAAACCGGACCCGTAGCCGACAGGCTTTAATCTGAAAAGAGGGAGGGCATGCAAGGCTGAGCCATACCGGAGGAAAAGGCCAATTGGAAGAAGTGTGCAAAAGTTTTAATAACAATCCATTGGTAAGAAGATTAATTTCTTACTACAACGGCACTTACAAAAAATAATTGTACCTAAAATTTTAACTATCAGGGTATATTTAGACATTGCGGAGTTGTCAAGGAATTTAGCTGCAGATTCAACACCCAAAAAATAGATTGCAGATTTCAGGGCATACTGCCGGTTTAAATATCCGTGACAATTCAGCAACATAATGGACTTTCTGTGGATTTTCAATCTATTGCGGATTTCACTCTTTGCAGTGCAGAAAAATATGTATGTAATAAATTTCTGAACCCAGAATTAGACTTTGCGTACTGTAATATTAGATATCCTGTAGTTTCATCTATTTTATCATGCAATTACCTAGAAATTTTAAAGGAACACTGATTAAAAATCGATAATAAGGCAGATTATTCAGGGTTTTTACCAGGTTTCCTCCTTGTTGCACTGCTCCCGTTGCCAAATAACAGAGGAACTAAAAGAGGAGTGATAACGTCAGAAGTGCCAAGGAGAGGACTCGGTGGTGCGTGCAGCCAAGAGGAGACGCAGGGAGCTTATAGGAACTGTATTTTACCAGAAATAAGAGGAGATGACATGCTCCGACAAACAGGACCCGCCCATTCTGCTCTACGAAGACAGCGGCACAAACGGTAGATAAGTGCTGAAACTACATGTAGGGGAAGCGAATTGTAGGTTTATTTAGTCATGGGGGAGTGTCTTTAAAGAACTTATAACTGTTCTGGGCTTTTGGGAAAAAAAGACTGATTGTGGGACAACCCCTTTAAGGGGAAACATTTAATTGTCTTGGATTGGCCTTGTCAAAGCCCAGACCTCAATCTAATAGACAATCTGTGGCATGACTTGAAGATTGCTGTACACCAACTCAATCCATCTTGAAGGAGTTGGAGCAGTTTTGCCTCAAAGAATGGCCAAAAATCCCAGTTTTTAGATGTTCTACGCTAATAGAGACATTCCCCAAAAGCCTTACATCTGTAATTAAAGCAAACGGTAGCTCCACAAAGTATTGACTTTTAGGTGGTGAATACTTAGGCACAACAAAAGTTATTTTTTGTGTCTTAATTATTGTTTGTGCCACAGTAAAATATATTTTGAACCTTCAAAGCGATAGGCATGTTGTGTAAAATAAATGGCGCAAACCCCCGAAAAATTCATTTTAATTGTAATGATTCAATTGATTGTAATGCAACAAAACAAGAAAAGCACCAAGGGGGATGAATACTTTCTCAAGGCACTGATTATGTCAGAGGTAATACGGGGAATACTTCCAATGTATAACTCTCACGTATAGATGTGAAAAGAGGGTATTAAACATCAATATTTGTCTAATTATCTAAAATACTGCATTAGCGTATATTTACACTGTACGTCGTGCCGCATTTTTTGCTGCGTGTCTGAGATCCACGTGGCAAAACCACATGCAGTTTTTGTGCTAGGTGCGAAACCAAGGTGAAAATGAATGTGGTTTTAATGTGCGGTTTTCAACCACAACAGCACCATGTGAATACACCCTTAGTATAAAACATTACAAAATATGTTTATTAAGAAACATTTCTATATGAAATACTTTACAGCTATTAAAAAAAATTAACAAACCAAAGGAACAAGAAGTTACCTGAAAAAAAGTTGAATTGAAGACGATTATTGTCATTACCTGTATTGGTGCGATATGAGGTGGTATGTGCTGGTAATAATGGATCTCCCTGACTTTGGCTTAGGCTTCTCATTGGTGGCTTCTGATAAACTCTGTCTTCATAAATGGGCTCTATAAGATGTTCTGGTGACTGTAATGGTCTCAGATCAGGGGCTATGTGACTGTGTTGACTAGTATACGATGATCGAGATCCCGCTGGAAAAAAAAGTCAAATATAACTGAGTTTAGTTTGGTGAACTATGTTGCAACCTAGAAAGCTTCAACGAGAAATAGAAAATAAATGAGCTTTCCTATAGTACTAACAGTTCCATACAGCACTTCGAAAATTAAAGGAAAGTCTGAACTGATCCTGATAGGGTGTATTTTTAATTCATTTACTGAGAATTATGATGCAGATATTGGTAACACTCGCAATAACTCAAAAGAAAAATACTGTTAAAGAAAAAAGAAATCAAAACATTGAGCTATAGGTGAGAAATGCAGATATTGGTAACATATGACTCACATACAAATTACTGTTAACAAAAAACATTTAGCTGCAAGTGGGAATTGCAGTCGATATGTAAGCAGGGGAGATTCCAGCAATTCACACAGTGCAAAAATCAGTGCAAATTTTTCATCCGCAGTATACTCTATTCTGCCATGGATTTGTTCGGGATTTTGAAGTGGATTTCACTTACTCTGCCCTTAAATATGAAAGCCTACAATAGACCATAAGGAATACAAATGTTTGAAAAAATATTATATCCAATTTATTAGCAAACATCAAAAGAACAATAAATGACAATAATACAGTCCGTTAAAATAGTAGAGAAAGGGAGGGAATAAAAGATGTTAAGCCCCAAATGCACAGAATGCACCTCCAAGCAAAAAAACACACACACAAACTGAGATCATACAGACAGAGTATAGTATAAAATAACGACCATACAGTGTATAAAAAAAAATGAACAAAGTAAATACTGTACCAATATGGCATAAAGGAGAGCCTGAAGAATGTCTTAGGGAGTTTGACAATAGGATGTTAATGGATGATTATGGGTAAAAAAATCATATAGGGTATGAGCATACTAATGGGAGAACAAAATATCCAGTCTAATATATGCTGACAAACCATATAGTTGGCCTATGTAACCATCGAATCAAAATGAGTAAGGGAGACCAAGGACTTACCCCTAGAAATGTGTGTGAGAAATAGCAAAAAGGAAACGACACCTCGACGCGCGTTTTGCTAGACCAGTAGCTTTATCAGGCTGACTTTATCAATCCCTCGCACGTTAAAATCTTTTGGGTTGCAATGATGAAATTCCCGAAAATATTTTGGAATTGGTTTTAGTTCGTCCACATTTTAATCTTTGTGTGCTCCTTTAATGTTCCTTACATGTTTTAAAACACGGACTTTGAGTTGTCTTGTAGTCATACCCTTGGCATCAGGGGTCGTAATATCACAAAAGCCTTGCTTCAGAAGGAAACAAGACTGATAATACATCTTCATACAGTCTCACTTAATGACTAAATGAGGCTCTTGGCTTCAAATCTTTTCTATAAATGTGCACGATTTTAACACTGACTTGGGGTAGTGTTATGTGTTTTTTTTTTCTAACGTTTATAATTCTTCATTATAGTTGTTATGTTCTGCTGATATCACCCACCTGCAGGAAGTCTTGAAAAGAACTAGGCGTTAATTTGAAACATAAGGCGCAGTGATACCATATTTCACTCTAGATCAGGGGTCTCAAACTCGGCTGGGTAAGTGGGCCACAGAAAAAATGGGAAGTTGACGGGTCGCATTACTTTCAAATTTGATACAATACAAAATTATTGTTTATCAATTAGTTATTTGAACTACTATAACACTATGTTACTATAATAACAATACTACATTACTATAATAATACCGTTAGGTTTATAATTTGAGATATTTCTCCACGTGCTTATTCAACAATCCAGTTTTCCAGTTTAAGTGTCGCTAAATGCAGTCTGGCGGCTCAGTTAGCAGCGTTTGGCAGACACACATGTCAAGATTGGGCAGCCTCTTTTTAGATAGTGCCACAGTGCCCTCTGCGGAGGCTGCCACAGTGCCCTCTGTAGATAATGCAAGAGTGTCCTCTGTAGATAATGCCACAGTGTCCTCTGTAGATAATGCAACAGTGCCCTCTGTAGGTAATGCCACAGTGCCCTGTGTAGATAATGCAACACACCCCTAGATAATGCCAGTGTCCTCTGCAGATACTGCCACACACCCACTTGTAGATGCTGCCACAGTGCCCTCTGTAGATGCTGCCAGAGTGCCCTCTGCAGATAATGCCACAGTGCCCTCTGCAGATAATGCCACAGTGCCCTCTGAAGATAATGCCACAGTGCCCTCTGCAGATAATGCCACAGTGCCCTCTGCAGATAATGCCACAGTGCCCTCTGCAGATAATGCCACAGTGCCCTCTGCAGATAATGCCACAGTGCCCTCTGCAGATAATGCCACAGTGCCCTCTGCAGATAATGCCACAGTGCCCTCTGTAGATAATGCCACAGTGCCCTCTGTAGATAATGCCACAGTGCCCTCTGTAGATAATGCCACAGTGCCCTCTGTAGGTAATGCCACAGTGTCCTCTGCAGATACTGCCACACACACCCATTTGTAGATGCTGCTACAGTGCCCTCTGTAGATGTTGCCACAGTGCCCTCTGCAGATAATTGCACAGTGCCCTCTGCAGATAATTCCAGTGCCCTCTGCAGATAATTGCACAGTGCCCTCTGTAGATAATGCCACAGTGCCCTCTGTAGATAATGCCACAGTGCCCTCTGTAGATAATGCCACAGTGCCCTCTGTAGGTAATGCCACAGTGCCCTCTGTAGGTAATGCCACAGTGTCCTCTGTAGATAATGCAACACACCCCTAGATAATGCCACAGTGTCCTCTGCAGATACTGCCACACACCCACTTGTAGATGCTGCCACAGTGCCCACTGTAGATGCTGCCACAGTGCCCTCTGTAGATGCTGCCACAGTGCCCTCTGTAGATGCTGCCACAGTGCCCTCCGCAGATGCTGCCACAGTGCCCTCCGCAGATGCTGCCACACATACCCCATGTAGATAGCTCCATTGGCGCTCCCTCTAGGAATGGAATCCCCAGCTAGAGCTTTGCCGACGCTTTGGCTGGGATTCCTCTGCTGTTGGAGCCCCTGAGCTGGAGTCCCGGGCAGAGAACTAGTAGGCTCTTCCTGGGACTCCAGCTATACTCCTGACATCACTGGGACTCTTGCTCTGGGGAGTCCCATAGCAGAGCCGATACTTGCGCTCTGCACTGGACTCCAGCTCTGGGGAAGCACCAGACATCGCTGTCAATATGAGGACAGCGATGTCAGGGGATTCCCCAGAGTCCCGTAGCAGAGCCTGTACTAGCGCTCTGCTCGGGACTCCGCTCTTGGGAAGACCCTGACAACACTGTCCATATATGGACAGCGATGTCAGGGAATTCCACAGAGTCCCGGAGCAGAAACTGTACTAGGGCTCTGCTCGGAACTCCGGCTCCTGGGAAGCCCCAGACATCGCTGTCCATATGTGGACAGCGATGTCAGGGAATTCCACAGAGTCCCGGAGCAGAGCCTGTACTAGCGGCTCTGTGTCCCGCGGGACGCAGATGACTGCCCCAGGGGCCGCATGCGGCCCGTGGGCCGCGTGCTTGAGACCTCTGCTCTATATATACACAAGACTCTACATTTAGCGTTATTTTATTTTATCTTTATTGCATGTGTATTTTAGATACTTTCATGTTTCTCTCTTTTTGTCTTGCTGTGTGCAACTCTGTCCCCTGCATCCCTCATGGTTTGAGAGTCATGGTAGACTTGACTATCACTTAGTTTTGTTTTTTCTGGTGTGATCTGCCATTACCAGTCGTGTCCTGTGCTTTCTCGGGGCCAGTCTGGTCCTGCCACTTCACACAGTCTAGCATTCACATTATACCAGTACTAGATTATACTTGCACCATCCCTTCTCCACTGGGGCAGATAGTGGATGTCGCTGCCTATCCCGGGTATTTGATCATTATATCATTATATGGAACTTTTTGTATTATTCATTATTAAAGTGTATGTTGCTATAATTTTTTCTTTCCCTAATGTATGGTGTATATAGTTTTTACAGGTGTGTTCTGCCGGTGTCAGGACTATACCTGTTTAAAGGGAACCTGTCACCAGCATTACACCTATTGAACTCTACTCATCCCTCACTGGCCACTGCTATCAAAAGTTCATTGCCGTTATCCCCTCTCCTAAACTCCTCCTCCGACTGTAAATAACGGTCTGCAAACATTTTGCGCCTTTTAATAATCCCAGAAGAGGACATCAATGCACAAGCGCAGGATTTTGTGTTCTGGGGGAAGGCGAGGAGCTGTCAATCAAAAGTAAGGAGGCGGAACAAACTCGTAAAGACTTGAGGAATGAAGATATGACTCTTTTCAAATTAAGATTTGACTCTTTTATGCTCATTTGCATACGATGTGGGAACACTAAAAAACGGAATACTAAAGCTACAGAGCCGACTAAGAAGACAATTATAGGTTATATAGAAATGATTTTTCACCCACTATCGCCTGGTATTGCTGGTGAAATGCTGGTGACAGGTTTCCTTTAACCTTTTTTATCACCTTATCATCACTTATATAATAATTGGTTCGAACTGAGTCCGTTCTGCCATCAAGTCTCTGCTCTTGCGGGGACTGGTTGGCAACTCCGGCTCATCTTTACGTCTTGTTTCTTTTTACCAGCACTGCATAAATGTGTTTTATATAATATTTTTTACGTATGCATTGGTATATATATATATATATATATATATATATATATATACATTTGTTATTTGACAACATCTGCTTTGTAAACTATTGTGGTGACGTTGGTTATGTGCGCTGCGTTGCTGCAGGGGTTGTGTCCATGCACTTGCTCCAACAGGTGGACCATCATGGAGGCTGCGTGCCGATTTGACCATCATATAGGTGTGTTGTGAACACTGTTTAGTGCTGCTACACTATATATGCGCCAGTCTTTCAGTGATTTTGTTCTCCTGATGAAGCTACTGGCATAGCGAAACGCACGTCGAGGTGTCGTTCCCCCTGCTATTTCTCACACACCAACATGTGTTCAAAATTTGCGGTCAACTTGCAGTTTTTTCTGTGATTTTCTGAAAAATGCAGCAAAATAGCACATGTTTAGGGCTCATTAAACTCATCAGAAAGTTGTTTTGAGGCTAGTATCACACTTGTGGTTTTGATGCAGTCAATGCCAGCGGTGGATCGTAAAGGGAGGGGTACATAGAAAAAATTATTACTTCATCTCTTTTTTGAAATTCACTCCTTATTGTGGCATTATAAAACTGCATAAAAAAACTGCACCAAAATGGCATGTGTAAAAATTCACTTAAAGGCTATGTACATCTTCGAGGGCTTTTTTATTTTTTTGATAAACAGATCAGTCAGTGTTTTTAGTGTAACTTCTTAATTCGTTTTTTATTAAAAATCTGTTTTACTTTTTGAGATACAGTTGTTCTGTATTCTCTATACAGAACAGCTGTATAATTCGCTATTCACTGAATCTGTCAGTCTTGCGGACCTGACTGGTTCAGTGATAGCGTGTCCTGCGTGTGATCCACCTGTAATCGATCACATCTAAGTTATAAATTTAGATGTGATAGTTTACAGGTGGATCCTGCTAGTCAGAGACACGCAGGATCCGCCGACACAGATTTAGCGCTAGATACTGCAGTTCTGTATAGAGAATACAAAACAGCTGTGTCTATAAAAAAAAAATATTTTTACTAAAAACTAATTAAAAAGTAACACCACTAAACAGACTGACTGATAAAAAAAAAAAAAAAAAAAAAAAAAGCCCTCAAAGGTGTACATAGCCTTTAACACTTTGAAGCTGCAGCCAATTTTCTTTTTGCTTTTTCTCCCCGCATTCCAAAAGCCACAACTTTTTTGTTTCTCCACCGACACATCCATATGAGGGCTTAGTTTTTGCGGGACGAATTGTAGTGTTTAATGGCACCATTTAAGGTACCATACAATATACTGGGTAACTTAAAAAACGTGAGGTGAATTGGGCATATCGCCATTGTTTTTGGGGTTTTGTCTTTACAGCGTTCATTGCGTGCTAAAATCCACATGTTCACTTTATTTTATGGGTTGTTAAGATTACGGCAATACCAAATATATATAGGTTTTACTACTTTTACAAAGAAAAAAATATTTGTTAAAAAAAACAACATAGTTTTGCCATATTCTGAGACCCATAACTTTTTTATATTTCTGTCGATTGAGCGGTGTAAGGACTTGTTTTTGCGAGCGAGTTGTAGTTTTTAACCCCTTCCCGCTCCTTGACGTACTATTACGTCATGGCAGCTGTATCGTTCGCGCTCCATGACGTAATAGTACGTCAAGGGAGTAACGTCCGTTTCGGCCGTCCTCCCGACACATACAGGAGCTGTGACGCTGCTGTCTTGTTCAGCAGCTGTCACAGCTCCTACAGCGGGGACCGATCGCTGTGTCCCCGCTGATTAACCCCTTAAAAGCCGCGTTCTATAGAGATCGCGGCTTTTTAGGGGTTAAGCTGCCATCGCCGGCCTGCAACGCGATAGCGGCCGGCGATGGTGACTATGGCAACCGGACACCAAACAATGGCGTCCGGCTATGCCATAGACGGAAGCCGTGGGTCCTGACAACGTCAGGACCCACTATGCTTGCTGTCAGTGAGTAGCTGACAGTTCTAATACACTGCACTACGCATGTAGTGCAGTGTATTAGAATAGCGATCAGGGCCTCCTGCCATCAAGTCCCCTAGTGGGACAAAGTAATAAAGTTAAAAAAAAGTTAAAAAAAGATGTGTAAAAATAAGAAAATAAAAGTTTTAAAAGTAATAAAAGTAAAAATCCCCCCTTTTCCCTTATCAGTCCTTTATTATTAATAAAAATATATAAACAAACAAATAAACTATACATAATTGGTATCGCCGCATCCGTAACGGCCTGAACTACAAAACTATTTCGTTATTTATCCCGCACGATGAACGCCGTAAAATAAAATAATAATAAACCGTACCACAATCACAATTCTTTGGTCACTTCACCTCCCAAAAAATGGAATAAAAAGAGATCAAAAAGTCGCATGTACCTAAAAATGGTACTGATCGAAACTACAGTTCGTTACGCAAAAAATAAGTCCTCGCAAGGCTTTATTGATTGAAAAATAAAAACGTTATGGCTCTTAGAATAAGGTAACACAAAAAGTGAATGATTGTTTACAAAACGTATTTTATTGTGCAAACGCCATAAGACATAAAAAAAAACTATAAACATCTGGTATCGCCGTAATCGTATCGCCACGCAGAATAAAGTGAATGTGTCATTTATAGCGCACGGTGCACGCAGTAAAAAAAAAAAGAATAAAAAAACAATAGTAGAATTGCTGTTTTTTAGTCACCACGCCACCTAAAAATAGAATAAAAACTGATCAAAAACCATGCACCCCAAGAAAACTACAATGGATTCCTTAAGGGGTCTAGTTTCCAAATTGGGGTCACTTTTGGGGGGTTCCCAATGTTTTGGCACCACAAGACCTCTTCAAACCGGACATGGTGCCTAATAAAAAAGAGGCCTCAAAATCCACTAGGTGCTCCTTTGCTTCGGAGGCCGGTGCTTCAGTCCATTACCGCCCGAGGGCCACATGTGGGATATTTCTCAAAACTTCAGAATCTGGGCAATACGTATTAATTTGCGTTTCACTGATAAATTATTTTGTGTTATAAAAAAAATGGTATGAAGAGGATTTTCTGACAAAAAAAAAAAACGTAAATTTCACCTCTACTTTGCTCTAAATTTTTGTGAAACACCTAAAGGGTTCATAAACTTTCTAAATGCTGTTGTGAATACTTAAAGGGGTCTAGTTTCTAAAATGGGGTATTTGATAGGCGTTTCTAATATATGGGCCCCTCAAAGCAACTTCAGAACTGAACTGGAACCTAAAAAAATAAATAAATGAGGCAATACTTCGCTTCTTACATTATACTGATAATGAGCCGTGCCCACCCTGAGATGACCCCAGTTTTGACCGTTTGTATAAACGGAGACCCCTATTAGACCGTTCCAGCGCCCGGTTTTCCCCAGCATACACCCCGAGAAGTGTATTTCTATTGATGAGTCCCTGGTACATTTTAAAGGGAGGGTTCAATTCCGCGAGTACCTGCCGGGTAAGAGGGCAAGGTATGGCGTGAAGATGTATAAGCTGTGCGAGTGCATCAGGGTATACCTACAGGTTTAGGATATATGAAGGAAAGGCCACCCCCAAACCAGACTGCATCCTGGACTACAATAGGTACATGGGAGGGATGGACTTGTAAGATCAAGCCCTGAAGCCCTACAGCGCTATGCGGTGTGGTATAAGAAGCTGGCCGTGCACATCATACAGATGGCTTTGTACAATGGGTACGTGCTACGTCGATGTGCAGGCCAGACGGGAACTTTCCTGGAATTTCAAGAGGTGATTATCAAGAACCTAATCTTTAGGGACCAAGAAGGGGGGCACCCAGTACTTCTGGAAACGGGGGCCACACGCATCGTACCAGGGCAACACTTTCCAGGGGAAGTTCGCCAAACTGGCAAGAAGGGAAAAAGTCAAAAGAGGTGCAAAGTCTGCTATAAGAGGGCGATAAGGGATGACACAATATATCAATGTGACACGTGTCCCGAATAACCAGAGCTCTGTATGAAAGAGTGTTTTAAAATTTATCATACATCCCTTGGTTTATAATTTACCCCAATTTTACTTACCATGATGCACTCCGCACAGCTTATCCCCCCTCGTCGTTCCCCTCTGAGCCCTGCTGTGTGCCCAGGCAGCTGATAACAGCCACATGTAGGGTATTGCCATACCCGGGAGAACCCACATTACAGTTTATGGGGTGTAGGTCTCCGGTCAAAATGCTCACTACACCTCTAGATGAATGCCTTAAGGGTGTAGTTTTTAAAACGGGGTCACTTCTTGCGGGTTTCAACTGTACTGGTACCTCAGGTGCTTCTGCATACATGACTTCGCACTAGAAAATCCCCAGTAGGCCAAATGGTGGTCCTTTCCTTCTGAGCCCTCCCATGGGCCCAAACGGCAGTTTATCACAACAAATGGGGTATTGCGGCCCTCAGAACAAATTGCGCAACAGAATGGGGTATTTTGTTTCTTGTGAAAATAAGAAATTTTCAGCCAAAACTACATATTATTTGAAAAAAATAATTTTGTTTTCATTCCCAGCCCAATTCAAATTAGTTCTGTGAAAAAACTATGGGGTCAAAATAGTTACAACACCCATAAATGAATTCCTTGAGGGGTGTAGTTTCCAAAATGGGGTCATTTGTGATTGGTTTCTATTGATTTGATACCTCTGGGGCTCTGCAAATGCGACATGGCACCCGAAAACCAATCCAGCAAAATCTGGACTCCAAAGAACACACAGCGCTCCTTTCCTTCTGAGCCCTCCCATGGGCCCAAACGGCAGTTTATCACCACAAATGGGGTATTGCCGCACTCAGGACAAATTGGGCAACAAAATGGAGTATTTTATTTCTTGTGAAAATAAGAATTTTTGAGCTAAAATGACATATTATTGGAAAAAATATATTTTTTTTAAATTCCCAGCCCAATTCAAATAAGTTCTGTGAAGAAACTATGGGGTCTAAATGGTCACATTACCCATAAATGAATTCCTTGAGGGGTGTAGTTTCCAAAATGGGGTCACCTCTGGTGGGTTTCCATTGCTTTGATACCTCTGGGGCTCTGCAAATGCGACATGGCAGCCGAAAACCAATCCAGCAAAATCTGGACTCCAAAGAACACACAGCGCTCCTTCCCTTCTGAGGCCTCCCATGGGCCCAAACGGCAGTTTATTGCCACAAATGGGGTATTGCTGCACTCAGGAGAAATTGGGCAACAAAATTGAGCATTTTGTTCCCTGTGAAAATAAGAAATTTTGCTAAAAAATTACATCTTATTGGAAAAAATGTCATTTTTTTAATGTCACAGCCCAATTGAAATAGGTGCTGTGAAAAAACTGTGTGCTCAAAATGCTAACAACAACCATAAATGAATTCCTTGAGGGGTGTAGTTTCCAAAATGGGGTCACTTTTGGTGGGTTTCCATTGCTTTGATACCCCTGAGGCTCTGCAAATGCGACATGGCACCCGAAAACCAATCCAGCAAAATCTGGACTCCAACAAACATATAGCGCTCCTTTCCTTCTGAGCCCTCCCATGGGCCCAAACGGCAGTTTATCACCACAAATGGTGTATTGCCACACTAAGGACAAATTGGGCAACCAAATGGGGTATTTTGTTCCCTGTGAAAATAAGAAATTTTGATCACAAATGACATTTTATTGGAAAAAATGACATTTTTTTCATTTCACAGCCCAATTCAAATAGGTGCTGTGAAAAAACTGTGCGGTCAAAATGGTAACATCAACCATAAATGAATTCCTTGAGGGGTGTAGTTTCCAAAATGGGGTCACTATTGGGGGATTCCTACTGTTTTGGCACCTCAACACCTCTTCAAACCTGGCATGCTGCCTAAAATATATTCTAATAAAAAAGAGGACTCAAAATGCACTAGGTGCTTCTTTGCTTCTAGGGCTTGTGTTTTAGTCCACGAGCGCAGTAGGGCCACATGTGGGACATTTCTAAAAACTGCAGAATCTGGACAATACATATTTAGTAGTGTTTCTCTGGTAAAACCTTCTGTGTTACAGAAAAAAAAATGAATAAAATTGAAATTCCGCAAGAAAAATGAAATTTGCAAAGTTCACCTCCACTTTGCTTTAATTCCTGTGAAATGCCTGAAGGGTTAAAAAACTTTCTAAATGCTGTTTTGAATACTTTGAGGGGTCTAGTTTTTAAAATGGGGTGTTTTATCAGGGTTTCTAATACATAGGCCCCTCAAAGCCACTTCAGAACTGAACAGGTACCTTAAATAAAAGGCATTTGACATTTTCTTAAAAATATGAGAAATTGCTGTTTATGTTCTAAGCCTTGTAACGTCCAAGAAAAATAAAAGGATGTTCAAAAAACGATGCCAATCTAAAGTAGACATATGGGAAATGTGAACTAGTGACTATTGTGGGTGGTATAACCGTCTGTTTTACAAGCAGATGCATTTAAATTCTGAAAAATGCAATTTTTTCAAAATTTTCTATAAATTTTGCAATTTTTCACCAATAAACACTGAATATATCGACCAAATTTTACCACGAACATGAAGCCCAATGTGTCACGAGAAAACAATCTCAGAATCGCTTGGGTAGGTTTAAGCATTCCCACGTTATTACCACATAAAGTGAAATATGTCAGATTTGAAAAATGGGCTCTGAGCCTTAAGGCCAAAACTAGGCTGCGTCCTTAAGGGGTTAATGGTTTAATTTTTTATTAAATTGTTTTGAGGGGCTAAGGTGATCAAAAGATTTCATTTAGAGCCTTTACCGTGCAGGTTAAATAACGTTGTATTAAAATAGTTTGTACTCTAATGGACGCGGCAATACTAGTTATGATAATTTATATTTTTTTTAGCACTACTTTAGTGGATAAATGGGAAAAGTGGGCTTTGTTGAACTTTTAATATACACTCCTCGACATTGAAATTGCAACATCAAGAAGAAAAATGTTTCGAATTGTGGAAATCACGGGATCGATACACATGTTAATTATAAGCAAATGATAGAAAAATAGAAGCAAAATATTCCAAACAACTTGATTTATTCAGTATTGAGTATGAGTGCCACACGGAGAAATACACGCACTTACATGCTTTGACATGCTATCAATGAGGTTATTAAAGGCTATGTACACCCTTGAAAATGTTTTCGGTTTTTTTCAATAAAAATGTGTATCAGTGAGTGTGTTTGGTGCAACTTTCTAATTACGTTTTATTAAAAATAATTTTTATTTTTAGACACACAGCTGCTTTGTATCCTGTACGCAGAGAAGCTGTATATTGCACTCAGACCTGAATCGATCAGGTCAGTGGCACTGACAGGTTCTGTGTCAGCGGGTCCTGCTTGTCCCTGACACGCAAAATCTAAATGTTATTGATCAAATCTAAGTTATGAACTTAGATGTGATTGGTAACAGCTCAATCCTACGTGTCATAGACATGCAGGACCCGTTGTCACTGAACCAGTCAGGTTTCAGTGATACATACAGCTGCTTTGTGTACAGGATACAAAGCAGCTGTACCTCAAAAAGTAAGAATAATATTTAATATAAAGTAATTCGAATGTTTCACCAAACATACTGAAACACATTGTTATATAAATAAAAAGTTTTTAAAGGTGTACATAGCCTTTAATGGTTGTGTGAGGAATGTTATACCACGCTGAATGCAGCTCCCTTTGCAATTGCTGACCAATGACGTCCCAGATGTGCTCAATGGGAGACAAGTCCGGAGATGCTGCAGGCCATGGTGGCATGTTTAGAACACGCAGGCTGCTTACAGTAGCATGAGCAACATGCCACCTGGCGTCGTCCTTTTGAAAAACGGCCTCTGGTACACTTTGGAGAATTGACCGCACCACTGGTTCTACGACCAAATCAATGTAACGCCGAGCTGTTAGTGTACCTGAAATAAAGACTAGAGGGGACCAGGTAACGTAGATTATGCCACCCCACACCTTAATTCTGGGAGTAGGACCGGTTTGACGTTCCCTTCAAGGCGTTGCCCACATGGTCTCCAGACCAATCTCCGGCTATCATTGCATCCAAGTCAAAAGAGGAACTCATCGCTGAAGAGGATAGACTAAGTCCAGTCCAGTCACCATTGCCATCTTGCTGTGCACCATGATAGCATTTGAGAGTGGTGGCATGGGGTCAATGTCGTGCAAACGCCTTCTGTTGTCTGTATCGACAGTGGTTGCCGCCCTAGGCTTGGAATATGACATCCGATTTCACTTGCAGTACAGAATGGATCACTACGCGCCATTCTTCTAATCAGACGATCTGTCCGTGCAGAGGTTTGCCTAGGTTCCCGTTTATTGTTGTTCTACCAACCTACGGAACTGGCAATGTTGAACAGTGCTTACATATCGGCCTAGGCTCGCAGCGATCTGCTGGAGTGATAAACCAAGGACCTCACGCCACCACTCTCAAGGATTCTGTCCCTCTCAGTTTGCGACAAGTGGAGATAATTGGCACACTGACGAACAGGAGGCATCGCACAATCATCCCACACCACTTGATCTGATTTTTGAGCTTTTATCTGGCTAAAAAACTTTGCTTTTAATCTGGCTTTTATTCCCCTCCCACATGCCACAGATTGGAGCTAAGTGCTTGAAAATTTTATAATTTGCAGATCTTAGCGACACCTGCTACTTCCTCGATTTGTATAACCTTACGGCTTGCCCTTCTTGGTGTTGCAATTTCAATGTTGAGGATTTGTGTATTTTTTTTTAGTATATTAACACATTAACAACCGCCAATACGCCTTTTCACAGCGGCCGTTAAGGGTAATTATGGATATACTATTAGGTCATGATTAGCGCATCGTTCGCGCTCCATGACCTAATAGTATGTCCTGCATGAAACACAGTACCGTTCGCTTTCATGAGCTGTGATAGCTGATGTTTACGACAGCAGGCTATCACAGCTCAATGTGTCGGGACCAATCGAAATGGTCCCGCCTTCACAATCGCCACTATTGGTTAGTTAGTGACTAACTGTCCAATAGCGGCGATCGTTGTCTTCACTTACTCTCCCTCACATCAGTTCCTGCCGCAGCCGCCATAAACGTCTCTGTTGGAGTTAGAGAGACGTTCGGAGCGTTTGCGAGAAGAGACAGAGTGCAAAAAGTTTAATTTTTTTTAAAAAATAACTTTTTTCTGCTTCCCACCTCCCCATCCACTTCCCACTCCTGTCCCCTTCCTCCTTGTGTTCCCCCCACGTTTTTGGTCAGTGATCTCCTATCACTAACCACGTCTTAGTCCTCAGGACTAAATTTCTTGGTCCCTGGGGATTTTTTTTCCCTTTATAAATATATATATATAAAACAAAAAAATATATAAAAAATTAACAACAAAAAAAATTAATTTGTTTCGATAATTCAACTAGTTAGTTTAGTATTAGGGTTAATTAGTGTCAGGGAACCGTCAGAAAGCGTAGTTAGCTATAGCGTATGGGAATTTAGCGTCAGACACCCGTCACCAAAGTTAGATTTAGCGTCAGGAAAGCTGTCTCGGAATAATCTAGTTAGGTTCAGTGTCAGGGAATCGTCGCCGTAGTTAGGTTTAGTGTCAGGGAAGTTCACATAAAATCTAGTTAGGTTTAGTGTTAGGAACCCTCGCCCTAGTTAGTTTTAGGGTATGTGCACACGTAGTGTTTTCAGGCGTATTTCAAGGTGTTTACGCTTCGAAAAATGCCTGAAAAAACTGAAGCAGAATGCATACAAACATCTGCCAATTGATTTCAATGGGAAATACGATGTTCTGGTCCGACGGGGCCTCATTTTTTGGAGCCGTTTTTCATTGACTTTATAGAAAAACAGCTCCAAAAACGGCCGTAAAAACACACAGCGAAAAACGCGAGTGGCTTAAAAAAACGTCTGAAAATCAGCAGCTGTTTTCCCTTGAACACAGCTCACGTTTTTGAATTTGTGTGTGCACATACCTTTAGTGTCAGGGAAGTCCACTTGTTCTCTATAACCAAAAAACAACAACACTTTTGTGCTAGTTTAGGTAGAAGCCTATTGCTCCCAGTCAGGGATTCATTTTTTTTTGCTGTATACCAAATACATTTTATACGTGTTGTGAGACAGTGACAGGTAAAGTCATTGAGGGAAGGTATATTTCCCCTAGAATCCTGTCATATGTATCCTAGGCTCCAGGGAATGAGTAGTTCTTGCAATAGAAAGCTCTAGTTTTCCAATCTCGGCTTAAGGAAAAGCCGGAAAAAAGGGCCTGGAGTTGGATTGGAGAAGAGCAGAGCTCAATTAGCTGCACCTGTAGCCTGTGTATAAAAAGGTGCAGACACAGTGTGTGGGAGTCTCACCTCTGACTCAGACTGGAGACTACTAAGGCTGGAGTAGCCTGTATGCTATGTGAGTAAAGACCTGTGTTACTTTGTGTCCAGTGCCTGGTAGGAAGGCACTTGGTATAGTTAGATAATATCTTGTTTAGTTAGTGCTCAGACGAGCAGGATTTATTTTGTATTTTGCCTTGTTGTACAAGAGGCTGTTTCTTTGACAAGAATAAAAACACAGGCAAAGCCCTGTTATGACTTTTAATGCACGGTGTCCCTGTCTCTGGCTACAAAGAAACCGCTGTACCAACCTCTCCTGATGCTAAACCCTCACATATGGTGGAGAATGCGGGCACGGTCTTAAAGAGACATACACCTATTTAAAAGGACTTTTGCTGCTCCAAGTGGAAAATCGTTACTAGGGGCAACAACACAATTTTTTCTCCCTGAGAGTGCTTGGAAGTGTATGTCTTGGGTGAAGGCGGCAACAGGGCTAAAAGAGACTGTTAAAATGGATGAAATACTTAAACAGCTGATTCAGGCTAATATCAACCAGGGGAAGATAAGCACAGCTCTGCAAGAAGCCAGCGCGACTCAGCGAATGGTGCATGAGGAAGCCATGCATGCACAGGCTGAAACCAATATTCTGCTGGGTGAAGCCCACAGACTGGCCTTAAAAGAACAGCAGCAAATTAATCGCTATTTGCAAGACCAAATTCAGGCCTCAGTGGAGAGGTCAGCGGGGCCTCATGGTTTGCATCAAACCACTCGTGCAGCGGTACAGACATCTCTGCAGAAGATGACATCCACCGACGACGTTGAGGCCTATCTCATGGTGTTTGAGCGAGTGGCAGAACGAGAGAAGTTACCTTCAGATCAGTGGGCAGCAGTGGTGGCACCTTTCCTAACCGGAGAGCCGCAAAAGACGTACTTTGATCTCAATGAGCAGGATGCCAAGGATTACTCCAAGCTGAAGGGTGAGATCCTTGCCCGTCTGGGTGTTAATATGAATGTGCGTGCTCGACGGGTGCACAACTGGACTTTCGTGGAACACCTACCTGCGCGATCACAAATGTATGATCTTGTCCATCTTGCAAGGAAATGGCTACAGCCAGAGGAATCAACCCCTGCGCAGATCGTGGAGAGAGTGGTGCTTGACAAATACATCCGCTCCTTACCACCGAAGGTTCAGCGTTGGGTCGGTCAAGGAGATCCTACAGATGCGGAACAGCTGGTGAACCTGATTGAAAGGTACAGAGCTACTCAGGATCTACTCCAAGAACTACCGCCTGGATGTTCTAACCCCAGGAACAGCAAATCGTGCGGAGCACCCGGTAAGACTGTTCCATTTACTAGAGGGGTGAGAAATGTCTTTAAGGGAGGTGGCTCAGAAGGGGAGCAGACGGAGGGAAGAAATCCCAGAGAGACACTGAAGGCCAGACCAGGGTCTCAAGTTGGGGACCGGGGCCGCATACAGTGCTGGCGGTGTTATGGACCTGGGCATTTTGCTGCCAATTGTCCCCTGACTACTGAGCCAATGGACTGTGATGCAGCAAGGCGAATATCCTTGTTTGCACGTCCTGTTTGTTCTGCTGAGACTGTTTACGAGACTGAGCAACAAATGTGTGTCATAAAAGTGGAAGGGTGTACTGTGAGTGCCTTGCTGGATTCTGGGAGTCTGGTTACCCTGGTGCATGCCAGCCTGATAGACCCTGGAACATTCAGCGGACATAGTATAGGGGTCCTGTGCATACATGGGGACACTAAAGAATACCCCACCGCTTTGGTCACTCTAGAGACTTCCTGTGGAACCGCTTGCCATGAAGTGGGTGTGGTCAAGTCCCTGATGCACAGTGTGATCCTGGGGAGAGACTTCCCAGTGTTCTGGGACTTGTGGAGGAAGAAAGATGTAACCTCCACTGTAAATGTTAATGATGGTATTAATGTGTGCGCTGTGATTAGCCCAGAACCCTTTAACGAAGATGCTGAGGTGCCAGCAGTAGGGGTGACCACTGAGCCTGATAAATTTCCTCTGTCTGTTCTTGCTGGTGAAACAAATGAGCAGGAGGAAATTTCTGAGATACCAGAGTTAAATGTATCACGTAACAATTTTGGGACCGCTCAACTTAGCGATCCCACATTGGTAAAAGCCAGGGAAAATACTAAGGTATTAAATGGAGTGCCTCAACATCCAGGGGCTGATAAGGTGTTTCCACACATGGCGGTTAACCAGGGTTTGCTGTATCGGATAGATAATGTACGTGGGGAGGTTGTTGAACAGCTGGTGATACCCCAACCGTATCGTAGAACGGTGTTGGACCTGGCTCATAAACACGTGCTGGGTGGACATCTAGGTTGCGAAAAGACCAGAGAGCGTATCTTACAACGATTCTTCTGGCCGGGGGTATATACGGAAGTTCAGAGGTATTGCGAGTCCTGCCCGGAGTGTCAGATAACGGCTCCTATGCCACATTTTAGGAGTCCGCTGGTGTCTTTGCCTATCATTGGGATCCCTTTTGAAAGAATTGTCATGGATCTGGTCGGCCCTTTAGTCAAATCCTCTGGAGGACATCAATATATCCTAGTGGTGTTGGACTATGCCACACGCTACCCTGAGGCAGTCCCTTTGCGAAATTCCTCTTCAAAAGCCATTGCAAGAGAGTTGTTTTACATGTTTTCCCGTACTGGTTTACCTAAGGAAATCCTTACCGATCAGGGAACTCCCATTATGTCCAAAATCACAAAGGAATTATGTAAACTGCTGAAAATTAAACACCTGTGTACCTCTATATATCACCCTCAAACTGATGGTCTTGTCGAAAGATTCAATAAGACATTAAAACGCATGTTGAGGAGGGTGGTTAGTAAGGATGGGAAGGTTTGGGACTGTCTTCTGCCCTATTTGATGTTCGCTGTACGTGAAGTTCCTCAATCATCCACAGGGTTTTCTCCTTTCGAACTTGTATACGGCAGACAACCCCGTGGTCTCCTGGACATAGCCAAGGAAACCTGGGAGCAAGAGTCCACACCTTATAGGAGTGTAATTGAGCATGTCACGTTGATGCAAGACCGAATCGCTGCAGTCATGCCGATAGTTAAGGAACACTTGGAGCAAGCTCAGGATGCTCAGAGCAGGGTGTATAACCGAACGGCTAAAGTTAGAAATTTTAACTCTGGTGATCGAGTGTTGGTCTTAGTGCCAACCGTAGAAAGCAAATTTCTTGCTAGATGGCAAGGGCCGTATGAGATAATTGAAAAGGTGGGAGATGTAAATTATAAAGTTTACCAACCAGGTAAAAGGAAGACAGTGCAGTTATACCATGTAAACTTAATTAAGCCATGGAAAGAAAGAGAGACCCTCGTGGCAGTAAGGACCCCCTATAGTCCTAACCCAGATGTGTATGTGTCAGAATCCCTCGCAAAGCCACAGAAACAGGAGACAAAAGAGTTTGTGCAGAGAAACACAGACGTGTTTTCAGAACTGCCAGGACAGACCAGTATAATAAAACATGACATTGTCACCGAGCCTCAGGTTCGGGTCCACTTGAAACCCTACAGAGTCCCTGAAGCTCGTAGACAAGCCATATCTGAGGAGGTCAAGAAAATGCTAGACCTTGGGATTATTGAAGAGTCAAAAAGTGAATGGTCAAGTCCCATTGTATTGATTCCGAAACCAGATGGGTCATTGCGTTTCTGTAACGACTTCCGCAAGTTAAATGAGATGTCAAAGTTTGACGCATACCCAATGCCAAGAGTTGACGAGTTAATAGAGAGACTGGGCCATTCAAGGTATTTTTCAACACTTGATTTAACCAAAGGCTATTGGCAAGTACCACTCACGGAGGGCGCCAAAGAGAAAACTGCGTTCATCACCCCGGATGGTCTGTTTCAATATATTTGTTTACCATTTGGGCTACATGGGGCTCCAGCGACCTTTCAAAGGTTAATGGACATAGTCCTCAAACCCCATCGTCGGTATGCTTCGGCATATCTGGACGACATTATAATCTTTAGTGATGACTGGGAAAGCCACTTACCAAAAGTACAAGCAGTACTAAACTCCCTCAGAGCCGCGGGGTTAACAGCAAACCCAAAGAAATGTTCCTTAGGCTTGGAGGAAGCACGGTATCTGGGGTACATAATTGGGAGAGGGGTGATAAAGCCACAGGTCAACAAAGTTGAGGCTATCCAAAACTGGCCCCAGCCCTCAACCAAAAAGCAGGTCAGAGCTTTTCTAGGAATTGTAGGTTATTACCGCAGGTTCATTCCAAACTTTGCCAGCACAGCAGCGCCCCTGACAGATCTTACCAAGGGAAGTAAGTCTGTCATGGTCAAGTGGGACACGAAGGCTGAAAGCGCCTTTCAAGAGTTGAAACTGGCCCTGTGTAACCAACCAGTCTTAGTCACTCCTGACTTCAAAAAGGAGTTTGTTGTCCAAACTGATGCTTCTAATGTGGGGCTCGGAGCAGTTCTGTCACAAGAGGTGGGTGGTGAGGAACATCCTGTGACCTATTTGAGCAGAAAACTTACCCCGGCTGAGAAAAACTATAGCATAGTTGAATGGGAGTGCTTGGCAATTAAGTGGGCACTTGAGTCCCTGAGATATTATTTATTGGGTCGTCGGTTTAGGTTGGTTACAGACCACTCTCCTCTTACGTGGATGTGTCAAGCTAAAGAGAGAAATGCAAGAGTTACACGGTGGTTTCTTACTTTGCAGAACTTCAAATATACTGTGGAACACAGAGCAGGAAAACTGCAGGGCAATGCTGATGCTTTGTCTAGGACACACTGCCTTGTAGCTAAATGTGTCCGATCCCACGGGCTCGAACAGAGGAAGAGGGTATGTGAGACAGTGACAGGTAAAGTCATTGAGGGAAGGTATATTTCCCCTAGAATCCTGTCATATGTATCCTAGGCTCCAGGGAATGAGTAGTTCTTGCAATAGAAAGCTCTAGTTTTCCAATCTCGGCTTAAGGAAAACCCGGAAAAAAGGGCCTGGAGTTGGATTGGAGAAGAGCAGGGCGGGTTCCCCAATCCCTAGTCCATCTCTGTTTGTAGGACAAGGTTACTGCTCAATTAGATGCACCTGTAGCCTGTGTATAAAAAGGTGCAGACACAGTGTGTGGGAGTCTCACCCCTGACTCAGACTGAAGACTACTAAGGCTGGAGTAGTCTGTATGCTATGTGAGTAAAGACCTGTGTTACTTTGTGTCCAGTGCCTGGTAGGAAGGCACTTGGTATAGTTAGATAATATCTTGTTTAGTTAGTGCTCAGACGAGCAGGATTTATTTTGTATTTTGCCTTGTTGTATAAGAGGCTGTTTCTTTGACAAGAATAAAAACACAGGCAAAGCCCTGTTATGACTTTTAATGCACGGTGTCCCTGTCTCTGGCTACAAAGAAACCGCTGTACCAACCTCTCCTGATGCTAAACCCTCACAGTGTCTAAGTACAACAAACATGTCCCAACTGACATTTACTGCCGAAGAGGCATATTCATTTCTTGCCTCCGACACAGACACGTCGGATGGTGAGACTGTGTTTTATTTGTCGACCTTCTCATCCAGTGATGAAGAGGAGGGACCCTCTAGGAGACACCCCAGGACCACCACCACAGTTCAAACCCCCGAGAGAAGTGACCCCGCAGTTCGTTCCCCCACACCAGACAATTATGAACCCCAACTCCCTGAGTACACGGGCAGACCAGGGATCAAATTAACATGGCAGGGCTCAGTGAGATGGACTTTTTCAAGTTCTTTTTTCTTTTCTTTTTTTTTTTCCCATTAGTTTTTATTATACATTTTCAAAAAAATTACATACAATATACACAATTAATCCCCATCCACCCACCCCCTCCCTCCTCCCATAAAAAATCCATCCAAATCGTACAAAACAAATATTACAAAATCAATATCTGAATTCCACCTCACCAATAATATACAACATTCTCATATTAAACACATCAAAAATAGGAAAGGCCATTGGCTAGTTCACCCCCGCCACACTTGCAATCTGAATAGACTATCCATCTTAAAAAGTATCTCAGACACCTAGACTTAACTTCTTTCTGGTTAGTTTGTAATAAAGAATCCAACAATTCATCCTCTATACCCTTTATCACAATTTAAACAGAGCCATGGGATTCGTAGCCAATGGCGCTCCTCTGCAAAATCCTGAGAAACAATATTTCACAGACATAATGAGGAGGAAAAATAGTTTAAAAAAAATAAATTGTAAGGCCGAATTAACATATCTTTTCCACTCTAACCTATTGGGGGCCTTAATGCCTATCCATTTACTTTCCTGGAGAAATACAGCAACTTTGTAATAGCCTTTTTCTTGTGTCCCTTTAAATGTATCCCTTCTAGGTCCCCTAGTATGCATATGACGGAATTTTCATGTACAATTACTTCATAAATAGTTTTAATCCGGTCCAACACCATTCTGCAGTATTGTTTGATCTTCTCACTCCCATAAAATGTGTAAAAGACTCCCTATAGGTACTTTACATTTCTAGCAATCAGGGTTACAATTTTTTTTAAATGTTGCCACCCTATAGGGGGAATAATAAGCTCTATATAGTATATATAGTTGAGTCAATCTATACGCTGGGTTCTTAGACAAGTGAGTTCTTTTTTACTGCTGAGTTTATAGAGCATATGACAGTACATCACTTAGAACCCCATATCATTTTATGCCCAATCTCACAGGTGGACTCCTGTAGACGCAGCAAAGTTGAGCAAGTTCTGGGGATTGCTCTCGAAAGTTGGGCTTCTGAAAAAGCCATCCATTAGGGCCTACTGGAGCACAGACATCTTATACCACTCCCCGATGTACCCCAATGTACCGCATGGCCATGTCCAGGATGCGTTATGAGAAAATACTTTGCTTCTTACATTATGGAGATAATGAGCAGTGCCCACCCCGAGATGACCCCAGTTCAATATAAACTGAGACCCCTATTAGACCATTTCAGTGCCCAAGCATACACTCCCGAGAAGTGTATTTCTATTGATGAGTCCCTGGTACATTTTAAATGGAGGCTTCAATTCCGCCAGTACCTGCCGAGTAAGAGGGCAAGGTATGGCGTGAAGATGTATAAGCTGTGCGAGAGTGCATCAGGGTATACGTACAAATTAAGGATATATAAAGGGAAGGACACCTGTATTCAGCCCCCAGAATGCCCCCCCCCCTTACTGGGAGTTAATGCCAAAATTGTGTGGGATTTGGTGCACCCACTGCTGGACCAGGGTTACCACCTCTACCTGGATAATTTTTATACCAGCATCCCACTCTTCAAGTGCCTCGCTTCCAGATGTACAGTGGCATGTGGCACGGCTAGAAAAAACCTGAGACCTCCCTAAGACACTGCTTGGGCAAACACTCAGAAGGTGTGAGAGCAGGGCACAATCCAGCAGCAACAGAGTGTGTGTCAAGTACAAGGACAAGAGAGATGTCCTTGTATTGACAACAATACATAGCCACACCAGTGCCCATGTACGAGGTACCAGTACAGAGACCCCCAAACCAGACTCCATCCTGGATTACACTAGGTACACGGGAGGGGTGGACTTGCCAGATAAAGTCCTGAAGCCCTACAGCGCAATGCGTAAAGAAGCTGGCCGTGTACATCATACAGATGGCATTGTGCAATGGGTACGTGCTACATCGATGTGCAGGACAGAGGGGAACTTTCCTGGAATTTCAAGAGGTGGTTTTTAAGAACCAAATTTTAGGGACCAGGAAGAGGGGGCACCCAGTACTTCTGGAAGCGAGGCCACACACATCGTACCAGGGAAACACTTTCCAGGAGAAGTTCCCCAAATTGGTGGGAAGAGAAAGAGGTGAAGAGTCTGCTATAAGAGGGGGATAAGGAAGGTCACAATATACTAACGCGACACGTGTCCCGAAAAACCAGGGCTCTGTATGAAAGATTGTTTTAAAATGTACCATACATCCCTTGAATTTTAATTTACCCTGATGCACTCCGCACAGCTTATCCCCCTCATCTTTCCCTTCTGAGCCCTGCCATGTGCCCAGGCAGCAGATAACAGCCACAAATAGGGTATTGCCATACCCGGGAGAACACACATTACAATTTATGTGGTGTATGTCTCCGGTGGCACATGCTGGGCACAATATATCGGACGCTGAAATGGCATATATGTATAGAAATTGCAAATCTCACTCTGCACCATCTGCTGTGCATTACCTTTTATACAATAATTGTGGGGTCAAAATGCTCACTACACCTCTAGATGAATGCCTTAAGGGGTGTAGTTTTTAAAATTGGCTCACTTTTCGGGGGTTTCAACTGTACTGGTACCTCAGGGGTTCTGCATACATGACTTAGCACCAGAAAAGCTCCAGTAGGTCAAATTGTGGTCCTTCCCTTCTGAGCTCTCCCATGGGCCCAAACGGCAGTTTATCACCACAAATGGGGTATTGCCGCACTCAGGAGATATTGGGCAATACAATTAGGTATTGTCTTCCTCGTGAAAATATGACATTTTTAGCAAAAATGACATTTAATCGGAAAAAATTTCACAGCTCAATTCAAATACGTGCTGGGAAAATACTGTGGGGTCAAAATGGTCACAACAAAAAATAAATTAATTCCTTGAGGGGTGTAGTTTCCAAAATGGGGCCACTTTTGTGGGATTTCTATTGTTTTCGCACCACAACACCTCTTCAAACCTGGTTTGGTACCTAAAATATATTCTAATTAAAAAAAAGAGACCCCAAAATGCACTAAGTGCATCTTTGCTTCAAAAGCCTGTGTTTTAGTCCACGAGCACACTAGAGCCAGATGTGGGACATTTCTAAAAACTGCAGAATCTGGACAATACATATTTAGTAGTGTTTGGCCGGAATCACATGTTCAAAAAATGATGCCAATCTAAAGTAGACATATGGGAAATGTGAACTAGTAACTATTTTGTGTGGTATAACCATCTGCCTTACAAGCAGATACATTTAAATTCAGGAAAACGCAAATTTTTTGCAATTTTTGGTAAATTTTGCTATTTTTCACAAATAAACACTGAATGTATCAACCACATTTTTACCACAAACATAAAGCCCAATGTGTCACAAGAAAACAATCTCAAAATCGCTTGGATAAGTAAAAGCATTCCGAAGTTTTTACTACATAAAGTGACACATGTCAGATTTGAAAAATGGGCTCTGATCAATTTGCATTTAGTGTTTTATTATAAAATCTTTTATTTATGTGTGTGTTTGTTTTTTACTTTTTTCTAACTTTTACTTCACTATGGGGGCTGCCATTTTGTTTTTCATCTCTGTATGTGTCGATTAATGACACATACAGAGATGGAATACGGCAGCTACAGTGCATAGGAGTCAATGAACGGGAGCCGTCCAATTGACTTTGCACTATGGCTCTGTCCTGCGCAGACGCAGGACAGAGTCACACAGAGCAGAGCAGCTGTTTGCAGGGAGAGAGCAGGCGCCATCTTGAAGACCAGCTGCACTGCAGGTAAGATGTGTGTCTCTGCATGTCCCACTCTCTACCTCACAGACCCCCGCTCTCGTGACGCCCGACGGGCCCCCCCACCCGACGCCCCCCCCAAACGGCCCCCCCCTCCCTCCCTTGTGTGAAGGACACACGATGAAACTGTACTGGGAAAGCCCTGAACGGTAAATCTCTCTAGTTGTGCTGAGACTGTTTGGGGATGTGACTAATGAACCTCTCAGTCTCAGCACAATTAGAGAGATTTATCATTCAGGGGTCTTGGAAAGCTGGGTGACCACCATTACCCCTCCTACTAGAGTGTGAGAGGATCATTAGTCACATCCCCAAACACACTCCACTAGGAGGAGTAATGGTGGTCACCCAGCTTTCCCAGACCCCTGAATGATAAATCTCTCTAGTTGTGCTGAGACTGAGAGGTTCATTAGTCACATCCCCAAACAGTCTCAGCACAACTAGAGAGATTTACCGTTCAGGGGTCTGGGAAAGCTGGGTGACCACCATTACCCCTCCTACTGGAGTGTGAGATTCACTAGTCACATCCCCAAACACACTCCAGTAGGAGGGGTAATGGTAGTCACCCAGCTTTCCCAGACCCCTGAATGATAAATCTCTCTAGTTGTGCTGAGACTGAGAGGTTCATTAGTCACATCCCCAAACAGTCTCAGCACAACTAGAGAAATTTACCGTTCAGGGGTCTGGGAAAGCTGGGTGACCACCATTACCCCTCCCACTGGAGTGTGAGAGGTTCATTAGTCACATCCCTAAACACTCCAGTATGAGGGGTAATGGTGGTCACCCAGCTTTCCCAGACGCAGATATAACCAGGAAAGGGCTGGATGGACGGGCTGAGGGTGCACAGGGTTTTTGGTGACCCCCTCTGTCATGTGATCGGACCTAGGTTACCGCTTCATCAGACGGGGTTCATGTGACTATAACTGTCCATAACAAGAGTCAGTGCACTCAGGACAAGCCCTGCCCTCATGCCGTAGTTGTGGTTCTGTCTGCAGTGGCTCTGACACCCGCCTCCCCCATCGGGTCATCTCAGGACAGAAGGGGTGTCCGGATTGGAGACACTGCGCCGCACCTGTCCTCAGGTTGTGTCTGGTATTGCAGTTCACCTCCATTGAAGTGAATAGGACAGAGCTGTAATACCACACACGACCTGAGGACAGGTGCGGCGCCATGTTTTCCTGGACGACCCCTTCAAGACTTTTCGTGTGTGTGTGTGGCAGAGGGGAGTGTGCACGGGCGCCGCTGATACTTCATAGCCGCTTATCAGCTGTTTTGAAGAATCAGCGGCGAGCACCCCCCCCCCCACACACACACACACACATCCCCCAAACACGCAAAATCAAGTGTAATCAAGCGTTTTTTATGGGTTTTTTTTGCACGTAAAATGTGCAAAAAAAAAACATGTCAAATACACGGCGTGTGAACCGGTCAACTGAAAAGTCATTCACTTCACTTTCATCATTCTAAGGCTGGGTTCATACGACCTATTTTCAGGCGTAAACGATGAAAAGACGGCTCCAATACGTCGGCAAACATCTGCACATTCATTTGAATGGGTGTGCCGACGTACTGTGCCGACGACCTGAAATTTTACGCGTCGCTGTCAAAAGACGGCGCGTAAAATAACAGCCTCGGCAAAGAAGTGCAGGAAACTTCTTGGGACGTAATTTGAGCCGTTTTTCATTGAATTCAATGAAGAACAGCTCCAAATTACGGCCGTAATTGACGCCTCGCAAAACGCGAGTACGAGCAATGACGTCTGAAATGACGGAGCTGTTTTCTCCTGAAAACAGCTCCGTCATTTTAGACGTAAATGCAGTTAGCGTGTGCACATACCCTAGGGGTATGTTCACACACAATGTTTTCAGCTGAAAAATCGGCAGCAGAACGCCTACAAGCATCTGCCCATTGGTTTCAATGGGAAATACGGCGTTCTGTTCCGACAGGGCGTTTTTTACGTGGTAGTTTTCCAAAAACGGCACGTAAAAAGACGCCCGACCAAAATGAAGTGCACATCACTTCTTGGGACGTTTTTGGAGCCGTTTTTCATTGACTTTATAGAAAAACAGCTCCAAAAACAGCCGTTAAAAAACGCGAGTTTGATTAAAAAATGGCTGAAAATCAGGAGCTGTTTTCCCTTTGTTTAGTAAGCGTGTGAACATACACTTAGCCTTTTGGTGTGTCCTAGAACTTCTTTCAGCTTCGGAATCACACCCAATATGGCTGCCGGACACTGCTTAGCAATTTGAAGACACCTTTACCTGGCTTGTGAGAGGGGGGGTGAGGTTCCCTCCCACATTTACAGCAGCTGTGAGTCAGGTTGCTTTGCCTTATTCACCTTGCTGTAATTCTGGGAAGTGCTCCCCCTGGTGGCCAACATTGGAAAACATGTGAAATTATTATTTAATTTTTAATACTTTCCACCATACGGAAAAAAAAAAAAAATACAGCAAAAACTTAAAAAATATAATAGAAATAAGTAACGACACTTAAAAAAAAAGGTTTAATTTGCGACACATTCCCTTTAAAGGAACAGTGTCATGATTTATTTATTTATGTGTTTTTATTTAATAAAATATTATATTGACTTTATTTAATTTTTCACGCACAAAGTTTTTTTTTATTGACACTTTCTTACTGTACTGTGGGCTGCCATGTTTTATTTCATCTTTGTATGTGTCTCTTAACGACACATACACAGAGGGAGATAGCAGGCGCATTATGAAGACCGGCTGCACTGCAAGTAAGGTGTGTGTGTCTCTGTCTGTCCCTCTCTCTCTCTCACAGACCCCCGCTCTCGTGACAGCAGGATTGTATGGAGACGCTGGAGGAGACTGTCAGCAGTATTGGGTGGTAATGCTGGAGGAGACTGTCAGCAAGATTGTATGGTGATGCGTCCCCATCCAATCTTGCTGACAGTCTCCTCGAGCGTCACCATACAATCCTGCTGAACGTCTGCTCCAGCGTCACCATACAATTCTGCTGACAGTCTCCTCCAGCGTCACCATACAATCCTGCTGACAGTCTGCTCCAGAGTCACCATATAATCCTGCTGACAGTCTCCTCCAGCATCACCACCCAATACTGCTGACAGTCTCCTCCTGCGTCACCATACAATCCTGCTCAGTCTCCTCCACCATCACCATACAATAATGCTGATAGTCTCCTCCAGCATCACCACCCAATACTGCTGACAGTTTCCTCCAGCGTCACCATACAATCTTGCTGACAGTGATGCTGTAGGAAACTGTCAGCAAGATTGGGTGTGATGATGGAGGAGACTGTCAGCAAGATTGTATGGTGACGCTGGAGGAGTCTGTCAGCAGTATTGGGTGGTGATCCAAAGCTAGAAGTTGAACCAAAAGGAAGGAAATGTATAAAGAAAAGATTGATGCACCTCCTTTATCTGTGTCCACTCCTGTTATTGGCTATAAAAAAAAAAATGAGCCAAAAAGTGCATCAAAACTGTGTGTGTGATCCTAGCCTAAGGGTCCATTTACACGTTGCTGTTGAGGTGTGGTTAGACCTGAATGCATCTGAAAACTGCATGTGTTTTCTCCGCAATTTAATGTGTTTTTTTTATGCGGTTATCTAATCATGGCAAAAATGCATGCGGTTTTCAGATACGGTTTTTCCGAGTAGTTCTAAAAGCACCTCAATCGCAAGGTGTGAATGGACCCTTAGGGCACGGCCAGACGTGGCGGAATCGCAGTGGAATTCTCCAGCGGCCTTTTTTTACAGTTGTTTCAATACATTTTTAGGCAAGTTAGTTCAGACGTGGCGGAAAACTCTGCTGCGGACCATAGGCTCTGGTGCAGAATTTTCCCTCCGCAGCATACACTGTCTGTTGCGGAGAAGAAGCGGAATTTCACTGCGGATTTCAGCCTTCGCAATGCATAAACTGAAATCTGTGGCAAGTCCGCTGTCTTTTCTGCAACGTCTGAATTACCTGTCAAATATGCAAATGTTGGTGCAGATTCGTTGCGTAATTGCCCCAAATCTGCACCAACATTTGCAGCGGAAAAACTCTGCCACGTCTGGACGTGCCCTTAGGGTACAAACACACACAGCATAAACACTGCAGATTTTCTGCAACGGATTAATTGCGGAAAATCCGCAGCATATTAAAGTAGCAGCAGTGTTCGTGAGATTTCATCAAATCTCGCCCCCACACGGCGGAAAAATGCCGCCGAAAAAACGCACAGAAATTGACCTGCGATGCGGTTTCTTCAACCGCAGCATGTCTATTAATGCTACGAAATCACAGCTCTTCTGTTGCGGCTTTTCCCATTGAATTCAATAGGGTGCTTAAACCCGCAACAAAGTTGTGTGTGTTGAGACATTTGCGGCAGAATCACAGCGATTCCACTGCAAAAATCAAAAGAAAAATTAAATTATACTTACCCAGAGTTCCCTGCTTCTTCTCCAGTCCGGCCTCCTGGGATGACGTTTCATCCCATGTGACCTCATCCCAGGAGGCCGGACTAAATGCAGAGAAGAGGGAGGGGGTAAGCATGAACTTTTTTTTTTATTTTCTGGCGCTGCTTTACGCAGCGGAAATTCCGTCCGAAAAACTTGAATTTTCTAACGGCATTCCCTGCGGTTTTCAGGGCGGATTCGCTGCGCAGCTTGACGCAGCGTATACGCCTTGAATACGCTGTGTGTTCGTACCCTTAGGGTGCTAGTTCACGTGAAGGTTATAATCAGAAATTCTTCAGGGTTTTTTTTAGGTCGTTTTTGGAAGCAAAAGGACACATACTACTTCTCTTTTTAGAATTCACATCTGGTTTGGGCTAAAAAAAACTGCTTAGAAAACCTTCTCCTGTACTAGCAGCCTAAGGTCTTTTTCAGATGAACGCGTACATTTTGCGTCCGCAAAAATGTTGTTCGATGTCGTCCGTGTGCTGTCCACGTTTTTCACGCACCCATAGACTTCAATGGGCAACAAGGTCCGCAAAAACGGACCAAAGTAGGACATGCAGTGAGTTTCACTCAACAAACACACGCTGCATGAAAAATCACGCATGTCTAAATATCCCCATTAATTTGCATGGGTCCGTGTGCTGTCAGTTATTTCAATGGACAGCACAAAGACGTATAATACGTTTGTCTGTATAAGGCCTAAGGCTGGATTCACACAGGATGGAAATGCTGCAGATTATTCCGCAGCAAAATGCTCACATTTTATATGCTGTGGATTTCATCCCTTCTATATTAACTGTTTTGGCCTTGTGAACGACGATTTTTTCAAATCTGACATTTTCAAATCTTTATATGGTAATAACTTTGGAATGCTTTTATTTTTCCAAGCGATTCTGAGATTTTTATCTCATGACACATTGTACTTTATGTAAATGGTAAAATTTGTTGGATACATTCAGTGTTTATTTGTGAAAAACACCAACATTTTAAGAAGATTAGCAATTTTCTAAATTTAAATGTAACTGCTTGTAAGGCTATGTTCATATCTGCGTTGTGAGGTTCCATTGTTCTGCTCCGTCAGAGGAGCAGAACAAGGGAATAACGGAACTAGCAGTTGCCGACAGAAGCCATTGACTTTAGATTTAAATGTTTATAATGGATTTCCAAATGAAATAAGGAAAGAACAAAAAAGAAAAAAGGGGATGGGCAGTGAAGGAAAAGTTAAGACATCTGCATTAATACCAACTAGGTAATATATAAGCATGAAAGATGAATAAGTATACAGAGAATTTCCAATATAATACCTAAACTATTAGAAGATACAAACAGTATGCAATAATAATTCACGATTCACATCAAGAAAATATTAGTTACATATTGATATTTAGGGAAAAAAGAGCTAACATTCATCATTACTTGAATATTTGCTCATAGATCTTCCCTATGTTGCAGTAACTAAAAAAAATAATTTCCAAACAAAACAGAAATATAAAACATTCTCTCTCATGTAACGTCAGAAATTCTCACCTGGTTCCTATAGGACCAGCAGGTCCCTCAGGTTGTCGTGGCATCCAGGACCCCTCAGCACCAAAACAAAATATCGATCTTCCATTCCCATTCCACTTCCAGTATCAGATTACCCAGCATAATTTTCTCATGAAGATACCTAATTTGTCTCAAACAACCTGTGAACTAATATGTGCATAATCGCGACGCAACAACAAGTTGCAAAACAATTAGTGGGTCTCCTGCTACGAGTCTCTCGACACCATATAGTCTGTTCAAAACAGATTTTAATCAATCGTTGTGTGTCAGCTGGCAATATAGCTTTCCCGATTCTCAAAAAACGGTGTACGTCAGTCTTTTTTTTGGTTGATGCCTCCACCCGATCCCTCTTCATCAGAAAAGAGAGTTTCTCCAAATACAGTTTAAATGGAGGAATTGTGGGGTGTGTCCATGTATGTAAAATAGTCTTTAGACCCGCCGCATAAGTCAATTATAATAATTTTCTCCTCCCTGGAGTGCATGGAATTATGTCTACATCAATGTGACCAAAGATGGCCCAGACAGAATTAAATGGGACATAATTGACCAGATGAGCAGTTACAAAGTTAAGAATTTTCTTCCAGAAAGATTGTATTACCCGGCAACTCCAAAGACAGTGGAAAATATCATCCGAATTCTCCCCGCATCTGATACATTTATCGTAGGGAAATATTGTCATTTTAAGCCCCCGCACTGGTGAAACATATGCCCTATGATGGGTATATCTGTAACATCATTTCAGTATAACGGATGGAAGGGAGGCACTTAATACTATGCTCAAGAGATGAGAGCAGTGTCTGTATTGTTAGGTGTAGGATGTCAGATAGCCATTTAATCATGACAACCCTGGACTCCTGGTAATCTATTGGCGAATGGACTAGTTTATAATATCTGGAAGTGTGACCTTTATCTCTATTGGGCCGGGCCAGCATGGAGCGAAAAGCTGGATTCCATTCCAGGGAAGTATTCGAGTAAAGTAACTTTGGGCCTGTAGATATGCGAAAAGTGTAAAAGTTATCTGAGGATATTTGTTTCTGAGATCATAAAAAGAAAGAATACTCTTAGTGTTCACATCTACAAGATGACCTATATTCACAACTCCTCCCTTTTGCCACTGTAAAAACTGAGCATGTGCCACACCAGACTGATGTCTGGGTTATATGTCAGTCTGAGAAGCAATGAGTAATTAGGATGGAGAGACCTGATAAATCTAATTTTCTATGACGCCTGCCACGTCGTGATTAAGAGTGGGTTGTTTTTACAAATGTCTGGAATTCTATGATATGATAGGTGTAGCAAATTAGGTAGTGCGATACCTGAGCTATATTTCCCATCTCTATGAGGGTCTGTAAACAGGGAAGTGCCATGCAACCAGTCCAATGCAATTCTCAATTGCGCCGCTATATTATAGGACCAGATATTAGGGAAATTGAGGCCCCCATTAAGTTTGGGTTGTTGCAGGATATGATATGAAATTCGTGGGCGTCCCCCCTTCCATATAAACGAGCAGTACAGATAGTTAATTTGTCTCTCCTTCTTGGGACAGAGGTAAATGGGTAAAGAATAGAAAGGATATAAAAGTCGCGGAAACTCCACCATTTTAACCAAGTGGGCTCTACCCATATAAGATAAGGGCAAGTGTCTCCAATGTGTTAAAGTTATTTCCAGTGATGATAAGTAAGGCTTAATGTTGACATTGTATAAGTTTGTTGGAGATTTCTAGATGGATACTCCCAAATATTTTAGAGATCCAAAACACCATTGGAATGGAAGGTGGGAGGCCCCTGATGGTTTATGTGGACCACGTAGCATCAAGGCCTCCATTTTGTCAGGGTTAATATGGTATCCTAACATGTTACCTAGGTGTCGTATGTACCTGATCTAGCGTCGCCCTGGGATCCCTAATTATCAATAAGATATCACTTGCGAAAGCCGCCAATGATAATCCATGGCAGTCGTCCCCGTCACCCAGACAACAAGATATTCTAGACCGGCTGCAAGTGGTATAGTAGGGGGTCAAGGGAGAGATTGAAAAGTAAAGGCAAAAGGGGACAACCCTGGCGAATGCCTCTAAAAATATCGAGTGGGTCTGTGTTTCGTCCATTCACTGTGAGTCGTGTCTGTGCGTCCATTTGGTTGTAATGGAGAAAGTTTCTAAAACCTGAACCAAAGCACCTCAGCTGTAATGTGGAGTGTAAAAATGGCCAGGAAACCTTATCAAAGGCCTTTTCCGCATCGAGGCATAAGAGCAGCATAGAGGGTTGTTCCAAGTCTTGTGCATTTATAGTGGCAGCAACAGCTTCCTTAATGTTTAAAGTGGCTTGACTATGCTTCACAAAGCCTCTGAGTGGGATTGCATAATGTTTGGAAGAAATGTTTGAACATGATTGGCCAAAATTTTCGTTAGAAATTTATAATCGCTATTTAATAGCGTTATGGGCCGGTATGAATATGAAAGGGTATGCTCTTTATCCGGTTTCGGGAGTAAAATTGTCCTAGAATCCAGTAAAAGATCCACCTGGGTATTATTTATGTATATCTCGTTATATAAGGAAGTGGGAGTGGAAACTATGTCCAGCATTAAAAGTTGATAATATTCATTACCAAACCCGTCCGATCCCGGCGTCTTGCCATTAGTGGAGGATACGGCAACTGTCCTTACCTCGTCTTCTGTGATACTAGCATCTAATGCAGTGGTGTGCTCATCTGATAGGTTGGGTGGGTTTAATGATTGCAAGGAGTGTATGCTGACTAAATTCGTTGAAGCCGTCCTGTACAAATCCTCATAATAAGCATGCAAGACCCCACCAATATCCTTGGACTTAGTATAGTTAACACCCATCACTGTATCCCTGAGGGAGGTAGAAGGCTTGTACACAGAGCGAGGACTAGTCAAGCGAGCCAATAATTTCCCTGGCCTATTTGCCTCTCTAAAATTCATTTTGATTCGGTCTCGACAGCCAACTCGCTTGACGATCTATAAGTATTCATGAGATGCCTAGATTCCACGTATTCCTTTGCTAGGACACCGCCTTGTTTCGCAAATCGTCTGGTGCTGTAAGGGCGGATTTAGACGAGCGTGTGCGTTTTGCGCATGCAAAAGGCACCTAACTGCTCCATGTGTCATGATCATATGGTGCGCGGCTGTGTGCTTTTCGCGCAGCCACCATCATTATGACACTCTGTTTGTATGTTTGTAAACAGAAAAGCACGAGGTGCTTTTCTGTTTTCATTCATACTTTTCACTGCTGTTGCGCGAATCACGCGCGTCCCACGGAAGTGCTTCCGTGTGCCACGCGTGATTTTCACGTACCCATTGACTTCGATGAGTGCGTGATGCGCGAAATACGCACAAAGAACGGACATGTCGTGAGTTTTACGCAGCGGACCCACGCTGCGTAAAAGTCACGGACTGTCTGCACGGCCCCATAGACTAATATAGGTCCGTGCGAGGCGCGTGAAAATCACGCGCGTTGCATGGATGTATATCACATTCGTCTGAATAAGCCCTAACAGTGAGGATTGTAGCGAAATAAAGTTAGATTTAGCTTGTTTTCGTTTCAGATTTACGTAGTTAACATTGTGCCCGCGGAGGACCGCTTTACACGTCGGCCCAGAGCACAAGGAACATGATCGGAGTGTACTATGTTTTCATCTATAAAATTTGCCCAATTAGTGCAAAGATAATTTTTTAAATCATCCGATTGATATAAGTATGTTGGGAATTTACAGAATCTGGTCCTTTGTGAAGGCACAAGACCCATCAAAGTGAGCGTGACAGGAGCGTGTTCCGTCAACGTTATGGCATGAAACTCGCTAGCCGCAGTAAATTCAAATAGATTTAGGGAAACGAGAAAGTAATCTATCCTAGAAAAACTATCATGTGCAGATGAGTAACAAGTATATTCTCTAGAATTTGAGTGAATGGTTTGCCATGGGTCACAAAGGGATAATGTCTCCATCTGATGCAGGAGATCCCTGGAAGAGGGAATCACCGCTTGTCTGTCTGAGGAACGATCTACCATAGGGCATTAAGTGGTGTTAAAGTCACCCCCCATTACTAAGTTCGGGTCCTGTCATTTCAATAACATGGCCCCCAAACGAGAGAAAAAAAATTGTATTTTGGGCATTAGGAGCATATACATTTAATACAGTGTAGATGTTACCCCCTATATTGATCTTTAAAAGTAAGTATCTCCCTTTCACATCAGCCACCTCCTCCTCAACTGAGAACTGAAGTCCCCTTTTAAACACTATTTTCACCAATCTAGATTTTGAGGAATAACTAGCCGTGTAGCAACGGCCTAGCCATGGTGCTCTAAGCGCGTTCTTATCCTTTCTCTTCCAATGAGTCTCCTGCAGAAATAGTATGTCAGGTTTGAACCTCCTGTGTGTGATTATTTATTTTCGTTTGTGTTGAGGTGCTAGGTTCCAAGATATTATTTTGAACGTGGGTGAAGTGGTGTAATGTTGCATCATGTTGTTTGCCGGTGTCAACATCTAACCTGGTGAATCTGATTTAGACTTCCGGTAAAACCTGTAATATTGCTGTCTCCAATGGACGGAGAGCAGGCGACACGCCTGGCGCTGTTAGTGTGAGGGGTCCGAGAGCCACGACAAGAGCACTGCAAAAAAAATGAGAGATAGAAAAACATCGTTAATAGCTCATTGAACTAAAACCAGTTAGACATCAAATCTGGCCCAACCAATAAAGGCCTCATCAATGCGTAACCATGACTATGAAAGCAAGAGAGGACAAACATGTCTATCTTAGTCTCCTGTCAAATGTTAGGAATCCTTGAACGAAGTCGTCCTCCCTGGGTAAGGTCATCCTGGGAGGTTATCATTCCTGGATGTTGCCGTGTAGCAGATGGGTCATCAAACAGATTTTGCCAGCCTTTATCTTGAACTCGCAGCTTAGCCGGATACAGAAGTTGGAAACGTATGTCATTGTTGTGAAGATATCGACAAATCGGAGTAAAGGCCTTTCTTTTTTGTGCCACCATGGCTGAAAAATCCTGAATTATAAGTATTGAAAAGTCCCGGACCTGCAGCGATCTTTGATTCCTATATGCCCTTGGTCTCCCTCCGCCTTCCTGTTGACGTCTGAAAGGACCAATTCTGTGAGCCCGTTCTATTGAGAGAAGATCAGATGGCAGGGCAAGACCCAAGGCCTTCGGCAAGTCCAAAGTAAGAACCACCGGGAGCCCACCATCTCCCACCATTGTCTCCGGAATGCCAATAAATCTCAAATTACTCCTCCTGTCCCGATTCTCAAGATCATCCAGTTTGTTTTGTAAATTTGTGATAGTGTCTCTTTGTGAGGTCGCCGATTGTTCTAAGTTTGCCACCGACATCTCGGATGAGGCAACCTTATTTTCCAGATCTGTGATTTTTTTGGGCATTTGTTGTTCTAGGAGCCAAGGATGAGTTAATTGAAGCATATAACACATCAAATAATGGCAAAAACAAGCGGAACACTTCAGCCGCTACCGTAGTAGCTTGTAGGTCTTCTACGTGAGGAGACATTGTCGGTTCGTAACTTGGAGACATCTGCAGTGGAGTAATGTATCCAACTGTAAGCAGTTCTTGAGAGGATTGCGAAGGCCCTGGCAAAGATTTGAGTGGCATTTTGTCCTTTTTATTTTGTTTGGTGGCCGACCTCGTCGTAGTAGGCAACGCTATGAGTCCTCCACGTGTAGAGGGAGGGGAGTGTTGGTGCACACGAGAAGGACGTTGAACTTGTCCTTTACTCGAGAATTTGTCCGTGACCCTTATAGACTAAGAAATGACGACTTAATGAACAGAGCAGGTCAGTAGGGAGGTTCGTTCATTCGGAGTTAGATCAGTGACATGGAGTGAGTCGGACCGTGTTCGGCCAAAGTAAAACTACCACACTCTCGTTGTACAGTCTTATCCAATGTAGCAGTATCAAGCAGGAGGAAAAAGACCGCAATATTGCAGCTTGGTCGCAGTCAAAATGGGGTGAGTACAGAATATGTTAGGTTGCACTCACACTGTTTGGCCAGTGGGTGGTATTGGAGAGCAAGAAGTGAAAGTTATATAGGGAGCAGTGTAATATAAATTTTCAGCATATGCCGAAATTCTCAGGTAATAAACTTGACAGTTCGTGACCAAAGTGTTTCCCTATATGTTATCCTTAAGTTCCCTAATTGTGGAACAAAGGACACCTCGCTAAAGAGGCATCTTCACTCTAGTCCAAGTTCGCCAGATACATGCACAGTAAGGGTATGTGCACACGCTAGCTTCCTTTTACGTCTGAAAAGACAGACTGTTTTCAGGAGAAAACAGCTGCGTAGTTTCAGACGTAAAATCTCCTCCTCGCATTTTGCGAGGCGTCTTTGACGGCCGAACATTTGGGCTGTTCTTCATTGAATTCAATGAAGAACGGCTCAAATTACGTCTGAAAGAAGTGTCCTGCACTTCTTTTGACGAGGCTGTATTTTTACGCGTCGTCGTTTGACAGCTGTCAAACGACGACGCGTAAATGACAGGTCGTCTGCACAGTACGTCGGCAAACCCATTCAAATGAATGGGCAGATGTTTGCCGACGTATTGTAGCCCTATTTTCAGACGTAAAACGAGGCATAATACGCCTCATTTACGTCTGAAAATAGGTCGTGTGAACCCAGCCTAAGGGCTTGCTTTTTGCGGGACGGGTTGTAGTTTTTATTGGTGCTATTTTGGGGTACATGCGACTTTTTGTTCACTTTTTATTGTATATTTTGCAAGGGGTGGTGACCAAAAAATAGTGATTCTGGCATCGTTTTTTTACTTTTTTTTTGCGGCGTTCACCGTGCGGGAAAAATATTATAGTTTTATAGTTTTGGTCGTTACAAACGTGGTGATACTAAATATCTGTACTTTTTTTTTAATATGTTCATTTTTTTTCCTATAATAAAAAACTTATTACAGGAAAAAGGTATTTTTCTTTGTGTAACTTAGAACTTTTATTTTTAAACTTTTATAAAATATTTTTACTTGTGCCACTAGGGGACTATGAGACTTGCAGCTCTGATGGCTGCTATAATACATTACACTAACTGGGTAGTGTAATTGTAAAGGATTTGCCAGACACAGCTTCTGTGTCGACACCCGTGGGCAATCAGTCTGCACCTGCTCCTATGTCTGTGAGACTGACTCCATCTTCCACCACTCAGGATGGCAGGCTTAGGAGTGGGAGAGCCTATCACAGCCTGGCAAGACGGAGCTAGCTCCCACCCACTGTCTATTTATACCTGCCTTTCCTGTTCCTCCTTTGCCTGTGATTCTTCTATGCTTGTTTCCTGGCTTGCTGCTGCTGCTGCTTGTACTACTCATCCTCTGCTTGTTATTGACCTTGGCTTTCTGACCACTCTCCTGGTAAAGCGTTTTGTACCTCGTTCTCTCCTGGTTTGACTCGGCTCGTTCACTACTCTTGTTGCTCACGGTGTCTCCGTGGGCAGCTGCCCCGTTTCCCTAGCTTCTGTGTACCCTGGTCTGTTTGTCTGTCTTGCACTTACTGAGCGTAGGGACCGTCGCCCAGTTGTACCCCGTCGCTTAGGACGGGTCGTTGCAAGTAGGCAGGGACTGAGTGGCGGGTAGATTAGGGCTCACCTGTCTGTCTTCCTCCCTGTCATTACAGTAATGTATTCTAACTGTCATTGTGATGTGAAAGTCACTCTGACAGGAAGCCAATGAGGACCAGCCTGGAGACCATTGTCTGGCCTCTGGTTGCCATGGCAACCATCGCCAGCCCCGTGATTTCATGTTGGGGCTGCCGATCTGCTCTTAACTCCTTAAATGCGGCGATCGCAATCGACCGCCTCATTTAAGGGATTAACTGCCAAAATCAGCGGTGATGGGCTGCTGATCGGCAACAGAGAATGCAGGGCAGACACCCTGCAGAGTTAACCGCCGCTGCGGTGTAGCGCTGCGAGGCAGTTAACTGTCAAAGTACAGACGTAAGTGCACGTCAACTTGCCACTGGAGACACACACCCTATAAATTTTTCTGTTCAATCATTTTTATTAATTTTTTCAGAAAGAGTAGATGCATAATATACATGTCGCAGCATGTTGAATATATATAGAAAAATTACAGCATCTTATTCAACGTAACAGCTTTGTATCGGTAAAATAGTATAACAATACAACAATATAACAAAACAACAACATCGCTAGCAGCTTGTATATCTTCAAAAGGTATCTTATGAAGAGGAATGATAGTAATAATATGGTATTAGTTGCTTGTGTAAGAGCTATATTTGGTGGCATAGAGAGCTGGTTATCCAGCAATTCCAGACGTTGGAGAATTTAGGGAAACTAAGATTGCCATATGCAATTATTCTTTCATAAGCATAAGAAGAATTGATTAATAACAACAATTCCGCCTGAGTGGGTGTATCAGCACTCTTCCAATGCCTAGTTACAACTAGCTTTGCCATAGCCAATATTTTACATGACAGTATTCTATCTTTCGGAGGGATGTCTTCCATATTTAAGAACAGTAGGGCTAAATGAGGGGATATAGGAATCCGTGTTCCAAACAAGGACTCTAGTAAAGCAAATACCTCTTTCCAATAGCTTAGTATTACTGGACATTCCCATAATACATGTAATAGCGTGCCTCTATTGCCACAACTCCTCCAACATGTTTCTGAAACATCTGGAAACATGATATGTAATTTATCCGGGGTGTAGTACCATTGTAGATGGGTTTTCAAAGCCGCTTCTACCTGGGAGCTGCATTGCAACGAACTATGGATCTGGTTATATGCTTTCCTCCATGTTTCCTCTCCAAATGATTTACCCAACATCCGCTCCCATAATAGGACATTATGAGTTTTACGAAAGTCAGTGTGCCCTGACAATGTATCATAAACCCCTTTAAGTATCTTAGTATGTTTGGCCAGTAAGCTGAAAAGTTTTGCATTACAGATAGGATGTAAATTTTTTAAGGTTGATATAAAGTGTCTGACCTGTAGATATTTATAAAAATCGCTTCTTGGAAGGGAGTATGTGAGCTTTAAATATTCAAAGGAGCTCAATACATCATTACAGTACAACTGCGATATTTGGGTGATTCCCCCCAACTTCCATTTGTTTAAATTTAAATGAGGAATGGCCAATTCCAATACTTCTAAAGGAACTTGCGAGTTGGTAAGAGGCGTACGATTAATGGAGTGTTGTTGTATATAGGACCAACACCCTAGGGCTGCTTTAGTGAATGGGGATACTTGTGAAGGCGTGGCTATGTTCCAAAACTCGAGAAACATGAGGGCTTTCAAGCTAGAAGGATATACATATGATGTTTCTATTTGAACCCAAGGCACTGAGAGATTAGCCGCCCAACCCGGACTGAAAAGTGCCACCAAAGTGGAAGAATAATAGGCATAAATATCTGGTATACCCAATCCCCCTGATCTTCTATCTCTGGTCAAAATATGTGTTGCAACACGTGGCTTGCGAAAAGACCAAATAAATTTCATGATAGCTTGTTGGATACATTTGAAGAAGGATTTTGGAACGGCTATTGGGACCGTTCTAAACAGGTATAACAGTTTAGGTAATAATAACATTTTAAAGGCTGCAATCCTACCTATCCAAGACACTTCAAATTTATGTAATCTAGCCATTTCAACCTGGATTGTTTGTAAAAGGGGTTCATAGTTAGATCTGTATAACGACTTGTGGGATTTTGTTAGAGTTATACCCAGGTATGTGATACCTTTATCTCTCCAGTCAAATGGATATCTATACTTAAGGAAATGGAGTACAGAGGGAGAAATGTTTAGTGGTAATATTTGAGACTTCTGGGTATTTAATTTGTATAGTGAGACTTGCCCAAATTTCTGAATACAATCTAAGGTGGCTTCTAAAGAATCCTCTGGGGAGGCTAAGGAAAGTATAATGTCATCTGCATATAAGGAGATTGTATGAATTTGATTGTCAATACATATACCATGGATATTTGTGTGTGTTCGTAGAATGTGGGCTAGGGGTTCCATAGATAGTATAAACACAAGGGGGGATAGAGGGCAACCTTGTCTAGTACCGTTTGTAATTTGGAAAGTGTCAGACAGCACTCCGTTAGTATATACTTGGGCTGACGGGCACGAATATAGAGCTTTGATCGCATCGATTATACATCCTTTGAACCCCATCTTTCCCAACGTAGAAAAGGCATATCCCCAATGGATACGATCAAACGCTTTTTCAGCGTCTAGGGCTAGCATTACCGAAGGTATCTCTGATTGTTCTATAGTGTGTAGAATCCCTAGCACTCTACGAGTATTGTCTGAGGCCTGTCTACCCTTTATGAATCCTGCTTGGTCTTCCTTGATCAGCGTGGGCAGTAGGGGGGCCAGTCTCTTAGCAAGTATTTTTGCGTATATTTTAACGTCTACATTCAATAATGAGATAGGACGAAAGTTTTGAGGGGCATCTATAGTTTTCCCTGGTTTTGGAATGGTGACGATTAAGGCAGCTTGGTTTTCGGCTGGCAAAGATCCCGAGTCCATTGCTTTCTGAAAAAATCTACACATATACGGCAATAATGTTCCCTGTAGTGATTTATAATACATATTGGTAAGTCCATCTGGGCCAGGGGATTTGCCGTTGGGCATTAGTTTAAGAACATCAGAAATTTCCTTTTCTAAGAACGGGGCATTTAAACTAGCCAATTGGGTCTCAGAAAGGTGAGGTAGATTTATTTTTTGCAAAAAGGCTTGGATGTCTACTTCCGACGGATGTGGGGAGAAAGGGTCTTTTCCCAAATTATATAAAGAAGCATAAAAAGCTCGAAATTGGTTAGCAATGTCTGTGGGGTGTGTTATTTTCATTTGGGTGAGGGGATCTGTCAGAAATGGGATCTTGGATTTTTGGTATTGCGCCTTCAGTCTAGCTGCCAGCAGCTTGCCGGCCTTATTGTTCTGTGAGTAATACCTCGCTTTGGTTTTTTTGAGGTTCTTCTCATAATCTGAGAGTAAACTGCATCTAAGGCGTTGTCGGAGAGTGAAAAGCTTTTCAGCGTTTTGTGGCGTCTGCCTAATTTTATTTTGGGTTTCCATGTGGTGAATTTCTGCTGTAAGGGAAGAGATTAAGGCCATTTTCTGTTTTTTAACTATATGTCCCAAGCGAATGAGAGTACCTCTAATAAAGGCTTTGTGGGCGTTCCATAGGGTAAAATCATTGATTTGGGAATTGTCGTTTTGTTGGAAGTATTCCCGAAGGTCACTAGCAATAGTTTGTTTATGTTCCGAATGGGACAGTAAAAAAGGGTTGCATCTCCAGAGGTAGGTAGGGTTGGCTATATTACTTTCCTCAATTGTCAAGGTTATTACCGCATGATCCGACCATTTAATGGTCTCTATAGATGATTTTGTAGTAGAAAAGAGCGATTCTTTGTCCACTAGAAACATATCTATGCGGGAGTAGCTATTATGGGTTGTGGAGTAGAAAGAGTAATCTTTCTCTGTGCTATGTTGAGCCCGTCAAACATCATATAGTTCTTGTTTTAATACCAAAGGTCCAAGTTGAGCCTGAGATTGCCGCGTGGGATTCGTGGTATCCAGAGAAACATCAACTATAGCGTTAAAGTCTCCACAGATTATCACCCTTCCTTGGCGAAATTTGTTCACTATTCGGAATATTTTATGAAGGAAACGAATTTGGTGACGATTGGGAGCATAAACGTTTACAATTGTATAAGTTATGTTGTTAATCATGCAGATTAATATAATGTATCTACCATTTGGGTCAATATGGGCCTGAATCTTTTGGAAAGCTACCGAGTTTTTTACAGCTATTAAAACTCCCCTGGACTTGGCCGTGTAATGTGCTTGGAATGTATGAGGAAATAAATGGTGATTGATGCGATTCGCATCTGTTTGTAATAAATGTGTTTCTTGGGCACATAGAATATCGCATACTATAGATTTAGCTTCTTGCCACATATGTGCTCTTTTATGCGGACTGTTAAGACCGTTAACGTTAAGTGAGGCTAATTTAATAACCATCATACCTGTAAAGAGAAGCTGTGTATTGTCCTACCTGAGGAGGTAATAGTTTTGTTTCCCCTTTACCTGTGTATAGTGTGTTCAGCTCATTAATTTCCTGCCGATCATATTCACAATAGGTTTCTCTGCTGCTAGCACAAAAACATAAAAAAGAAATAAACAAAGAACAATAGATTCTATATAAATCTAGCACGAACCATGAACAGATAAAACTGTTCATCAGAAAAGGGGCAAAGACAGTCAGCTTGATGTCGGGCCAACATGACCGCAACTACACCAATATTAGCTAAGCTTCGGTTAAGCCTTCGATGAAGAATATTCCGTCACGTCATCGACCAGCAGAGGTAGGGGAGAGAAGAAGACACATATCAATTCTTTCCTTTTTTGTGTTGCTTCCGATGATCCACCATCTGCCATTCATCTCTTATTCTTTGGTGGGGGTGGTTAGATGGTTGTTCTTGTAGCTGTATCGTTATGTCCCAAGCTTTCAGCAATTCCACTCCCTCTGAGATGCTTCGGATCACGTGTAGAGAATTATTCCGATGAATAATTAGGCGGACCGGGAATCCCCAGCGGTATAAGATCTTGTTGACCCGTAGGGCATTTGTTATAGGGGCCAAACATTTTCGTAACTGCATCGTCGCCGCTGAGAGATCTGTAAAAATGGATATCATACTATATTGTGCTGGCGTAGCCTCTTTTTTCTTGAGCGATGACATCAATTGTTCCTTGATATGATAAAAATGAATACGGGCTATTACATCGCGTGGTATTTCGTCCGCAAGATGTTTTGGTTTTGGAAGTCTATGAATTCGGTCTATAATAATATCCCTTGGGGAACATCCAGGAAGCATGGTTTTAATAAATTCTTGTGCAAATTTAAGCAGATCGGGCGCAGCGACCTCTTCAGGGATCCCTCTGATCTTAATATTGTTTCTACGGGATCTGTCCTCTAGGTCAGCCATTTTTGCCTTTAACTGAGTAACTTCTGTTTCTAGGTCGTAGTGTGCATCAATCATCTCATTATGAGACACGACAAATTCACTTAGTTTGGATTCAGCATGCTGAACTCTCAGTTCTACATCTTGTATTGCTGATGACAAGGGATGTAACATTTTAGCAAATCCTGCTTGCAGAGAGGTGCTAAGAGCCTGAAGCATGGTCTTCATTGCAAGCTCTGTGACCAAGTTAGCTGAGGAGGGCATATCATCTAAATTGTTTCCCTCTGACAAAGGGCCCCCAGGGGTTGTACATTCTCCTACCTGAGTCGCTAGAGGTGCCGGAGAAAATCGTTTCTGCCTCTCTTGAGACGAACTCCTTGAGCTCGGCAATGGCGGCGACGGAGATGCAGAGGTAAGTGCTGATGATTGGAGATGGCGCCCCCGTCTTCCTGAATGAGCGAGGGCTGAAGCTGGGAAACCCTGTATCTTTTTCCTCGTCTTTGCTGCAGTGAGTGGAGGAGCTGTCATCGGGACCGAGGCGCTTCTCCTCTGAGTAGCTGTGGCCTTATGGAGGCAATGCGGTGAGTGTGAAGGTGGTTCGGAGGTAAGGGAGCCCGCCAAGGAGCACGAGTCTCCTCCATCTTGGATTTCCTCAGCCTGCCGTGGCGGGAAGAAGTCCGTGAGCTTGGTAGGTCTCGGAACGGGCCTCCGACGTCTCGGCATGTCGGGTTAGTGCTCCGGTCTGTGTGGGGAACTGATTTCGGCCAGAAGTTGTGCTGGTTCTGAGGCTTTAGTAGCTTTTTTGTAGATTCTGGTGCAGGAGCTCAGTACTCACGCGGCCATTCGGATCGACCGCCAAGCCACGCCCCTCACCCTATAAATTTTTAAGCAGGTTCACCGGTGTACAGTAATTCCTCATATGTGGTCATAAACTGCTGTTTGGGCACACTGCCATGCTCAGAAGTAACGCCATTTGGCGCATGGATTTAGCTTGGTAGTAGTTTTGTTAAAGAGTTTTACTGGTATTTCAGTTTATAATGTGAAAGCATATGTAAGCTTTGCGGAGCATATTAGTGCATAATAAGGTGGTATAATAATGGGGTAAACAAATAATAAAAATAATCCATGTATGTTGTGGTACGCTTTGAAACAATCCCGTATGCACAGGCTAGGTTTTTTGGGGCAGGTGTCGCGCTCACAAGGCTGGGTTCACACAGTTTTTTGCAGGAGGAAATCTGCCTCAAAATTCCGTTGACTGCACGCCGATTTTCACGGCGTTTTCTGCAGCGTTTTTCGGCCGCAGCCATTGAGCGCCGTGGGGTATAAAACGCCACGAAATACGCTTTTTTTACCTCCCATAAATGTCAATGGGAGGTCAGAGGCGTAAACGCCGGAAGATAGGGCATGTCCCTTTTTCCCGCGAGGCATTTTCGGCCGTTTTTTAGCACGTTTTCCGACGCGGTTCCCGCGTCAAAAAACTCAGTGTAAACTGGCCCTATATGGTAATAATAAAAAAAATAACGAGCACCACAAACTGATATTGGACGAATGCCAGTCAATGTGTGCAATAAACATGTAAAGAATGTGTAAAACAAGGACACACGTATAACAGACTGCAAATCTAAGGGTATGTTCACACGGCCTATTTACGGACGTAATTCGGGCGTTTTTGCCCCGAATTACGTCTGAAAATAGCGCCTCAATAGCGCTGACAAACATCTGCCCATTGAAAGCAATGGGCAGACGTTTGTCTGTTCACACGAGGCGTATATTTACGCGCCGCTGTCAAATGACGGCGCGTAAATAGACGCCCGCGTAGAAGAAGTGACCTGTCACTTCTTTGGCCGTAATTGGAGCCGCTATTCATTGACTCCAATGAATAGCAGCGCTAATTACGGCCGTAATTGACGCGGCGTTCAAGCGCCTGCACATGCCGGTACGGCTGAAATTACGGGGATGTTTTCAGGCTGAAACATCCCCGTAATTTCAGCCGTTACGGACCCCCGCCGTGTGAACATACCCTAAGGGTATGTTCACAAACAGTGACCAAAAACATCTGGAAAAACTGAGCTGTTTTCAGGTGAAAACGGCTCCTGATTTTCCGACGTTTTTGTAGCAACTCACGTTTTTCGCTGCGTATTTTACGGACGCTATTGGAGCTGTTTTTCAATGGAGTCAATTAAAAACGGCCCAGGAAGTGACATGCACTTCTTTTTCGCGGGCGTCTTTTGACAGCGACGCGTAAAATAACACCTCGTGGGAACAGAACACCGTAAAACCCATTGAAAGCAATGGGCAGATGTTTGTAGGCGTAATGGAGCTGTTTTTTCAGGCGTAATTCGAGGCGTAAAACGCCAGTTTAACGTATGAAAACAGTGCGTGTGAACATACCCTAAATAAGAATGTAGTCACTTTATTACCACAATGCAAAGTACAAAAAATGCAAAGTATAAAGCAAACAGACAAAATCTAAATACACTTCAAAATGCACAAATGTTGGTTAGGCCACAGGATTAGAGATGAGCGAACCGGGACAACCGAACCCGGTTTCGGTCCGAACTTCAGGAAAAGTTCGGTTCGCAGCGAATCCGAACTTTACCGGGTTCGGCCGAACCCGTTTTGACCGAACCCGGCTACATTTTGGCGCCTGCCACATGTTACATCTAAAATGGAGGATTACAGAAGATCACCTGACATCAGGCTACCCCATAATGCCTTGCAAACGGCTCTCCCAGCCTATCGGGAGGCAGCATAGGGGCGGGCTCAAGCCTGCAATAAAAGTCTATGCACGGAGCTCAGCGGCCATTTTACAGACAGGAGCTGTAGGAATAGCATCTCTGTGCAGTAAGGGAAAGCTTTAGGAATCTAAAAGGCAGGAATTCAGAAATCGAAGGGGCTCATCCACTACTCACTACTCAGCCAGTGTGTGAATACGCTTTTATAAGGGGCTCATCCCCGTTGCATCCAACTTGCAATACAGGCAGCCTAGTAGTACTATAAGGCCCAGCATTCCCTGAGTGCACTGCAGCGAGGCTGATTGAAATTCTCATTCATTGCCATTTGCCAAGCCAGTGTCCGTGTGTGAATACGCTTTTAAAAGGGGCTCATCCCTGGAATAACAATCCAACTTGCCATACAGGCAGCCTAGAAGTACTACAACGCCCAGCATTCCCTGAGTGCACTGCAGCGAGGCTGATTGAAATTCTCATTCATTGCCATTTGCCAAGCCAGTGTCCGTGTGTGAATACGCTTTTAGAAGGGGCTCATCCCCATTGCATCCAACTTGCAATACAGGCAGCCTTTGTAGTAGTGGTAGTAGTAGTACTACAAGGCCCAGCATTCCCTGAGTGCACTGCAGCGAGGCTGATTGAAATTCTCATTCATTGCCATTTGCCAAGCCAGTGTCCGTGTGTGAATACGCTTTTAAAAGGGGCTCATCCCTGGCCGTTATTAACAGGATAACAATCCAACTTGCCATACAGGCAGCCTAGAAGTACTACAACGCCCAGCATTCCCTGAGTGCACTGCAGCGAGGCTGATTGAAATTCTCATTCATTGCCATTTGCCAAGCCAGTGTCCGTGTGTGAATACGCTTTTAAAAGGGGCTCATCCCTGGAATAACAATCCAACTTGCCATACAGGCAGCCTAGAAGTACTACAACGCCCAGCATTCCCTGAGTGCACTGCAGCGAGGCTGATTGAAATTCTCATTCATTGCCATTTGCCAAGCCAGTGTCCGTGTGTGAATACGCTTTTAAAAGGGGCTCATCCCTGGAATAACAATCCAACTTGCCATACAGGCAGCCTAGTAGTACTACAAGGCCCAGCATTCCCTGAGTGCACTGCAGCGAGGCTGATTGAAATTCTCATTCATTGCCATTTGCCAAGCCAGTGTCCGTGTGTGAATACGCTTTTAGAAGGGGCTCATCCCCATTGCATCCAACTTGCAATACAGGCAGCCTTTGTAGTAGTGGTAGTAGTAGTACTACAAGGCCCAGCATTCCCTGAGTGCACTGCAGCGAGGCTGATTGAAATTCTCATTCATTGCCATTTGCCAAGCCAGTGTCCGTGTGTGAATACGCTTTTAAAAGGGGCTCATCCCTGGCCGTTATTAACAGGATAACAATCCAACTTGCCATACAGGCAGCCTAGAAGTACTACAACGCCCAGCATTCCCTGAGTGCACTGCAGCGAGGCTGATTGAAATTCTCATTCATTGCCATTTGCCAAGCCAGTGTCCGTGTGTGAATACGCTTTTAAAAGGGGCTCATCCCTGGAATAACAATCCAACTTGCCATACAGGCAGCCTAGTAGTACTACAAGGCCCAGCATTCCCTGAGTGCACTGCAGCGAGGCTGATTGAAATTCTCATTCATTGCCATTTGCCAAGCCAGTGTCCGTGTGTGAATACGCTTTTAAAAGGGGCTCATCCCTGGAATAACAATCCAACTTGCCATACAGGCAGCCTAGTAGTACTACAAGGCCCAGCATTCCCTGAGTGCACTGCAGCGAGGCTGATTGAAATTCTCATTCATTGCCATTTGCCAAGCCAGTGTCCGTGTGTGAATACGCTTTTAGAAGGGGCTCATCCCCATTGCATCCAACTTGCAATACAGGCAGCCTTTGTAGTAGTGGTAGTAGTAGTACTACAAGGCCCAGCATTCCCTGAGTGCACTGCAGCGAGGCTGATTGAAATTCTCATTCATTGCCATTTGCCAAGCCAGTGTCCGTGTGTGAATACGCTTTTAAAAGGGGCTCATCCCTGGAATAACAATCCAACTTGCCATACAGGCAGCCTAGTAGTACTACAAGGCCCAGCATTCCCTGAGTGCACTGCAGCGAGGCTGATTGAAATTCTCATTCATTGCCATTTGCCAAGCCAGTGTCCGTGTGTGAATACGCTTTTAAAAGGGGCTCTGAAATGTCTGGGAAAAAAAAGGTTGTGAAAGGACGGGGTAGAGGAAGAAACACCCATGCCGTCTCCTCTTCCAGTCCAAATGTTGGATCTGTTGGTGCCAGACCCAGTAGCAGCATTTGTGGCACAAGACATGTGCCCAGTTCCACTAGTAGCAGCTGCCATGTGCCTGCTAGTAGTAGTATCAGCAAGCCAGACTTGTCCATCTCCTCCGGTGGGCGGGTTACTTTAGACAATACGGCCATTGTGGACTGGTTGGCTGGCTCGCGGTCATCTCAGCAGGAAGACTCTGACGATCTGGCTTCAAGCCAGGTTTCGTTGGATTCCAGATCCTCTACAGTTCCTTGGCACGGTGACAGTAGTAATATAGGTATTTCTAGCGTTTCCATTCCATCATCTATGTCTTCGCTCCCCCTTCCTAGCGGGAAGCCATCTTTCCTGAGAGTCCTAAGAGACATCTCCTCGGGTGCGAAGGAAGATACTGAACAACATAGTGATGATGATGATTTGTTTTCCGCGAGTCAGCCAACGGAGTGTGTTGCGGCGGTGGTGGAGGTGGAAGCGGTGACCGAGACGCATAGCTGCGGTAGTGGGGGTGTTGGTGGTGGTAGCCGTGGTGGCAGACGCAGTAATGAGGGGGGGCATGGAGCCCGCCATGATGTCACATCACATTCACAACACAGTGACAGAAGTGGCGGGGATGATGAGGAAGGCTATGATGATGATGTTGTTTTAGACAGGACGTGGGAACCAGGTGACGAGGTGATGACGGCGTCAGAGGAGGAGGGTAGTAGTGGCGGCACTGGATGTGATAAACAGCCAAGCCGAGGTAGGGGCAGAAGTCAATCTGCAAAACGTTGCAGCGGTAGGGTCAGCTCAGGAGCCGGTGACGGCGACACAGATGCTGGTGTAGGTTCCCGAAAAAAGCCTGCCAGACAAGGGGCAAGCTCGGGTGGTTGTGGTGGTGGTGGTGGTGGTGGACGTGGTACTACCTCTTTACGGTACTCTGCCGTGTGGCAATTTTTCTGTACCTTCCCAGAGGAGGAAAACATGGCACAGTGCCGTATCTGCAAGCAGAAAGTAAGGCGTGGGCAGGGCAGCAATGTAGGAACTACTGCTCTACGTAAACACATGGAACGGCATCACAAGGCCATGTGGGACAATCAACATGCCCCACCATCATGTACATCTAATGAAGACCCCTCTTCCGCTGCTGCTGCTGCTCCGAGTCCCTGTCATCTAAGTAGTAGCCAGGCCTTATCCACCATGTCGTTGTCATCATCATCATCACTGTCATCTAGTGCTCCTCCTATGTCCCGTCAGTTATCCATTACGGAATCGTTGTCCAATAAGCAACAATATATACCCAGTCATCCACTTGTCGTGCGGCTTAATTCACACCTGGCAAAGTTGTTGGTGGTGCAGTCGCTGCCATACCACCTGGTCGACTCCGCCGGCTTCAAGCAATTGATGGCGTGCGCTCAGCCTAGGTGGCGAATACCTAGCCGACATTACTTCTCCAAAACAGCTGTCCCTGCCTTGCACAAGCATGTGGAGGAAAAGGTGTCCAAGTCCTTGCAATTATCCGTGTGCAGCAGGGTACATGCCACCGTCGACACGTGGAGCAGCAACTATGGGCAGGGACAGTACATGTCTTTCACGGCCCACTGGGTCAATATTTTGCAGTCCGATGCACCACCGCAGCAATGCCAGGCATTACCACCTCCACGCTTGTATGTTTCTAGTTCAACTCCGGACACCAGGCGCCTACCATCCTTCTCCTCCTACTCCTCCTCCTCCTCCTTGCCTTCCTCCTTGGAGGTCTTCCCGTCCCCGACAGGACACAGCGTATCTTCCACTCCTCCTCCCTCCTCTTTTCATAGGTGCAAGGTGAAGCGCCACAACGCTGTCTTACACCTGCTGAGCCTGGGCGAGAAAAGCCACACAGGGCAGGAGCTGCTGCTGTGCATCAAGGAGGAAATCGCACGCTGGCTGTCTCCTCTGAAACTCACACTGGGCAATGTTGTCTCTGATAACGGCAAGAACGTTGTGGCTGCACTGCGTCTAGGTCACCTGACACACGCTCCTTGCATGGCACATGTGATCAATCTGGTCATAACACGCTTCTTAAAGTCATATGTTGGTTTGAAGGGTGTGCTGGCCATGTCCAGGAGGGTTTGCGTTCGCTTTAGACGTTCGTATGCATTTAAGCACGCCCTCCTGGACTTGCAGCGTCAAAACAATCTCCCAGAACACAGCCTGATTTGCGACGTTCCAACACGATGGAATTCCACCCTGCACATGTTGGACCGTCTGTACGAACAGCGGAAAGCCGTGAATGATTTCCTGATGCAGCAGACGGGCAGCGTTTGGAGCCAGTGTAATTTCGAGCTCAGGCACTGGCAGCTGGTTAGAGACGCATGTCGCGTTTTGAGGCCCTTTGAAGAGGCCACACGATTTGTGAGCCGTGACGCTAGCGGAATGAACGATGTTATGCCGCTGATATTCATTATGGAGCAAACGCTCACAGCGATGATTCAGCAAAGGATGGAGGAAGGATCACATCTGGCTATGGATGTTGAGGAGGAGGAGGAGGATGAGGAAACAGGACCTGAAGAGGAGCTGGATTTGGAGATGGAATCACAGGAAGGGATAGGGGACGAGGCAGCCGCACAACATGACAGTGATGGTGGTGATGACGAGTCTGACGACGACCTTGATGATGGACAACCATGGCAGTATGGGGCGGAGATGGAACCAACCGGGCCCTCTGAAACGCTGGCCAGGATGGCGAGCTGTATGCTTCGTTACTTGCGCGCTGACTGTCGTATTGTTAGCATGAAGCAAAGAGATGACTACTGGATAGCCACACTTTTAGACCCTCGGTATAAAGCCAGAATGGGGGAGTTTTTTGCGCCTTCCGAGAGGGAGGCAAAATTGGCTTATTATAGAGAGAAGCTATGCAGCCAGCTTGTCATGGCTTTCAAACGGCAGACACCCGCTGCAAGCATGTCTGACCGGGGGGCCACTCTCCGCTCCCCACTGTCTCATCGTTCCACCGCCTCTGGCAGAGCTACCTCTGCAATAGGCGGCAGCCGTGGCAGCAGCGGCAGCAGCAGCAGCAGCAGCAGCCAATTCAGTTTGGAAAATATGATGACAACATTTTTACATCCAATACCCCGACCTGACACACATCGTAGCACTAGTCACCAAAGGGATGTTCACCATCTCCAGGTGCAGCACCTAAACAACCAGGTTCACGCGTACTTGGACTGTGCCCTTTCTCCGTCAGAAATGCTGATCCCAGACCCCATGGACTTCTGGGTCAGCAGATTGGATCATTGGCAAGAACTGGCCCAGTTTGCCATGGGTGTACTGTCTTGTCCACCCTCCAGTGTAGCGTCAGAGAGGGTATTCAGCGCAGCAGGGGGCTTCGTCACCCCTAAGCGAACAAGATTGTCCGCCAACAGCTTGGAAAATCTCACGTTTCTGAAAATGAATCAAGCGTGGATCGGTGAGGATTTTAAAACCCCTGTGCCTGATGCCACTGATTAGATCTTACATTGCTGCTGCTGCTGCCGCCTGCTACTGCCGCCTGCTACTATGGGATTCTGTCCTGTCCACTCTTTTTTTAATGTGCCGCTGTTGGTGCTGCAGCTGCTACTACTTCTACCACCAATCCACCCCAGTGCCGTCTGCTACAAGCAGGCCTGCCCCACCAGAGGGCTTTGTCCTGTGACTCTCCAGTCTCTTTTTTTAATGTGCTGCTACTACTGCTACTACTGCTTGCACCCTTGCTGTCTGTGTTGGCTAGTACCTCTACTACCACCAATACACCTACACTGCCATCTGCTACAAGCAGGCCTGAGGCCTGCCCCACTACAGGGCTTTGTCCTCCTGTGACTGTCCAGTCTCTTTTTTTAATGTGCTGCTACTACTGCTACTACTGCTTGCACCCTTGCTGTCTGTGTTGGCTACCTCGACTACTACCACCAATACACCTCCACTGCCGCCCGTCTGCTACAAGCAGGCCTGAGGCCTGCCCCACCACAGGGCTTTGTCCTCCTGTGACTGTCCAGTCTCTCTTTTTTTTAATGTGCTGCTACTACTGCTACTACTGCTTGCACCCTTGCTGTCTGTGTTGGCTACCTCTAATACCACCAATACACCTACACTGCCGCCCGTCTGCTACAAGCAGGCCTACCCCACCACAGGGCTATGTCCTGTGACTGTCGTCCAGTCTCTTTTTTTAATGTGCTGCTGCTACTACCAGTCCTACCACCCTTGCTGTCTGTGTTGGCTAGTCTACCTCTACTACCACCAATACACCTCCACTGCCGTCTGCTACAAGCAGGCCTGAGGCCTGCCCCACCACAGGGCTTTGCCCTCCTCTGACTGTCCAGTCTCTTTTTTTAATGTGCTGCTACTACTGCTACTACTGCTTGCACCCTTGCTGTCTGTGTTGGCTAGTACCTCTACTACCACCAATACACCTACACTGCCATCTGCTACAAGCAGGCCTGAGGCCTGCCCCACTACAGGGCTTTGTCCTCCTGTGACTGTCCAGTCTCTTTTTTTAATGTGCTGCTACTACTGCTACTACTGCTTGCACCCTTGCTGTCTGTGTTGGCTACCTCGACTACTACCACCAATACACCTCCACTGCCGCCCGTCTGCTACAAGCAGGCCTGAGGCCTGCCCCACCACAGGGCTTTGCCCTCCTCTGACTGTCCAGTCTCTTTTTTTAATGTGCTGCTACTACTGCTACTACTGCTTGCACCCTTGCTGTCTGTGTTGGCTACCTCGACTACTACCACCAATACACCTCCACTGCCGCCCGTCTGCTACAAGCAGGCCTGAGGCCTGCCCCACCACAGGGCTTTGTCCTCCTCTGACTGTCCAGTCTCTTTTTTTAATGTGCTGCTACTACTGCTACTACTGCTTGCACCCTTGCTGTCTGTGTTGGCTACCTCGACTACTACCACCAATACACCTCCACTGCCGCCCGTCTGCTACAAGCAGGCCTGAGGCCTGCCCCACCACAGGGCTTTGCCCTCCTCTGACTGTCCAGTCTCTTTTTTTAATGTGCTGCTACTACTGCTACTACTGCTTGCACCCTTGCTGTCTGTGTTGGCTACCTCGACTACTACCACCAATACACCTCCACTGCCGCCCGTCTGCTACAAGCAGGCCTGAGGCCTGCCCCACCACAGGGCTTTGCCCTCCTCTGACTGTCCAGTCTCTTTTTTTAATGTGCTGCTACTACTGCTACTACTGCTTGCACCCTTGCTGTCTGTGTTGGCTACCTCGACTACTACCACCAATACACCTCCACTGCCGCCCGTCTGCTACAAGCAGGCCTGAGGCCTGCCCCACCACAGGGCTTTGCCCTCCTCTGACTGTCCAGTCTCTTTTTTTAATGTGCTGCTACTACTGCTACTACTGCTTGCACCCTTGCTGTCTGTGTTGGCTACCTCGGCTACTACCAGTCTACCACCAATACACCTCCACTGCCGCCCGTCTGCTACAAGCAGGCCTGAGGCCTGCCCCACCACAGGGCTTTGTCCTCCTGTGACTGTCCAGTCTCTCTTTTTTTTAATGTGCTGCTACTACTGCTACTACTGCTTGCACCCTTGCTGTCTGTGTTGGCTACCTCTAATACCACCAATACACCTACACTGCCGCCCGTCTGCTACAAGCAGGCCTACCCCACCACAGGGCTATGTCCTGTGACTGTCGTCCAGTCTCTTTTTTTAATGTGCTGCTGCTACTACCAGTCCTACCACCCTTGCTGTCTGTGTTGGCTAGTCTACCTCTACTACCACCAATACACCTCCACTGCCGTCTGCTACAAGCAGGCCTGAGGCCTGCCCCACCACAGGGCTTTGCCCTCCTCTGACTGTCCAGTCTCTTTTTTTAATGTGCTGCTACTACTGCTACTACTGCTTGCACCCTTGCTGTCTGTGTTGGCTACCTCGACTACTACCACCAATACACCTCCACTGCCGCCCGTCTGCTACAAGCAGGCCTGAGGCCTGCCCCACCACAGGGCTTTGTCCTCCTCTGACTGTCCAGTCTCTTTTTTTAATGTGCTGCTACTACTGCTACTACTGCTTGCACCCTTGCTGTCTGTGTTGGCTACCTCGACTACTACCACCAATAAACCTCCACTGCCGCCCGTCTGCTACAAGCAGGCCTGCCCCACCACAGGGCTTTGTCCTGTGACTGTCGTCCAGTGTCTTTTAATGTGCTGCTACTACTCACCCTTGCCAATAAAAAGGGTCAGTTTTTGGAGGGCTTGTGAAAAGCCATTGCTTGTTGCTTTTACATCCATGTATGGAAGAACCCCGGCAGGCATCTGCCAATAAAAAGGGTCAATTTTTGGAGGGCTTGTGAAAAGCCATTGCTTGTTGCTTTAATGCTTTTACATCCATGTATGGAAGAACCCCGGCAGGCATCTGCCAATAAAAAGGGTCAATTTTTGGAGGGCTTGTGAAAAGCCATTGCTTGTTGCTTTAATGCTTTTACATCAATGTATGGAAGAACCCCGGCAGGCATCTGCCAATAAAAAGGGTCAATTTTTGGAGGGCTTGTGAAAAGCCATTGCTTGTTGCTTTAATGCTTTTACATCCATGTATGGAAGAACCCCGGCAGGCATCTGCCAATAAAAAGGGTCAATTTTTGGAGGGCTTGTGAAAAGCCATTGCTTGTTGCTTTAATGCTTTTACATCCATGTATGGAAGAACCCCGGCAGGCATCTGCCAATAAAAAGGGTCAATTTTTGGAGGGCTTGTGAAAAGCCATTGCTTGTTGCTTTAATGCTTTTACATCAATGTATGGAAGAACCCCGGCAGGCATCTGCCAATAAAAAGGGTCAATTTTTGGAGGGCTTGTGAAAAGCCATTGCTTGTTGCTTTAATGCTATTACATCCATGTATGGAAGAACCCCGGCAGGCATCTGCCAATAAAAAGGGTCAATTTTTGGAGGGCTTGTGAAAAGCCATTGCTTGTTGCTTTAATGCTTTTACATCCATGTATGGAAGAACCCCGGCAGGCATCTGCCAATAAAAAGGGTCAATTTTTGGAGGGCTTGTCAAAAGCCATTGCTTGTTGCTTTTACATCAATGTATGGAAGAACCCCGGCAGGCATCTGCCAATAAAAAGGGTCAATTTTTGGAGGGCTTGTGAAAAGCCATTGCTTGTTGCTTTTACATCCATGTATGGAAGAACCTCGGCAGGCATCTGCCAATAAAAAGGGTCAATTTTTGGAGGGCTTGTGAAAAGCCATTGCTTGTTGCTTTTACATCCATGTATGGATGAACCCCGGCAGGCATCTGCCAATAAAAAGGGTCAATTTTTGGAGGGCTTGTCAAAAGCCATTGCTTCTTCTTTTACCACCTTATATGTATGAACCCTGGCAGGCATCAGCCGCCTAAAATGGTAAATTTTTGTACCTTTTTTAACAATGCATTAAGCATACAACATGCACAAGTGCAGTGGTTTCTGTTAGTTATCTCCGTGTCCCATCCGTTTTCCTAGAGCCATACATGTTGGCGTAACTTTGACACCAACTTTGCATTAAAGACAGCTCAAAAGTACTTGGATACACTCATGGGTGACCTAAGAGTGTTATACAGGGCTTCTAGGGCTTTAAAACAGTGTTATACACGATTTTTAGGGGCTTTCTTGTATTACAGGTTCGGTCAGAACTAGTTCGGTCCGAATCGAACTTTTGCACGAAATTCGGCGAACTTGCCGAACCGAACTTTTCATAAGTTCGCTCATCTCTACACAGGATGATCGCTCAGCAGATGCCTGTCCGTTTTAAACGGACAGGCAGTAATACACTGCAATACAGAAGTATTGCAGTGTATTATAATAGCGATCGGAGAATCGCATAGTGAAGTCCCCTAGTGGAACTAGTAAAAAAGTAAAAAAAAAGTTTAAAAAAGTTAATTAAAAAAAAAATGTGAAAAAAAAATTAAAAACACAGCTTTTCCCCTTACAAAATGCTTTACTATTAAAAAACCAAAATAAATTAAAAAAGTTACGCATATTTGGTATCGCCGCGTCCGTAACGACCCCGACTATAAATCTATTACATTATTTAACCCGCACGGCGAACGCCGTAAAAAATGTAATAAAAAACTATGGAAAAATTGCTGTTTTCTGTGAATCCTGACTTAAAAAAAATGTGCTAAAAAGTGATCAAAAAGTCGCATCTACTCCAAAATGGTACCAATAAAAACGACAAGTCTTCCCGCAAAAAAAAAGCCCCCATACAACTGCATCGGCGAAAAAATAAAAACGTTACGGCTCTTCAAACATGGAGACACAAAAACAAATAATTGTGAAAAAAAAGCGTTTTTACTGTGTAAAAGTAGTAAAACATACAAAAACTATACAAATTTGGTATCGTTGCAATCGTAACAACCCGCTGAATAAAGTTATTGTGTTATTTATATCACACGGTAAACGGCGTAGATTTAAGACGCGAAAAAGCGTGGCGAAATTTCAGGGTTTTTTCTATTCCCCCCCCCCCAAAAAAAAGTTAATAAAAGTTAATCCATAAATAATATGTACCTAAAAATGGTGGTATTAAAAAATACAACTTGTCCCGCAAAAAACAAGACCTTATACAGCTATGTCGACGGAAAAAAATAATAGTTATAGCTCTTGGAATGCGACGATGGAAAACGTAAAAAATGGCTTGGTAATTAAGGTTTAAAATAGGCTGGTCATTAAGGGGTTAAAATACCCCTATGTACACAAACACGTCTCCCTACAACAATGTTTGGGGTTAAAAACTCCTATGACAACGCAAGGTATCAAACAAATGCCTAAGGCCTCATGCACACGACCGTAAAAACTCCCGTTATTACAGGTCGTAATCACGACCCGTAATAACGGGCTCATAGACTTCTATTGGCGACGGGTGCCTTCCCGTTTTCTCACGGGAAGGTGCCCGTGCCGTTGAAAAAGATAGAACATGTCCTATTTCAGGCCGTAATAACGGCACGGACAGTCCATAGAAGTCTATGGAGCTCTCGTAATAACGGGTGGCTACATGTGTGAACCCGTCATTACGGCAGCGTTGCTAAGCGACGTCAGTAAATAGTCACTGTCCAGGGAGCTGAAAGAGTTAACTGATCGGCAGTAACTCTTTCAGCACCCTGGACAGTGACTACCGATCAGTATAAACCTGTAAAAAATAAAAATAAAAGACGTTCATACTTACCGACAACTTCCTGCTTCCTCCAGTCCGGTCTCCCAACCGTTGCCTTGGTGACGCGTCCCTCTCGACATCCGGCCCGACGTCCTGGATGACGTTTCAGGCCATGTGACCGCTGCAGCCAATCACAGGTCAATCACAGGCTGCAGCGGTCACATGGACTGCCGCGTCATCCAGGGATGTCGGGCTGGATGTGAAGAGAGGGACGCGTCACCAAGACAACGGCCGGGTAAGTATGAATTTCTTTAACTTTTATTACAGAAAAGGCTGTCCCTTCTCTCTATCCTGCACTGATAGAGAGAAGGGGCTGCCGATTAGTGCAGTGCTATTTTGCCGCCAAAAACGTGCTCGTAAATACGGGTGGAATACGTGTGACACCGGACCCATATTTACGGGCACGGGTTCGTAAATACTGGTGCAAAACGGGTGGAATACGTGTGACACCGGACCCGTATTTACGCCAGTATTTACGGGTGGGAAAAAATACGGTCGTGTGCATGAGGCCTTACTGTCAGTAAATACGGATCAGTAGGCATCCGTATTTCATCAGTATATACGGAAGTGTGTCCATAAATACAGTCCGTATTATATCCGTATTCCATCCGTATATACGGATCCTTACAAAAAGAGGGAGGTTGCAAATGATGTCATCAACATGTTGCCTAGCAATGCTTCAGTAAATACGGATGGTATATGGATACCCATCAGTAGCCGTTCGTATTTACGGAAGCTCCCATAGACTTCTATGGGAGAGTCCTTGCCGTAATTACTGACAAGAATAGGACAGGTACTATAATTTTTTCAGCATGGACACCCATCAGTAAAAATACTGAAAGGTGTCCGTGGCCAATAGAAATGAATGGGTCCGTAATTTACTTTTATAAAACTTTTTTGGAGGCAAGACAAATTCTGGCACTGTTTTTTACGGTGTTCACCAGGCGGGATAAATAACATGATATTTTTATCATTTATGCCATTACGAACATGCAGCAATACCTATTATGTATCTTTTTTTTCCATTAACAAAAGAATTGATCATGGAAACGGGGTGATTCTTGCTTTTATTACCTTTTTTTTTAAATTATTATTATTTTACTCCCACTAGGGGACTTGAAGGCCTAATCTTCTTATCGCTGTTAGGTTATTTTCACACGCTGGGTCAAAAACGGCTGAAAATTACGAAGCTGTTTTCAGAGAAAACAGCTTCTAATTTTCAGCCATTTTTGAAGCTGAAACGGTTTTTGAGGTGTTTTTCACAATGAAAAACAGATCCAAAAACGACTCAAGAAGTGACATGATCCTTCTTTTTACGGGGCGTCTTTTTACGTGCCGATTTTTAAAATGGCAGCATAAAAAACACCCCGTCTGAAAGAAATGCAGTTTTTACCATTGATTTCAATGGGCAGTTGTTTTCTAATTGTTCAGCTACCATTTTTTCAGGATTATTTCGAGGCGTTTACGCCCCGAAATACGCCTGAAATCACAGCATGTGAATATACCCTTATAAAACATTGCACTACTTATGTAGTGCAATATATTGTAATTGTTATTTTCCACTCAGAGTCAACCTATCAGGTCTAAGGGTGGATTCACACAAACGTGTATTGCGTCCGTGCGGGCCGCGTGGTTTTCACGCGCCACGCACAGACCAATACAAGTCTATGGGGCAGTACAGACAGTCCGTGCTTTTTGCGCAGCGTTTGTCCGCTGCGCAAAAAGCGCGACATGGTCAATATCTCCGCGTATTTCGAGCATCACGCACCCATTGAAGTCAATGGGTGCGTGAAAACCACGCAGGTCGCACGGAAGCACTTCCGTACGAACTGCCTGTTTCGCGCAGCAGCTGTCAAAAGGATGAATGTAAACAGGAAAGCACCACGTGCTTTTCTGTTTACAAACATCCAAATGGCGTGTCATAATGATGGCGGCTGCGCGAAAAGCACGCAGCCGCGCATCATATGATGATGCCTCACGGAGCAGGCAAGTGGCTTTTGCGCTTGCAAAACGCAGTGTGTTTTGCGCGCGCAAAACGCCACGCACGTCTGAATCAGCCCTAAGGCTGGGTTCACACAACCTATTTTCAGACGTAAACGAGGCATATTATGCCTCGTTTTACGTCTGAAAATACGGCTCCAATACGTCGGCAAACATCTGCCCATTCATTTGAATGGGTTTGCCGACGTACTGTGCCGACGACCTGTCATTTACGCGTCGTCGTTTGACAGCTTTACGACGACGCGTAAAATGACTGCCTCGGCAAAGAAGTGCAGGACACTTCTTTGAAACGTAATTTGAGCCGTTCTTCATTGAAGTCAATGAAGAACAGCTCAAATGTACGGCCGTCAAAGACGCCTCGCAAAATGCGAGGAGGAGCTTTTACGTCTGAAACGACGCAGCTGTTTTCTCCTGAAAACAGTCTGTCTTTTCAGACTTAAAAGGAAGCTAGCGTGTGCACATACCCTAATAGGCTTCCATACATAACCGAACAGGGGGCCATTGTTAGGCTTCCATTTTGCCATAGCAATTGCCATGATCGCTCGCGTGGGGTACAGATAGAGCCCCCTCCATGTATCAACCACTTAGATACCGCGGCCGCTATTGACAGCATCCAAGCGGTTAAAGATTGGCGACCAGAGATATCTCTGATCTCCGTCGTTGCAACAGGATGTCGGCTGTATATTAAAGCTGGCACCCGCTGTGAGTGGCGCGGGCACAGCACTTTATCTTCAGGGCGTAATAAGCGTAGTTACGTCCGAAGGCAGGAAGTGGTTAATTGAGGTTAGATGCTGGAGTTTGTCTGTTTTTATTTACAAGCAGCCCTTTGTACACTACGGACCTTCCTGTGTACTGATTTAATACTAACAGTACTACAGAAAGCAAGCGATCCTCAGCAGCTACATAAGGGTATGTTCACAGGGCCTATTTTCAGGCGTAATTCTGGCGTTTTACGCCTCAAATTACGCCTGAAATGACGGCTCCATTACGCCTGCAAACATCTGCCCACTGCTTGCAAAGGGTTTTACGATGTTCTGTTCAGACGAGTTGTAATTTTACGCATCGCTGTCAAAAAGACGCCGGCGTCAAAGTGCATGTCCCTTCTTTGGAAGTTTTTGGAGTCTTTTTCATTGACTCCATTGAAAAACAGCTACAATTACGTCCATAATGGACGCCGCGAAAAACGTGAGTACTTGCAAAAACGTCTGAAATTCAGGAGCTGTTTTCGCCTGAAAACAGCTCCGTAATTTCAGACGTATTTGGTGTTTGCGTGTGAACATACCCTTATACATCAGCAGCAGACTGAGGCTCCCATTCCCTGCATTTCATCTCTGTGCTGCCGATGTTGAATACAGCCATCGTGGACATCACTATGTAGTATTGCTGTTAATAAATCTATTATGACATATACAGACTCAGTGCCTTAGGGAGGATTTACACGAGCGTGTGCATTTTGCGCACGCAAAAAATGCGGCGTTTTGTGTGCGCAAAAGGCACTTAGCAGCTCCGTGTGTCATCACCATATGATGCGCGGCTGCGGGATTTTCGCTCAGCCGCCATCATTATGACACTCCGTTTGGATGTTTGTAAACAGAAAAGCACGTGGTGCTTTTCTGTTTTCAATCATACTTTTGACTGCTGTTGCGCGAATCACGCGCATCCCACGGAAGTGCTTCCGTGGGGTGCGCGTGATTTTCACGCACCCATTGACTTCAATGGGTGCGTGATGCGCGAACAATGCAGAAATATAGGACATGTCGTGAGTTTTACGCAACGGACTCACGCTGCGCAAAAATCCCGGACTGTCTGAACGGCCCCGTAGACTAACATAGGTCCGTACGACACGAGTGATAACCAAGCACGTTGCACGGACGTATATCACGTTCATGTAAATCCGCCCTCATAGTGAATACAGCTCATCTTTCTTCCTGGACACTGTCAACCAGAATTGTTTGTAGATGTGTAAAGGCCAGGGCTGCTGTGCAGTGAAGGAGACGCACATACTGTGCTGCGCGTCTGCTTGCTAATAAAGATTTTCTCTCCTGCCATGACGAATGGGACTATATAAATTTCACGATTCTTGGAATTATCCACACCTAAAATGGCGAATTCATTGAGATAATTAGGCAAAGGCAAGATTAAAGGGGTTTTCCGGGATCGGACATCTGATGACCTATCCGCCGGATAGGTCATCAGTATATGATCGGTGTGGGTCCGACACCCGGACCCCGCACCGATCAGCCGCTCTGGCTGCCTCCGGGCGCCGGATGTCTTGAACAGTATGCAGTAGTTGGAGCCAGAATCAGATGCCTCCGGGCACAGAATAGCGGCCGATATACAGTACTGCAAAACGGCCGCTATGCAGTGGTCGGAGCCATCTGCTTCCGGCTCCAACTACTGCATACCGTTCAAGACCTCTGGCGCCCGTAGGCAGCCGGAGCAGCTGATTCGTGCGGGTTCAAGGTGTCGGACCCACACCGATCATATACTGATGACCTATCTGGCGGATAGGTCATCAGTTGTACGAACCTGGAAATCCCCTTTGAGGAGAAGCTTGAGAGTACCAGGAGAAAAGACTCTATGTCCGCAAGTCTATCAGAGCTCTAACAGGATCAGACTTGTATCATTGTGATAATGAGTATTATCTCAGGAGGGTCTGGTTCGCTCAGTTCTTGCAGATGAGTTGAGGCCAGTTCATGATACTCCCAGGAGACAGGATCTGGTTTCTCAGGGCAATTGTCTCTGTCCGGACTTTGATACTCAGGCTGACAGCATGGAAGTTGATAGGTGCCCTATCAATATTCCAAGGGTTATTTGAAGGCTTCATTAATCCTTTCACTGCCAGGGATTTTTTTTTACATTTTGTACCTTTTGACCTTAAGAAATGAAACCTAAATTACAAAATAAAAAACATTATACTCAATCCCCATACCTATATATTTGTTCTAAAAGTAGACAATCTGCACATTGTCAAGATGGCACTCAACACTTTATACACAAAGGCACCGCCATGCATTTTTGTGCCAAAGTGCAATTTTTCCTAAATAATGCATAGAAATTCAATTTGTAGCTAAAAGTGTGACACAAGCAGCAAACTATATGTTTGATACTGTGCCGCATAAAATAAGAATGCTGGGACTAGGAGAAAATATGTGCAAGTAGGTTAACAACTGGCTCAGTGAAAGAAAAAGAAAACAGTTATGAAGCCCTTCCGACATTTGTAGTAAGTATACGACATGGAAAGCCAGTGCTTTCCGCAAAATGTCGTATACATACGACAAACAGGAAAGCGGTTAGGGTATGTTCACACTGAGTTTTGTGCAGGCAGAAAATTCTGCCTGGAAAAATCATCTCCGGGTTTTTCTTAAGTGGTTTTGCACCACACGCGTATTTTGAAGCGCTTTTTGCCACGTTTTTTGCCAAAACCGCCTAAAAAATTGCGGCAAAAAACAAGTTTATTTCTGTCTCCCATTGATTTCAATGGTGTTTTTGAGACGGAAAACGCCTCAAGATATAGCATGTCGCTTATTTTTCTTGCAAGCGTTTTATTCTGCTCGCGGGAAAAAAATGCCTCCACCTCCCATTGAAATCAATCGGAGTCAACTTCGGGCGTTTTGTGCCGCGGTTCTTGCAACAGGCCTTACTGTGTAAAAATAAAAGGTTGCAAAGTAAAGATGGCTGCTGTTCCTAACAGAGGACATCTTTACACAATGCCCAGGGGTCTGTCCGCTCCGCATTAGCGATCGCTGTGATTGGCTGGTCATTTCTGTCTGCGGCTTTGGCGAATCACTGTGCCACTGTGCCACTGTGCCGGACTGGAGACAGAAGCAGGGAGTTCTCGGTAAGTATGAACTTATATTTTTTTGACAGGTTGCTGTATATTGTGATCGGTAGTCACTGTCCCGGGTGCAGAAACAGTTACTGCCGATCGCTTAACTCTTTCAGCACCCTGGACAGTGACTATTTACTGACGTCTCCTAGCAACGCTCCCGTCATTACGGGAGCCCCATTGACTTCCTCAGTCTGGCTGTAGACCTAGAAATACATAGGTCCAGCCAGAATGAAGAAATGTCAAGTTAAAAAAACAAGACGCATCCGCAGCACACATAAGGGTATGTTCACACGGCCTATTTACGGACGTAATTCGGGCGTTTTTGCCCCGAATTACGTCTGAAAATAGCGCCTCAATAGCGCTGACAAACATCTGCCCATTGAAAGCAATGGGCAGACGTTTGTCTGTTCACACGAGGCGTATATTTACGCGCCGCTGTCAAATGACGGCGCGTAAATAGACGCCCGCGTAGAAGAAGTGACCTGTCACTTCTTTGGCCGTAATTGGAGCCGTTATTCATTGACTCCAATGAATAGCAGCGCTAATTACGGCCGTAATTGACGCGGCGTTCAAGCGCTTGCACATGCCGGTACGGCTGAAATTACGGGGATGTTTTCAGGCTGAAACATCCCCGTAATTTCAGCCGTTACGGACCCCCGCCGTGTGAACATACCCTAACATGTGCATGACAGCTGCGGACTTCATTGCGGAAATTCGAATCTCCATTGAAGTCAATGGAGAAATTCCGCCATGAGTCCGCAACCAGTCCGCCACTTGTCCGCAGCAGACAGAGCATGCTGCGGACACCAAATTCCGCTCCGCAGCCTATGCTCCGCAGCGGAATTTTCCGCATCGTCTAAACGAACACTTCTAAATAGAAGTGGAAGTCAATGGAGAAACGGCTCCGCTGCGGATTAACGCTGCGGAGTGTCCGCAGCGGAATTCAAGTGAAATTCCACCACGTGTGAACCCAGCCTTATAGTAGAGGACATTTACTGACGTCCGTTTTGTCAAAAAAACATATAGCAGAAGTTTTAGCTATATATTTTTTCTACCGTTTTAGTGTAAATTTACAGCGTTATAGTTAGCGTCAGTTAGTGACGGACATTCAGGTTTTTTTTAACTGAAGTTCGTTCACTAAATTTTTGATAGCAAAGTGTGACACAGTTGTATTTGCAGCTCAAATTTTGTGTAGTCAATTTTGTTTACAGTTTTATCCAGTGTTAACGTTGATTTTTTAGTGTCAGGTGGTCAGGAATTTTTTAAACTGGACGTTCAGTAAATTTCTTTCTCCTGAATTTTTTCTTTTTTTTTTTTCTTTGAAATTTGATATACACGTGTAATAGCACAACACACACAACCACCTCTGTAAAAATAAATTGCGTATTAAACTTTTTGAAGCACTACATACCCCTTCTAATAAAAATTTCCCAATAATCCTAAAGGGTCTATTCTGCTGAGGCATATACGAGGAAGAAGAGGAAATTGCCCTATTCCTCTTGACCTCATACTCCTATAGTGATAACGAAACCCCCGCAAAGACACCCCAGGACATCATCTGAGACACCCCCAAATGAGTAATACCATGTGGAACCCGTCCCCTGAGAATTATGAGCCGCACATTCGAGATTTGATAGGCAGCTCAGGAATTCGGTATGAGACTGCAGGCTTGCCAGAAATTCACTTTTTCAAAGTCTATTTCTCTGAGGATTTTGTTAATTTAATGGTGGCCCAGACAAATTTATACGACCAGCAATTTTTAGCCCAAAACCCCATGTCATCATTTACAAGGTGGTCCCCCATAGAGGCAGCGGAGATTATTAAATTTTGGGGCAATGTGCTATGGGCCTAGTAAAACAGCCAGAGATTAGGCGATACTGGAGTACGGAAATTTCATACAACAACCCATTTTATCGCATGGCGATGTCCCGGACGCATTTTGAAATAACTCTGAAATTTTTGCATTATAATGATAATGCCCAGTGCCCGCCCCGTGATAACCTCACATATGACCGCCTATTCAAAATTAGGCCAGCCATTGATCATTTTTGCACCACATTTGAGCAATCATACACCCCCAAAAAGAACTTTGCAATAGACGAGTCCCTTGTATATTTTAAGGGGAAACTAAAATTCTGCCAATACCTGCCGAGCAAGAGGGCCAGGTATGGGATTAAAATGTACAAGCTGTGCGGGTGCAGCTGAGGGTACACCTACAGGTTTAGGATTTATGAAGGAAAGGACACCAGGATAGAACCTACAGAATGCCTACCTGTCAGGGCAGTTAGGGCATGTTAGGGCATTGTTGTGGAATTCCGCTGCAGACAGTCCACACTGGAAATCCGCAGCAGACAGTCTGTCCATTGGTTTCCACACCTTTTTAGTTATCTTCATGCAGACTTTGCGGACAACTCCGCTGCGGACCATAGGCTGTGGTGCAGAATTTGATGTCCGCAGAATACACTGGCTGTTGCGGACTTGATGCGTACTTGTGGCGTAATTTCTCCATTGACTTCAATGGAGTTGAAAAATGACGCAGTGAAATCCGCAGATGTTATGTGTTGCGGATTGCGTTCGCGAACAGGATATTTCATCATTCTGGCTGGACCTATGTGTTTCGAGGTCTATAGCCAGACTGAGATGGAATGTTTTAAAAGAGAGCAGGAAGTACTCTTCACCTGAATCCGCAACGACTAATCCGCAGTATTTTACTTCACAATTCCGGCAGAGGCGCAACGGAATCTGCAACGCAGAATTATGAGGACAGTGCAGAATTCTGCCACATCTGAAGATGCCCTAAGTGGGAAAATAGTGTGGGATTTGGTGCACCCACTGGTGGACCAGGATTACCACCTTTACGTGGATAACTTCTACACCAGCATCCCACTATTTAACTGCCTCTCCACCAGAAGTACTGCAGCATGTGGCATAGTGCACAAAAACCAGAGAGGCCTCTCTAAAACTCTGAAAGAGAGAAAGCAGGGCACTAGACAGCAAGAACATGTTGCTCGGCAAGTATAAGGACAAGAGGAATGTCCTTATGTTGACCACAATACACGGTAGCGGAAGCACCCCTGTCCCTGACCGAGGTAGCACTACAATGGCCCCCAAGCCAGATTGCAACATGGGCTACAATAAGTACATGGGAGGGGTTGATCTCTCTGATCAAGTACTAAAGCCATACAGTGCCATGCGGAAAACAAAGGTGTCGTACGAAAAGCTGGCCGTGCACATGGTACAGATGGCATTGTATAACGCTTACGTGCTATACCAATGTGCAGGCCGGACAGGGACATTCCTTAATTTTCAAGAGGTGATTATCAAGGAACTTGTATTTGGGAACCAGGAAGGGGAAGGTCCAAGTACTTCTAGTAGCGATAGTCCACATATTGTAGCAGGGCAACACTTTCCCAGCGAAATCTCCCCCACTGGTAAAAAGAAAAGGACCCAAAAAAGGTAAAAGTGTGTTACTAAAGGGGGAGAAGAAAAGACACCATTTATCAGTGCAAAACCTGACCCAACATACCTGGCCTGTGCATAAAAGAGTACTTCAAAGTATATCCCACATTCATGGATTATTAATTGTATAATTTATTTAAATGCTCAATATACCCCTAAATAATTTCCTTGAGGGTGTAGTTTCCAAAATGGGGTCACTTTTGGGGGGTTTCCACTGTTTTGGACACTCAGGGACTTTGCAAATGCGACATTGCCTCCACAAACCATTCCAGCAAAATTTGAGCTCCAAAAGTTTTAATGGCGCTCCTTCCCTTCTGAGCAGTTTATGACCACATATGGGGTATTGTTGTACTCGGGAGAAATTGCTTTACAAATGTTGGGGTGCTTTATCCCCTTTACCCCTTGTGTAAATGGAAAACTCTTAACTTGAAAATATTAAAAAGCCATTAAAAAAAGTCAAGTTAAAGTTTCTTGCCACTGTGTATTTATTCTGATAAAAGTCAAAGTTAAAGATTGCTATATATGTAGTTAATAATAATGAAAAAAGACACAGGTCCATCAAGTTCAACCTACCATGTGGATCCAGTGGAAGGCAAAAACCTCCTTGAGATTGATGCCAATCGCCGCATTAGGGGAAAAATTCCTCCCCGACTCCATATATGGCAATTAGAAATAATCCATGGATCAACGTCCCATCTCCAGAATGTAGTACCCATAACATTTCTGTACTGTCCTTTGATATATTTGTACATTGTAATTAGATCGTCCCTAACATGTCTTTTTTCTAAACTGAAATACCCCAAGTTTGATAACTAATCTTGGTACTGCAAACTACTTGCTCTAGTTCCTCTGTCATTTTATACACAGGTGCTCAAAACTGTACACAATATTCCTTGTGTGGTAAGACTAGTGATTCGTATAACGGCAAAACTATGTTCTTGTCAAGTGCATCTATGCCTCTTTTGATGCATCCCATGATTTTATTTGCCTTGGCATCAGCTACCTGGCACTAATTGCTAAAGTTAAGTTTACTGTCCATCAATATCCCCAAGTCTTTTTCAGTGGCAGTTTTTAGCCAGTGTTTTACTATTTAAAGCAAAGTAGAGGGGAAATTTACAAATTAAATTATTTTTTGCCGAAATTCATTTGTAATACATTTTTTTCTGTAACACAGAAAGTTTTACCAGAGAAATTAAACTTAATATTTATTGCCCAGGTTCTGCAGTTTTTAGAAATATCTGACATGTGGCCCCAGTGCGCTAATGGACTGAAACACAGGCCTCAGAAGCAAAGGAGCACCTAGAGGATTTTGGGGCCTCCTTTTTTAAGAATATTGGAAAGGATCTGCCAGACACAGCTTCTGTGTCGACGCCCGTGGTTAATCAGTCTGCATCTTCTCCTAGGTCTGATAGAGTGACTCGATCTTATACCACTCAGGCTGGTAGGCTCAGGAGTGGGAGAACCTATCACAGCTTGGCCAGAGGGAGCTAGCTCCCGCCCTCGGTCTGTTTATATCTTCATTTCCTGCTCTTCCTTTGCCTGTGATTCTGTCTGGTTTCCTGGCTCTGCTGTTCCTGCTAGTACTATTGACCTCTGCTTCAAATTGACCCTGGCTTTACTGACTACTCTCCTGCTCTGCGTTTGGTTCCTCGTACACTCCTGGTTTGACTTGGCTCGTTCACTACTCTTGTTGCTCACGGTTTTGCCGTGGGCAACTGCCCCATTTCCCTTCGCTTCTGTGGACCCTTTTCTGTTTGTCTGTCGTGCACTTATAGAGCGTAGGGACCGTCGCACAGTTGTACGCAGTCGCCTAGGATGGGCAGTGCAAGTAGGCAGGGACTGAGTGGCGGCTAGATTTGGGCTCACCTGTCTGTCTCCCTAACCAGACATTACAAATATATTTTAGGCATCATGTCAGGTTTGAAGAGGTCTTGTGGTGCCAAAAGTGGAAACTCCCCAAAAGTGACACTGTTTTGGAAACTACACACCTCAAGGAGTTTATCTAAAGGTATAGCTAGCATCTTGACTCCACAGGTCTTTTGCTAAATTTATTGGAATTAATCTGTGAAAATAAAAATCGAAATTTTTAATTTTTACAAGGAATAAAGAATAAAAAGCACTCAAAAACATATAAAGCTATTTCTCCCAATTACGTAAATACCCCATATATGCTAATAAACTGATGTTTGGACCCACGGCAGGACTCAGAAGGGAAGGAGCGCCATTTGGATTTTAGAGTGCAGATTTTGCTGGATTGGTTTTCAGTGCCATGTCGCGTTTGCAACGCCTTGGAGGGACCAAAACAGTCGAAACCCCCCAAAAGTGAACCAATTTTGGGAACTACACCCCTCAAGGGCATTTTGAGCCCACAGGTTTTTTGCTGAATTTAGTGGAATTAGACCGTGAAAATGAAAATCTACTTTTTTTCTGAAAAAATTTAGAAATGTTTAATTTTTACAATGCATACAGGAGAAAAAGAACCCCAAAATTTGTAAAGCAATTTCTCCTGATTACGTAAATACCCCATATGTGGTAATAAACTGCTATTTGGACCCACAGCAGTGCTCAGAATGGAAGGAGTATTTGGCTTTTGGAGCTCAAATTTAGCTGGAATAGTTTTCGGGTGCCATGTCGCCTTTGCAAAGCCCCTGAGGTACCAAAACAGTGGAAACATCCCAAAACTGACCCCATTTGGGAAACTACACCCCATAAGGAATCTATCTAGGGGTATAGTGAGAATTTAGACCCCAAAGGTCTTTTGCAGAATTTATTAGAATTAGGCCGTGAAAATGAGTATCAAAATTTTTTCCACTAAAATGTTGTTGTTTTTTTCATTTTCACAAGGGATAAAGGAGAAAAAGCCGCCCAACATTTGTAAAGCAATTTCTCCTGCGTATGGAAATACCCCTATATGTGGTCATAAATGGGTTTTCATTCAAAATTAATTAACCCTTTCAGGACTGATCAATTTTTTGCTTTTTCATTTTAGTTTTTCACTCCCCGATTTCACCATAGTTTTTTCTTTTTCCGTCAGTAGAGTGGTGTGAGGGCTTATCTTTTGCAGGAGGAGTTGTAGTTGCTAGTGACACCATTTAAAGTGAGCCCGCTCCATATATGATCCACCACACCACAACATGACATTAAGTCGTGGTGCGTGAAGGGGTTAATGCGCAGAGGATGGTGCAAAATGAAAATTACAATTTTCCACTGATATGCCATTTTAGTGCACAATATGTTGTGCCCAGTTTGTGCCACTGAAGACAAATACCTCATATAATGTTGAGCGGGTCCTACCGGATATAAAATGTCATATACGTGGACGTAAGCTGGTGTTTGGCTACGCTGTAGGGCTCAGAAGGGAGGGAGCGCCATTTGGCTTCTGGTGCGCAGATTTTGCTTGGTAGTAGTTTTGTTTGGAGTACATCAGGGTATATGTAAGCTGTGTGGAGTACATCAGGGTATATGTAAGCTGTGTGGAGTACATCAGGGTATATGTAAGTTGTGCAGAGTACATCCGGGTATATGGAAGTTGTGTGGAGTACTTCAGGGTATATGTAATCTGTGCGGAGTACATCAGGATATCTATAAGCTGTGCGGAGTACATCAGAGTATATGCAAACTGTGCGGAGTACATCAGGGTATATGTAAGCTGTGCGGAGTACATCAGTATATATGTAAACTGTGCGGAGTACATCAGGATATATGTAAGCTGTGAGGAGTACATCAGGGCATATGTAATCTGTGTGGAGTACATCAGGGCATAATAAGAGGGTATAATAATGTGGTAAATAAATAACAATTCATAGATATGAGACCAGTGTCGCACTGATAAATGGTGCCCGATCTTATTCGCTTTTGGAACGCTCTGCACATTTTGTGTTGTCATATTCTGAGAGCCAGAACTTTTCTATTTTTTCTCCCCCAGAGAGGTGTGAGGGCTTATTTGTTACGGGACAATCTGTAGTTTTCATTGGTACAATTTTAGGGTACATGCGTTTTTTTTAATCACTTTTTATTCAATTTTTTGGCAAGCAAGGTGACAAAAAACAAATTATGATGTTTTTTGTCCTTTTTTTTTTTTTTTACAGGGTTCACTGTGCGCTATAAATGACATTTTACTTTTTTCTGCGGGTCGATACCATTACGATGATACCATACGTATATAGTGTTTTTATGTTTTGCAGCATTTGTACAATAAAATCACTTTTCTATAAAATCATTTCTTTTTTGTCTCATCATATTCTGAGAGCCTGTCAAAAAAGCGGTGTAAGGACTTGTTTTTTGCGGAACGGGTTGTTCGTTTTTATTGATACTATTTTGGGGTACATGCGACTTTTTGATCATTTTTTATTCTATCGTTTGGGAGGGGTGGTGAGCAAAAAATTGTGATTCTGGCATTGTTATTTTTTTTGCGGTGTTCTCCTTGCGGGAAATATAATATTATAGATTTATAGTTTGGGTCGTTACGGACGCGGTGATATCAAATATGTGTACTTTTTTAACGTTTTCATTTTTTTCCTATAATAAAAGGCTTATAGGAAAAAAAGCATTTTATGTTTCTGTAAATTATAACTTGTTTTAACACTTTTATAAAACATTTTTATTACTTTTCACTTGAAGACTTGCAGCTCTGATAGCTGCCATAATACATTACAATACCTAGGTAGTGTAACGTATTATAAACTGTCAGCCTCCGGCTGGTCCTCATAGTCTTCCGTGAATGGCAGACCCGGAGGCCGTAGTATGGCCTCCGGTTTTGCCATGACACCAACGCCAGCACCCGCAATCGGTCCCCGGGAAAGTTGCAGCAACAAACTTTCCCTGCGATCACATGATCGGGACCTGAACTAATCAGGTCGCGATCATGTCTCCGGGACCAGAGGCCAGTGTTTACAGCGCGATTCGGATGTCGGCGCTACTCTGAGAGATCGCGATGCTAATGCTCTCTCTGTCTTCTCTGTCCTCCGAACTCACACTGACAGGAGGCAGGGGGAGAGAGAAAGTTATAACCATAAAGTGCCGAGAAAGTTTGTTACTACAACAAACTTTCCCTGTGGTCGCTATGATTGGCTATCATAGCGATCACATTATTGGGACCTTAACCAATCAGGCCCTGATGAGAGCACCCGGACCAGAGGCTGATAGCAACAGCCCGTTCCAGATGTTAGACGCAATCTGGGGGACCCGATCGCCGACTTTAGGAGGAACATAAATTAACGTCGGCGCTACACAAAGCCCAGCAAGCGCCAACGTTTTAATTTACCGTCGGCGGTCGGGAAGCGGTTAATGCAGTTATAGAATTTGTTTCCAGGGCCCAGGTTATAACCTTACATTTATCTACATAAAACTTAATTTGCTACTTCTCTGCCCACGCTTCCAGCCTCCCCAAATCCCTCTGCAATATTCGACTATCTTTTTCAGTGTTGATTACTTTACAGAGCTTAGCATCATCTGCAAATATTGAAATTATAGTCTGTAAACCCTCTACAAGGTCATTAATAAACATATTAAAAAGAGAAGGTCCCAATACTGACCCCTGTGGAATCCGACTGGTAACTGCGACCCAATCTGAGCACGTACCATTAAACCCTTCCCGCTGTAGCCACTTTTGACCTTCCTGACATGTCTCACTTTATGTGGTAATAACTTTGGAATGCTTTTACCTATCCAAGCGATTCTAAGATTGTTTTCTCGTGGCACATTGAACTTAATGATACTGGTAAAATTTGGTCGATACATTCAGTATTTAACCGGTTAAGGACTAGGCTGTTTTACAGCTAAATGACCAGAGCAAATTTCACAATTTTGCTATGCGCTTCTTTAGATGACTATAACTCAGCAGGTGAATAAAGTTCATCTTTGAATTTTACACTCTTTTTAAAGGACAGATAGGGCTTTGTTTTAGTGGCATTTGTCAGTATATATCATTTTTATTTTTTTCTCTAAAGTGGGCAAAATTGGAAAAAAATGCAAGAATTCAGCAATTGCGCCAGTTTATGCTAGCATTTTTCACACACGGTATGGACCACGGACAAAATTAATCTCCTTTCACATTCTTCCACTTCTCCCGTGCATGGGGATACCAAATATGTGTGCCTTATTCACTGTGCGGGCATGTGCCAGGGCTTGGCATAAAAGGAGGCTTTTCGGTCCAGGAATTTTGCATTTGATTTTATAGCAGCATACTGTTTTCTGGGGGGTGTAATGCTGCTGAAACATTAGAATCACCCCATAAATGACTTCATTTGCACAAGTAGACCCCACAAGGTTTCCTTCAAGGGGTTTATCATATTTTTAGCAAGTCCAGTTTTCTTCTGAAAGTTTCTTGAATAAGATGGAACAAAAAAAAATCAGCTATTTTTTAGCAAATGCGTCAGTTTAGGCTAGTATTTTTCACACACGGTATAGACCACGGACAAAATTCATCTCCTTTCACATTCTTCTACTTCTCCCGTGCATGGGGATACCAAATATGTGTGCCTTATTCACTGTGCGGGCATGTGCCAGGGCTTGGCATAAAAGGAGGCTTTTCGGCCTTTTCGGTCCAGGAATTTTGAATTTGATTTTATAGCAGCATACTGTTTTCTGGGGGGCGTAATGCTGCTGAAACATTAGAATTACCCCATAAATTACTTCATTCTCACAAGTAGACCCCACAAGGTTTCCTTCAAGGTGTTTATCATATTTTTAGCAAGTCCAGTTTTCTTCTGAAAGTTTCTTGAATAAGATGGAACAAAAAAAAATCAGCTATTTTTTAGCAAATGCGTCAGTTTAGGCTAGTATTTTTCACATACGGCATAGACCACGGACAAAATTCATCTCCTTTCACATTCTTTCACTTCTCCCGTGCATGGGGATACCAAATATGTGTGCCTTATTCACTGTGCGGGCATGTGCCAGGGCTTGGCATAAAAGGAGGCTTTTCGGCCTTTTCGGTCCAGGAACTTTGCATTTGATTTTATAGCCGCATACTGTTTTCTGGGGGCGTAATGCTGCTGAAACATTAGAATCACCCCATAAATGACTTCACTCACACAAGTAGACCCCACAAGGTTTCCTTCAAGGGGTTTATCATATTTTTAGCAAGTCCAGTTTTCTTCTGAAAGTTTCTTGAATAAGATGGAACAAAAAAAATTCAGCTATTTTATAGCAAATGCGTCAGTTTAGGCTAGTATTTTTCACATACGGCATAGACCACGGACAAAATTCATCTCCTTTCACATTCTTCCACTTCTCCTGAGCATGGGGATACCAAATATGTGTGTCTTATTTATCACATAGAGAAGTAGGAGGGCGGACGATAGAAGAAGCTTATTTCACAAATCGCTTTTTTTCAAAGCTGGTTTTACAAAACTCAACAGAGTTTCTATAACACTTCCAAAATATCTGCTCTTGAAGCAGAAATCACAAAATATTCATCTAGGGGTATAATGGGAATTTATTTTTTTGGGTTTTCTAAAGTAAGAAATTGCAGGTTTATGCAAATGGAGCTCTCCAGCAGATGAACTTTAGAGAATATGCAAACATGACATCCACCCCCCACCCACCCATTCCCTCCCTCACCCTTGGAGTAAAATCAGGGGAAAAATAAAAACGTAATGTAGGGCAAATATATTTTCAACGAATTAACTAAAATCTAATAATTCAGAACAGTGTGGTATTTTTTAAAACATGGCTCAATGCACAGGCCTGGTTGTGAGGGACATGAGGGACAGAAATATCGGGAATCTTTGCGGTGCCCGTCTTTTCTGCAGACGCGGCACTTTTTCTGAGGGTTGCTTCTGGTTGGTGTTGGGGGAATCCGACTGATGAAGTGTCTTTCAGTCAGTCACGTGACATCCTCAGACTGGGGGCATTCTCGGGTGTCCTGAACATCAAAAATGAGGCCTTCAATAATTTTTTCCTGGAAATCCAGGTATGTGTCTCTGCCTCTGTTTTTTTTGTAGAGCACAAATGAGTTGTGGATTGCCACCTGTAACAAATAAATGGCCACTTTTTTGTACCAGGTTTTAGTTTTGCGTTTTACTAAATAGGGCTGTAAAACCTGGTCGCTTAAATCCACCCCCCCCCCCCCATGTACTTGTTATATTCGGACACGCTCACTGGTTTGTGCTTGTCCGATGTTTCCCCCCTTTCCCTCACTGCCACTGTTCCTGCGGTATGATTCGTGCTTAGCACATACACATCTTTGCGATCCCTGAACTTGACCGCCAGCAATTCTTCAGATGCATAAGCACAGGAGTCCCCCTTTACCATGCGCTTCCCCACTAATTGCTGTGGAAAACAAATTCTGTTTTTGCGCATGGTACCACATGCCCCAGTCCTTGCAGCATGCAAATGCCTAAACAGGGGCACACTCGAATAAAAATTATCACAGTACAGGTGGTACCCCTTGTGAAGAAGAGGCTGCATTATCTCCCACACGATCTTACTGCTGGTGGAAAGATCAGGGGGGCATCCAGGAACATTTATTGTGCGGTCCCGCCCTTCATAAATTCTGAAGGCGGTGGTATATCCTGACCCGCTTTCACACAATTTGTAGAGCTTAACGCCATATCTTGCCCTTTTTGAAGGTAGATATTGGCGAAAGCTAAGTCTGCCATGAAAGTTGAGGAGGGATTCGTCCACACTTACATTCTGCTCAGGGGTGTAGAGTTGCAGAAATAAATTATTCAGGGAATTTATTAGCGGTCTTATTTTGAACAACCGATCCCGGTTTGCATCGGTACTTGGGGGGGCCTGTGCGTTGTCATTGAAGTGGAGGAACCTCATTATTGTCTCATAACGAGACCTGGGCATTACTGCAGAATATACTGGGGTGGCTTGGGCGGGTCTTGTTGACCAGTAAGACCTAATGGAGGGCTTTTTGACAATACCCATATTTAGGGTGAGCCCCAAAAATTTTTTTAATTCCAGCAAATTGGTGGGCGTCCAATCTCTGGCATGGGTGGATGAAGGTTTCTGCCTTATATATTGAGTGGCATATAAATTTGTTTCGTGGACAATCTGATTTAGAATGTCGTCCGTTATAAATAAATGGAAGTAATCCATTTGGACAAAATTTGTATTGTCCACGGTTATGCCAGGAGTGGCAGTAAATCCGTGGATTCTAGGCCCAAAAGATGGGGCAGGTGCCCATACAAGAGCCTGGACTCAAGGGACCAGGCTGTCCTGTGCTACAGCGCTACTTGGCCCTGCGCTTTCAAGTTCTGCAGTTTCAACTGCATCAGGGACAACGTCCCCTGAAGATGAACCTGAAGTGACGCTGTCATCGTCACTACCTAAAACAGGTTCCATCTCGGACGCCATCTCTGATGCGGTCTCCGACTCAGACCACAGCATGGCGTATGCCTCCTCGGCGCTAAACAACTTCCTCGCCATAACGTAACTAACACTAACACTAACTAAACAAATTGTTGTTTTTTTTTTGTTTTTTTTAATATAAAACACACAAACTAACTGCTATATATATCTACACTACCGCTAACAAAAAAATAAACTGCTATTGCTATATATATTATATATATATGTGGATATATATATAATTATATACTCCCTACCTGCCTATTCTAATAGAATAAAAGATAGAAAGGTAGATATATAGAAAAAAAGATAGATGGATAGATAGATTGTATAGATAGATAGAAATCTATCTATACAGAGAATGTTTTATAGTGTAACTGTATTTTTTCACTGTAATCTTCTGGCAGCAATTCTCCCGAGTCACTTCTTCTCCTCAAACTGAAACAATGTTTGAGGAGAAGAAAAGAGGCAGGAGATTTACTGCCAGAAAAGTCAAAATAAAACAAATGTGGTCGCTGTGATAGGTTTTCACAGCGACCACATGTTCAGGGACCATCAGATTGGTCCCTGATACTCTGCCCAGTGCCCAGAGCTGTTGGTAACAGCGTGGGCACAGGAGTGTGTGCACGCGATCGCGTGCACACTGTTTTCTATGCAGAAATGCATGTGATCGCTGTGATTGGTTGTCACAGCGATCACATGTTCAGGGGCCAAAAGATTGACCCCTGACATTCTGCCCAGTGCCCATGGCTGTTAGCAACAGCCAGGGCACAGAGCTGTGTGCACGCGATCGCGCGTGCACAGTCTCTGAAGTGCCGCCGTAAATAGTCTATACGGCGGACTTCAGAGACCCTGACCGCTGGCCGTATAAATACGGCCATCGGTCGGGAACCTGTTAATTGTAAAAAAAACACCAAAATTTAGCGAAAAATTTCAAAAATTTGCTTTTTTATAAATTTAAATGTATCTGCTTGTAAGACAGGCAGTTACACCACACGCTAATTAACATTTCCCATATGTCTACTTTAGATTGGCATCGTTTTTTTAACATTTTTATTTTTCTAGGACGTTACAATGTTTAGAACTTTAGCAGAAATGTCACACATTTTCAAGAAAATTTTAAAAGGCTACTTTTACCGGGACCAGTTCAGTTGAGAAGGGACCTATACAATACAAATCCCCATAAATCTCCCCATTTTAAAAACTGCACCCCTCAAAGTATTCAAAACAGCATTTAGGGCCGATTCACACGAACGTGAATTGCGTCCGTGCAGGCCACGTGGTTTTCACGCGGCTCGCATGGACCAATAGAAGTATATGCGGCAGTACAGACAGTCCGTGCATTTTGCGCAGCGTCTGTCCGCTGCGTAAAAAGCGCGACATGTTCAATATCTGCGTTTTTCGCGCATCACGCACCCATTGAAGTCAATGGGTGCGTGAAAACCACGCATGCCGCACGGAAGCACTTCCGTGCGAACTGGCTGTTTCGCGCAAAAGCTGTCAAAAGGATGAATGTAAACAAAAGCACCACGTGCTTTTCTGTTTACAAACATCCAAATGGCGTGTCATAATGATGGCGGCTGCGCGAAAACCACGCAGCCGCGCATCATATGCTGCTGCCACACGGAGCTGTCAAGTGGCTTTTGCGCAGGCAAACACGCCACGTTCGGCGTCTCACAGGAATTAATGCAAAGTAGAGGTGAAATTGAAAATTTTTTTTTTTTTTTTGCAAATTACGATAAAAAATAGTGTAGTACCGTGTTAGCCAGAAACAATATGCAATGTTAAATACAAAAGTGTAGTAGGTATTATACCTTTATTGGCTAACCATAAAAATTATAAATGCAAGCTCTCAGAGCACACAGGCTCCTTCTTCAGGTGGGTTAACAAACGATTGACTTAGAATAGAGCACAACATTTAGATGTTACACAAAGACAATTAGTACATGAGGTGATACATCATTAAAATAAGCCGGGGCAATAAAACTGAGGTTATAGGGGTGATGATTTATGAGTTAAGGCATCTGGAGTCAGTCTGATGGGGGATGTGACGTGTGTCCATGTAGTGGCTCATAAATCCTGGTGTTAGATTGAGGCCTTGTGTCAATGACTGGAATTTTATCATCATCTTGAATTCCCAAATTTTTCTTTCTGTGTCGTTCTTAAAATGACCCTTCAGTATTAGGATCTGCCAAACTGTGATCAGGTCGAGAGAAGTGATTTCCCATGGGTGTATCCACCTACTGTTTTATTGTATGTCTGAAGATTCATACTGGTTTGTAGTTTTTGTATTGTTTCCCCAATGTGAATTCCTTTATTGATGCACATTGTACACAGGATCATGTAAACTACATTGGAGGATGTACAGGAGAACGTGCCAGTGATTTTATTGTCCTGCTGCGTGTTTGGTATGTGGATGGTGTTTGATGACCAGATGTTGGTACAGGTCTTGCTTTTTCTACTGCTGCAAGGAAAAGTGCCAGTCTCTGATGGTGGTGAGAGGGCACTTCTGACCAGGAGATTCCTTAGGTTTGGTGGCTGTTTGTATGCAGGGAGAGGTAAATCCGGGAATATTTCTTTCAGTTTTTTGTCTTTGTTAAATATAGGTTGGAGATCAGCAACAACTTTCCTCAAGATGTTGATTTGGTGGTTCTACTTTACCACTAGGGGCACCCTGCTGTTGTCTGACTTCTTTAGCCAATAAAGGTATCATACCTACAATATTTTGCATTTTTGACACAAAAGTATATAAAACATTTTTTGCAGAAATTCATTTTTAATCCATTTTTTTCTATAATACAGAAGATTTTACTAGAGAATCGCAACTCAAAATGTATTGCCCAGATTCTGCAATTTTTAGAAATATCCCACATGTTGCCATAGTGTAGTAATGGACTGAAGCACAAGCCTCAAACAAAGGAGCACCTAGTCGATTTTGGGGCCTTCTTTTTATTAGAATATATTTTAGGCACCATGTCAGGTTAGAAGAGGTCTTGTGGTACCAAAACAAAGGAAACACCCCAAAAAGAAACAACACATTTTGGAAACTACACCCCTCAAGAAATTCATCTAGGTGTGTAGTGAGCATTTTGACCCCACAAGTGTTTCATACATTTTATTAGAATTGGTCCGTGAAAATGAAAAATGTAATGTTTTCCAATAAAACGCAGAAGTTTTTAATTTCCACAAGTGACTACAGGACAAAAAGCACCCCACCACTTGTAAAGTCAAACAGTAGAAACCCCCAAAAGTGACTTCATTTGGGAAACTACACCCCTTAAGGAATCTATCTTGGAGTATAGTGAGCATTTAGACCCCACAGGATTTTTGCAGAACTTATTGGAATTATGCCAAGAAAATTAAAGTGAATTTTTTTTACAATAAAATTCAGAATTTTTCCATTTACACAAGGGGTAAAGGGAATGAAGCACCCCAACATTTGTAAAGAAATTTCTCCCGAGTACAGCAATACCCCATACGTAGTCATAAATTGCTGTTTCGACACACAACAGGGTTCAGAATGGCAGGAGCAATATTTGACATGTAGATTTTGCTGGATTGGTATTTGGGTGCCATGTCACATTTATAGAGCCCCTGAGGTACCAGTGCAGTGTAAACCCCTTGGAAGTGACTTTATATTGGGAACTACACCCATCAGGGCATTCATCTAGTGGTGTAGTAAGTATTTTGACTCCACAGGTGTTTCATAAATTTTATTAGAATTAGGGCTCGTTTACACGAGCGTGATATACGTCCGTGCAACGCGCGTGATTTTCACACGTGTTGTACGGACCTATGTTAGTCTATGGGGCAGTGCAGACAGTCCGTGATTTTTGTGCAGCGTGAGTCCGCTGCGAAAAACTCACGACATGTCCTATATTTGTGCGTTGTTCGCGCATCACGCACCCATTGAAGTCAATGGGTGCGTGACAATCACGCATGCCTCACGGAAGCACTTCCGTGGGACGAGCGTAATTCGCGCAACAGCTGCCAAACTTTGAATGCAAACAGAAAAGCACCACGTGCTTTTCTGTTTACAAACATCTAAACGGAGTGTCATAATGATGGCGGCTGCGCGAAAATCACGCAGCCGCGCATCATACGGGGCTGACACACGGAGCTGTTAAGTGCCTTTTGCGCACACAAAACGGCACGTTTTTTGCGTGCGCAAAACGCACACGCTCGTGTAAACCCTGCCTTAGGCAGTGAAAATTAAAAAATAAATTTTTTCAAATAATTTGTCGTTTTAGCTCCTAATATTTCATTTTCTCAAGAAGTAATAGGAGGAAAAAATATCATACAATGTGTTACTCTATTTCTCCCGAGTATGGCAATACCCCATATGTGGCCCCTAAACTGTTCTTTGGGAATATGGCAGGGCTCAGAAGGGAAGGAGTGCCATTTAGCTTTTGAAGCGCCGATTTTGCTGGATTGGTATTCGGGAGCCATGTTGTACTTGCAAAGACCCTGAGGTACCAGAGTACAGTAGAAGCCCCGAAAACGAACCTAATTTTTGAAACTACACCCCTCAAGAAATGTATAATTTGCATGAACACACGACAGTTTCTCAGGAGTGAAAGAGGTCCATGCACTTTTTTTGGGGTCTATTTTGGTGATTTTCACAGAATTGGCCCACAGTCGCAGGGCTCTGAGGTGAAATAGTAAAACAAACCTCCAAGAAGTCACCCTATTTTGGAAACTACACCTCAAGACATTCATTAAGGGGTGCAGTGAGAATTTTGACCAAACAGGTTTTCTTTTACTAGAAATTAATGTGCAGCGCATTGTGCAAAAATTATAAATAATAATCTATAGATATGTGGCCAGTGTTGCACTGATAAATGTTGCCCAATCTTATCCCTCTTTTTAAACACAATCTGCACCTTTTGTGTCGCCATATTCTGAGAGCCAGAATGAATTTTTCCATTAAGAAAGCTGTGTTCGGGCTTGTTTTCTTGAGGGACGGACTGTAGTTTTTACTGGTACTATTTTGGGGTACATGCGACTTTTTGATCCCTTTTTGTTCCATTTCTGGGATGTGAAGTGACCTGAAGAATAGCGCTTCTGGTATTCTTTTTTTTTTTATGCCGTTCACCATGTGGGATAAATAACCTAAAAGTTTCATAGTACAGGTCGTTACGGATGTGGCAATTATATTATATATTATATGCGGTATTTATAGTTCTTTTAAATGGTATTTTTTTTTCCCCTAAAATAATAGACTTCTTATGGGAAAAAAGGCGACGGTGGCGAGTGCGATTGGTCCCTGGAAAATAAGCTGTGATAACCACTATCCGTTATCACGGATATTACATGTGGTGGGGGTACTAATACTGTACTGAGCTTGAACTATTCTGCTTGACACTAAGGGGTTAAGGCTGTGTTCAGACATCGCAGACAAATTTCATGTTTTTCTGCTTCATTTTGCTGCGATTCTGCAAAAATCACGGCAAAAAACACTGCAAGTAGACTGTGTGAACACAGTTTAACCCTAATCAAAATTTATTCTAATGTGTTAAATAACACAGATTTTTTTATTGTGCAACTAGTTGAAAACTTTCGCTCAGGGTATGTTCACACGGCCTATTTACGGACGTAATTCGGGCGTTTTAACCCCCGAATTACGTCCGAAATTACGTCTTGAAAGCGTTGACAAACATCTGCCCATTGAAAGCAATGGGCTGACGTTTGTCTGTTCACACGAGGAGTATATTTACGCGTCGCTGTCAAAAGACGGCGCATAAAGACGCCCGCGCCAAAGAAGTGTCATGTCACTGTTGTGCTGCTGACGGGGCTAAGGTAAAACAGATTTATATTCTAAATCCATTTTACTTTTTAAATGGTTTCTGGAAAAAAATAAAAATAAATAAGAATAAATAAATTTGAATATACTATTAATTTCAGTGCTATTCATGTACTCCAGGCGATTGTACTTCCACTTCTGATTGTTTTTGGTAAACAATTTCATTATTTGCTGCCCTCTACTATTTTTCTACATCCAATTAATAGTACATTTGCCCTATTAATGTTATATCTGTGTGTACTTTGGGTTCCCTACTGCCTCTAGACTGTGACACTATTATATTTGACTTAAGGCTCAACCAGGGGGTGGAGTCTAAGGTATTTTGAGAGTTTCAATTTAAAATATTCCTAATGGAGGTATGGACTTTGGCAAAGGAATACCCAGTTTTTGTTCCAGGAGTAGTCTCTAATAGCAACCACTGACGGCTTGCAGATGGTATTTCCTAAGTAATTTCCCAGAGTAGATAAACAACGTTGTGGTGGTACAGACCTGAGGTGAGGGATGGAAGAGTTCATGCAGAACGATAACACAGATGTAGTACAGGAGAGGCAGCAAAAGGCAGGGTCAGGAAACCGTCCAGGTGAAATCCAAACTAGAAAACGATAAACACCTTCACAAATGTCCAGGCAAGGTGTGGAAGTTCTGAACAGGTTTCATTTACTTCCTAAGATGTCTTTATCCCTCCCTCTCACGGAGAGATGCAGAAGAGCAGTGGCCTAAGAAAAGCCTTAGGGCACGTTCAGACCTGGCGGAATTGCTGTGGAATTCCGCTCCGGACAGTCTGCAGTGGAAATCCGCAGCAGACAGTTTGTCCATTGGTTTCCACACCTTTTTAGTTATCTTCCTTCGGAAGTTGCGGAAAACTCTGCTGCGGTCCATAGGCTGCGGTGCAGAATTTTCTGTCCGAAGCATACACTGTCTGTTGCGGACTTGATGCATACTTGTTGCAGAATTTCTCCATTGACTTCAATGGAGTTTAAAAATTACTCAATGAAATCCGCAGATGTTATGTGTGTTGCGTTGCGGATTGCTTTCAGGAACAGGATATTTCATCATTCTGGCTGGACCTGTGTGTGTCGAGGTCTATACCCAGACTGGGATGGAATGTTTGAAAGAGAGCAGGGTGTGATCTGCACCTGAATCCGCAACGACAAATCTGCAGCATTTTACTTAACATTTTAGCAAAAATCTGCAATGGAATCCGCAACGTGGATTATGTGCGCCATTGATGAGGACAGTGTCTGCAGAATTCCGCCACGTCTGAACATGCCCTTAGGGTATGTTCACACGCAAACTCAAAAACGTCTGAAAATCAGGAGCTATTTTCCTTTGAAAACAGCTCCGTATTTTCAGACTTTTTTCAAGACAACCTTTTTCAAAACGGCCACGTAAAAAAATGGCCCGTCGGAACAGAACGCCGTTTTTCCCGTTGAAATCAATGGGCAGATGTTTGGAGGCGTTCTGCTTCAGATTTTTAGTCTGTTTACAGCCCGTAAAACGGGCTATGTTCACACGCTTAACAAAAAAACGACTGAAAATACGGAGCTGTATCCAGCTCTTGATTTTCAGACGTATTTTAATTAACTTGCGTTTTTCGCGGCGTTATTTACGGCCATTTTTGGAGCTGTTTTTCTATAGAGTCAATGAAAAACGGCTTCAAAAACGGCTCAAGAAGTGACATGCACTTCTTTTTCGTATGCGTTTTTTTACGCTACCGTTTTTCAAAACGGCCGCATAAAAAACATGCCACTTCGGAACAAAGCGCTGTTTTTTCCATTGAAATCAATGGGCAGATGTTTGGAGGCGTCCTGCTTCCGATTTTTTGGCCGTTTTTTTGCTCTGAGTGACGGCTTAAGCTCTCCTGATTGGATGCTATAGTCGTCACTTTGAGTGGAGGGGAGGGGTTGGCAGAGTTCAGTGCAGAAAACCGGGAGCACTAATCATGAAAGGCAACCTCCATGGCGCTTGTGACCACGGCGCTGGGACATTAAAACAGAGATTTCTCAATTATGCAATTTGCATCACTGACAACATAGGTATCAATACGCTGCACTCCCTACCCTGTATATAGCACTGTCAGCAGTTTTGAGGACTCAAAACTGCTGACAGGTTCCCTTTAAAATGCATCTTTCCGATTATACATATAGGCTTTCTTTTGTTGGTAGTAGTTTTGCATTTTTTATTTTTTTTGCAACTCTTTCTATCAACTTTAGGAAGCCTTTACGCACTTATAAATTTGATGAACTCTGGAGATCATGGAACCCGTGTCAAAACAGTATACCTTCTATTCACATTCCCACTGGGTACACATTGGCAAAGAATAATTTTCAGCTAAAATTAAGAGTTTCCATGCTGTCCAAAGTATTGACATAGGTTATGTTACCTAGTTACATCACGTAACTATCTCTTTAGATTTCTTAATCCCCACAACAAATGGATTTGTCACTGGTGCTAAAAGATCATCTACGCGAATGGGAGGACCTACCTTATGCACTTTGCATAGAACCCCTCTCTGTGGCATCAGGTTACACAGAGATATATTTGGTGGATCTGTTTGTGATTGTAAATTTGAGGTATCCCTTTATGCGGAGGATATTCCACTAGCCATTAATAACCGTATAGTCCCCCTTCTGAACTTTCACGGTATCATATAAAATTATGACTCTCATAAATATACCCAGCACCTGACAAGATGCCTGTCTGAGGTTCCTTGGAGTAAATATTATCCCTGTCTACAACGCTCTTTAAGGTGAGAATTACCCAGTGTTATTCCAGTACAGAAAAAGCACATAATCGGGACGTATCAAGTTTCACAACATCACAAAGATATCACTACTTATAACAACTGGCTGACAGACAAAGGTAGATATTTCTGCATTTGCCACATACTATACCAACAACCCTTTGTAGTATTATACATCTATATTCGTATAAATCAATAAACTGCAAGTTATTAACATAACTACAGTATATGCCATTCTGTAAAGCTACTATTGCTCTATAACACGTTGCATGCATAGTAAAGCATATTCAACATCAAGGGTTCACTTTTAACCCCTTCCCTCGTTGGCCACTTTTGATCTTCCTAACATGGCCTCATTTTTCAAATCTGACATGTTTCACTTTATGTGGTAATAACTCCGGAATGCTTGAACCTATCCAAGTGATTCTGAGATTGTTTTCTCATGACACATTGGACTTTATGTTACAGGCAAAATTTGCCCAATACATTCAGTATTTAGTTGTGAAAAACACCAAAATTTTGCGAAAAATTGCAAAAATTTGCATTTTTCGCAATTTAAATGTATCTGCTTGTAAGACAGGCAGTTATACCACACAAAATTGTTGCTAATTAACATCCCTCATATGTCTACTTTAGTTTGGCATCATTTTTTGAACATCCTTTTATTTTTCTAGGACGTTACAAGGCTTAGAAGTTTAGCAGCAATTTCTCACATTTTCAAAAACATTTCAAAAGGCTATTTTTACAGGGGCCAGTTCAGTTCCGAAGTGGCTTTGAGGTCCTTAGATATTAGAAACCCCCAATAAGTCACCCAATTTTAAAAACTCCACCCCTCAAAGTATTCAAAACAGCATTTAGAAAGTTTCTTAACCCTTTAGACATTTCGCAGGAATTAAGGCAAAGTAGAGGTGAAACTTACAAAGTTCATTATTTTTTTCCAGAAATTCATTTTGAATCAATTTTTTTTTTGTACCACAGAAGGTTTTACCAGAGAAATGCAACTCAATATTTATTGCCCAGGTTCTGCAGTTTTAGGAAATATCCCACATGTGGCCCTAGTGCGCTACTGGACTGAAGCACTGGCCTCAGAAGTAAAGGAGCACCTAGAGGATTTTGGGCCTACTTTTTATTAGAATATATTTTAGGTACCATGTCAGCTTTGAAGAGGTCTTGTGGAACTAAAACAGTGGAAACCCTCCAAAAGTGACCCCATTTGGGAAACTACACCCCTCGAGGAATTTATTTAGGGGTGTAGCAAGCATTTTGACCCACCAGTTTTTTTTGCAAAAATTTTTGGAACTAGGCCATGAAAATTAAAATCTACATATTTTCAAATAAAATGTAGGTTTAGCTATTTTTCTTTTCCATTTCCAAAAGAACTAAAGTAGAAAAAGCACCACAACATTTGTAGAGCAATTTCTCCCGAGTAAAACAATACTCCACATGTGGTCATAAATGGCTGTTTGGACACACGGCAGGGCTGAGAAGGGAAAGAGCGCTATTTGGCTCTTGGAGCTGAAATTCAGCAGGAATGGTTTGCGGAGGCCATGTCGCATTTGCAAAGCCCCTGAGGGGACAAAACAGTGGAAACCCCCCACAAGTGAGCCCATTTTGGAAACTATCAAAACCACAAAAAAGGCCATACTCACTAGGTAGGTGGGTGGGTGAAAACCCGTTCCCATCAGGACGCAGACGGGTCAAAGAATGCTGCAGAAGGAGTGTGCATTAAATAGTGATAGCCCCTCCCACTAGTCTTGAGGGGAGTGGCGAACTAAGTGCTCAAAGGTGTGCGATAAATGAGTGTCAGTGTAGTGCTAGGGTGTGAATGGATGGTAAAAAATAAACATTTTGGAAACTATACCCCTTGAGGAAAATATCTAGGGGTATAGTGAGCATTTTGACCCCACAGGTTTTTTGCAGAAATTTTTGGAATTAGGCTGTAAAAATGAAAATCTACATTTTTTCAAAGAAAATGTAGGTTTAGCTAATTTTTTTTCATTTCCACAAGGACTGAAGGAGAAAAAGCACCAGAACATTTGTAAAGCAATTTCTCCCGAGTAAAACAATACCCCACATGTGGTCATAAACCTCTGATTGGACACACGGTAGGGCTCAGAATGGAAGGAGCACCATTTGGATTTTGGAATGGTTTCTTGGCGCCATGTCACATTTGCTGAGCCCCTGTAGTACTAGTACAGTGGAAACACCCCAAAAGTGACTCCATTTGGGAAACTGCACACCCTGAGGAATCATCTAGGAGTATAGTCTAAAATTTTGATCCCAAAGGCTTTTTGCTATATTAGAATTAAGCCGTGAAAATGAAAAATAATTTTATTTTCCAATAAGATGTAGTTTTAGATCAACATTTTTCATTTTTACAAGGAATAAAGAAGAAAAAGCACCCCAACATTTGTAAAGAAATTTCTCCCGAGTACGGTAACACCCCATATGTGGTTATAATCAGCTGTTTACATATGTGGGAGCATTCAGAAGAAAAGGAGCAGTATTTGACTTTTGGAGCGTAGATTTTGCACGAATGGTTTGCGGACGCCATGTTGCATTTGCAAAACCCCTGATGTACCAAACAAAAGTGACCCCGTTTTAGAAACTACACCCCTAAAGGCATTTATCAAGGGGTGTAGTGAGAATTTAGACTCCACAGGTGTTTTCCAGAAATTAATACGCAGTGGATGCAAAGTGAAAATTGCAATTTTTCCACTGATCTGCCTATTCACCGAACGATATGTTGTGCCCCTGGAGAATCTTACCCCATAAATTGTTAAGCGGGTTCTCCCAGGTATGGTAATGCCTTACTTGTGGACATAAATTGCTGTTTGGGCACTCTTTAGGGCTAAGAAGGGAAAGGGACATTTTGAGCATGGATTTTGCTTGGTAGTAGTTCTGTTTGGGGTTTTGCTGGTATTTCAGTTTATAATGTGGTGGCATATGTAATCTGTGCGGAGTACATCAGGGTATAATAAGAGGGTATAATAATGGGGTAAATAATACAATTATCCATAGATGTGTGTTACGCTGTGAAGCGATCCGTTATGCGCAAGTCGGTGTCGCACTGATAAACAGTTTTCTTTCTCACTCCCCTGTTGTAACACTCTGCACATTTTGGGGACTTTTTCTCCTTCGTAGTTTGGAAAATTTTGCTGGGAAAGTTTTGCGCTGGTATAACACGGGCGCCCTCGCTTCAAGCGGATGTGCTATGTCCCTTCCCTTTCCTAGTTCCTAAACACTAGGGCCCTGAAACTGAAGGAATGTTCCCCTCTGGCCTGCGAATTTAGATGTTTTTTCATCACCGCATTACTAGTGCCATAACTTTTTTATTTTTCAGTTGATTGAGCGGCGTGCGGGCTTGTTTTTTGCGAGACGGGCTTAAGATTTTATTGGTACCATTTTGGAACACATACGACTTTTTGATCACTTTTTATTTCATTTTTTGTTATAGGAAATTACTAAAAGCAAGCAATTCTGGAATAGTTTTTCATTGGGTTTTTCACAGTGCGCCATAAATTACATGTTAACTTTATTCTGTGGGTCAATACGATTACGGCGATACCAAATTTATATAGTTTTTTTATGTATTGCAGCTTTTGCACAATAAAATCACTTTTTTTATAAAATCATTTGTTTTCTGTGTCGCCATATTCTAAGACCCATAACTTTTTTATTTTTGCGTGGACAAAGTTGTGTCAGGGATTATTTTTTGCGGCACGGATTGTCGTTTTTATTGGTACTATTTTGGAGTAAATGTGACTTTTTGATCATTTTTTATAGCATATTTTGGGAGGAGATGTGACCTAAAAACAAAGATTCTGGCGTTGTTTTTCATGTTTTTTTTTTTTACGGCGTTCACCGTGCGGGATAATTTACATAATAGTTTTGTAGCTTGGGTCGTTACGAACGTGACGATACCAATTATGTATAGTTTTTTAATTTTTTACGGTTTTTCCCATAATAAAAGACTTACTATGGGAAAAAAAGGCAGTTTAGCTTTTTTTTTTTTTACTTGAAACTTGTGTTTTTTTTTTTGTTTTACGACATTTTTATTAACTTTTTTTTACTTTTTTGACTTGGCCCACTAGGGGACATGAGGGCCTGATGCTCCGATTGCTACTCTAATACACTGCACTACATACGTAGTGCAGTGTATTAGCGCTGTCAGTTATTCACTGACAGCAAGCCTATGAGGACCCGCCGCAGGCGGGTCCTCATCGGCTCCCGTACAAGGCAGACTCGGACGCCATTATTTGGCGTCCGATTGCCATAGCAACTCAGCGGTTGTGTCGCTAGGTTGCCAGTCGGGTTAAAACCCATCAGATGCTGCGCACTATTGAGAGCAGCTTCTGAGGGGTTAATCAGCCGGATCGGAGAATAGCTCCGGTCCTGGCAGTTACAGGAGGGTGCCAGCTGTATAATACAGCTGTCACCCCGCGGTGATGATGCCGGCTCTGCTTCTGAGGCGGCACCATCACTGCGATGTAACTGTACTGCCGTTTGCGGTAACACCTTGCCGACAGCACCGTATATATACGGCGGATGTCGGGAAGGGGTTAAGTTCTATTTGCATTCTTACATACTGTACGTGTTTACATTTAAAGCGTACCTAACTTTTTAGGTGACTTTTCAGACTAAGCTGTCATATATGTGTACATGAATCGTCAGTTTGCGGACGACGCCACAAGCGAAACAGGGCTCTGGGGCCCGCACCTATCAGACATTTATGCCATAAATTTCTACGTTGGAAATACCTCCTTTAATTCTCAGTTTTCTCTGAACTAGTGGGCCCACTAGGCTTCCGTCGATGGTGTAGCCAGAGTCCATTGTTAGGATTTTGGTTGCCATCGCCGCCTGCTATCATGGATCGGGCCGTCGATTGTGGCTTAACACTTAAGAAGCCGCGATCGCTATTGAACGCGGCTTCTAAGGGGTTAAACGGCAGGGGACCTCCGCGATCGGTCCCGGCACATTGATGGTCTGCTGTCAAAAACAGCAGCTGTCACAGCTCGTGAACGCGCCGGCGGAAAATGGCGCTGCATTTACTCCATGACCTACTATTAGCTCACTGAGCGCGAACGCTCTACTTAGCATGACCTAATAGTAGGTCATGGATCGTTAAGGGGTTAAAGTGTAACTAAACGCTTAACAAACGTCTGACATGTCATAGTGACATGTCAGTATTTTTAATTAGTGGGGGTCCGAGCACTGAGACCCCACCAATCGTTAAAACGAATCAGCTGAAGTTCGAGGGCTCAGCCGTGTGAGGGCTCAGCCGCTTCGTGTCTGTTCAGCTTTTTCCAAAAATAAATGTATCGGCGTACGGGATCATAGACATTCTATTGAGTCCTTATTCTGAACAGCCGAATAGACTGAACAGACACACACGTGCGCTTCAGCTGCTTCGTTTTAGCAATTGTTGGGGGTCTCAGTGCTCGGACCCCCAGCAATCAAAACTTCAGACATGTCACTATGACATGTCAGAAGTTTGTTAAACGTTTAGTTGCCCTTTAATAGTTGAGCATCTGCACACCCATCACCCGACCTTGTTGTCAGTGAACTATGATGTAGGGCTGGTCAATTAACCAAGAAATAACCAAAATTCAATGGTGTGGTATGCAAAATAGGGGGTGTGGCATGTAAAGAATGGAGTATGTGTTGTAAAAGGTGGCATGAGCTAAATAATCGTTCATTAATCGTAATCGAGGTTACATGTACAATTAATCGTGATTTTGATTTAGAGCATAATTGCCCAGCCCTATCTAGCAGGCATTACTAGTGGCAGACCTGGGGGCTTTATTAGGCCGCCCGGCTGCCATAGAAACCACCGACCTCCTCCCCCTCTCCAAAACCACTCAGATGCAGCGCTCGCTATTGAGCACAGCATCTGAGGGGTTAAACTGGCGAGATCGATACTGATATCGATCTCGCCCGTTCGAGCAGGGCTGCTCACAGAGCAGGGAGATTTAACGGCTCCCTGCTCTATTTATTTATTCCGATGCAGCGCCGTGAAAAGGCGTAGCCATTGGAATAAAGCCCATTAGTGACCGCGGTGAAAAGGCGTATTGGCGGTCACTTCACATTAACCGCTTGATATACCAAGAGTTACCTGTATGTTATGGACCGAAATGTACCAGTACATCATAGCTGCCAACTGTCACCCTATCAAAAGACATGGTGATAGAAACGTGCCATCAGCTAGTTATGACAGCTGATCGGCAGTGACACCCTGGGCGCCCAGTTACAGTGCTTTCCCATCGGTGATTGCTGTGATTGGTCAGTAACAGCAGACTGACCAGCAAGTGACAACAGAAACTGGGCTGTAATCTAGCTTACAGCATTCGATATGCTCAATTCTGTCGGTGAAAGTGAGGCGATCGGACGTCTGAAAGTGCCTAATGTAAAATGCGCTGCCCAGTACACCAGTTCACCTCTGCCTAGTACCCCATTATACAGCTGCCATGTACTGCCCTTTCCCTGCTCCAAGTTTCCCTTCCCTCCTCCCATCATTTGTGGGAACTTCTGATTATCAGAGAGATTATCCACACATCCAAACTCCCAGTAAAGAAAAAGTAATGGTTAACCCCTTCACTGCTGCTCAGTAGCGCAAGTCTCCCTTCTCTGCCTACATCATTTTGTGGGAACTTATGATCATCAGGGGGCCCACACATCCAAATGCCTAGTAAAAAAAAAATGCTGATTGTCCATTGACTCTCATGCTAAAAAAATGTATTTGTTAATGTATACTTTTTTTTTTACTGGATATCGCCAGATTGCATTGAATGATGACAAATTGTATAACCTAACGCAATTCAAGAAAAGTTCAGAGGACACATCTGTATTAACCCCTTAGTGCCACTTTAGAACTGAATTAGGCCCTGTTAAAAGAGAATATTGTTCTTATACAGGCACTCTTTCCCATGACCACATAAAATAAACCAGGTAAATAGATATAGTGTATACTGATATTATTCTGTGATGTCCACCCATTGAGGTGGCAGTATGCCCAGAGGCCATTAAACTTACTGCTTTGTTAGCATTTCAAAGGTCCTGACTAAAGGAAGGAGCCATTGTAAACTGAATGTGGAGCAGCTAGGCATACTGAAATACAGATGCACATTGGAAGGTTTTAAGTGGTCTTAGGGTGGAGTCCATTGAGTGAGCAGAGACAACTCAGAGATAGGAATATTTATGTAAATCTCTGGGTCTCTCTCTCTCTCTCTCTCTCTCTCTCTTCCTGACACCTCTGGACGAACAGCACTTACATCAGGTACATGCTGTTATATTATTTGTGTGGTTCTGTGTAAATATAAAACATTGCAGTAGAATTTATATGTGTACATATGGATTTTCTAGGACGCCATTCTGTGTATTTTGTGTCCTGCACGTGTTTGTAGATGAGTAGATTACATATGCTATTTATGCATTTATATATGTACATGTACTCATGTTCAGGTGCTGGATGTGACTTTGATTACAAGTGTAGTTCCAGAAGACCGTATCGGGTTGGGATCTGGATATATACTATATATACGTACACATTACTGACCACATGTGCTTGGTACCCGTGGAAGGTAGGAAAAGGAGGCAGCTGTGTTTGGTTGTGTTCTCTATGTATTCTGTTGTAATTTGATGTAATGTATATTGCTTGTCACTTCCATGTCAGAAGTATATATATATATATATATATATATATATATACACACTACCATTCAAAAGTTTGGGGTCACCCAGACAATTTTGTGTTTATCAAATGAGTTGCAAAATGACTAGAAAATGCAGTCAAGACATTAACAAGGTTAGGAATAATTATTTTATTTGAAATAATAATTTTCTCCTTCAAACTTTGCTTACGTCAAAGAATGCTCCATTTGCAGCAATTACAGCATTGCAGACCTTTGGCATTCTAGCTGTTAATTTGCTGAGGTAATCGGGAGAGATTTCACCCCATGCTTCCAGAAGCCCCTCCCACAAGTTGGATTGGCTTGATGGGCACTTCTTACGTACCATACGGTCAAGCTGCTCCCACAACAGCTCTATGGGGTTGAGATCTGGTGACTGCGCTGGCCACTACATTACAGATAGAATACCAGCTGCCTGCTTCTTCCCTAAATAGTTCTTGCATAATTTGGAGGTGTTTTTTGGGTCATTGTCCTGTTGTAGGATGAAATTGGCTCCAATCAAGCGCTGTCCACAGGGTATGGCATGGCGGTGCAAAATGGAGTGATAGCCTTCCTTATTCAAAATCCCTTTTACCTTGTACAAATCTCCCACTTTACCAGCACCAAAGCAACCCCAGACCATCACATTACCTCCACCATGCTTGACAGATGGCGCCAAGCACTCTTCCAGCATCTTTTCAGTTGTTCTGCGTCTCACAAATGTTCTTCTGTGTGATCCAAACACCTCAAACTTCGATTCGTCTGTCCATAACACTTTTTTACAATCTTCCTCTGTCCAATGTCTGTGTGCTTTTGCCCATATTAATCTTTTCCTTTTATTAGCCAGTCTCAGATATGGCTTTTTCTTTGCCACTCTGCCCTGAAGGCCAGCATCCCGGAGTCGTCTCTTCACTGTAGACGTTGACACTGGCGTTTTGCGGGTACTATTTAATTAAGCGACCAGTTGAGGACCTGTGAGGTGTCTATTTCTCAAACTAGAGACTCTAATGTACTTGTCTTGTTGCTCAGTTGTGCAGCGGGGCCTCCCAATTCTCTTTCTACTCTGGTTAGAGCCTGTTTGTGCTGTCCTCTAAAGGGAGTAGTACACACCGTTGTAGGAAATCTTCAGTTTCTTGGCAATTTCTCGCATGGAATAGCCTTCATTTCTAAGAACAAGAATAGACTGTCGAGTTTCACATGAAAGCTCTCCTTTTCTAGCCATTTGGAGAGTTTAATCGAACCCACAAATGTAATGCTCCAGATTCTCAACTAGCTCAAAGGAAGGTCAGTTTTATAGCTCCTCTAAACAGCAAAACTATTTACAGCGGTGCAAACATAATTGCACAAGGGTTTTCAAGTGTTTTCTAATCATCCATTAGCCTTCTAATACAGTTAGCAAACACAATGTACCATTAGAACACTGGAGTGATGGTTGCTGGAAATGGGCCTCTATACACCTATGTAGATATTGCATTAAAAACCAGATGTTTGCAGATAGAATAGTCATTTAGCACATTAAGGCTGGGTTCACACGACCTATTTTCAGGTGTAAACGAGGCGTATTATGCCTCGATTTACGCCTGAAAATACGGCTACAATACGTCGGCAAACATCTGCCCATTCATTTGAATGGGTTTGCCGACGTACTGTGCCGACGACCTATCATTTACGTGTCGTCGTTTGACAGCTGTCAAACGACGACTCATAAAATGACTGCCTCGTCAAAGAAGTGCAGGACACTTCTTTGAAACTTAATTTGAGCCGTTTTTCATTGAATTCAATGAAGAACAGCTCAAGATTACGGGCGTCAATGACGCCTCGCAAAATGCAAGGAGAAGCATTTACGTCTGAAACGACGGAGCTGTTTTCTCCTGAAAACAGTCTATAATTTCAGACGTAAAAGGCAGCTATCGTGTGCACATACCCTAACAATGTAAGAGTGTATTTCTGATTTAATTTAATGTTATCTTCATTGAAAAAAAACTGTGCTTTTCTTGCAAAAATAAGGAAATTTCTAAGTGACCCTAAACTTTTGACCGGTAGTGTGTGTGTATATATATATATATATAATAGAAAGAAGCATAGAACACAGCAACGGCACCAGGACTTCAGAGTAGATGACAGCAAAAGTGGATTTATTCACCTCAGTAAAGCAACGTTTCGGTTCAACAGGAACCTTTCTCAAGTTCCTGTTGAACCGAAATGTTGCTTTACTGAGGTGAATAAATCCACTTTTGCTTTCATCTACTCTGAAGTCCTGGTGCCGTTGCTGTGTTCTATGCTTCTTTCTATTGGATGTTGGGGAATTGATTCACCCCCAGGCAACGAGCACATGGCCTGATTTTCTGGAAACCATTGGAGTGCTGTGTTCATCTACCATTGGACTGTATATATATATATATATATATATATATATATATATATATATATATATATATTATAAGGGTTGTGTGTTACTCCTATGGTGTGTGAAGGACTTAAGTGTAAGTAGTAAATAGTACAATTTATTAGTTTCAACAGTAAATAATACAATTTAGCCGGCTATATAGGAACCAGAGGTAACAAACTAGGAACGGAGTAAGGGGAAAAGGTACAGATACACACAAGTTTCTTGTTCTGTCCCTAAAAAAATTGTTTTTGAAAATTCTTACAAAATGTGTAAAATGACTATTAAACTTAAAAGCCTCCTAATGTCCTAAAAAGATAAAAGGTTATTAAAAAAAAATGGCATAAAAAAGTAGACATATGGAAGATGCTAGTTAGTAACTCCTCTGTGTGGTATTACTATCTGTCTTACAAGAAAATAAACTCTCATTTAAAAAAAACTTCTATATACATTTTTGTGTTTTTCACAAACACAGAACGCATTGATCAAATTTTATGCTTAACATAAAGTACAATGTGTTACAAAAGAACAACCTCAGAATCACTTGGATAAGTAAATGCATTTATGCACCTACATAAAGTGACACGTCAACTTTGAAAAGTGGGGCTGTGTACACAAGGCCAAAACTAGCTGTATCCTTGGGTGGTTAATGCACTTATGATATTATGAATATACAGAATAAAGATGGATTACCTGCCAAACTGCCAGGTCTCTGCAATGTAGCTGTGGCATATAGTTCTTGTGAAGGCTTGGTGTACTGATCAGAGGAATGAACTACTCGTTTTGTAGGTGACAAAGTGGCATATGAACCAATTGCTGAACTCAGCTGATGTAAAGGCGAAGATATAGTAGACTGGATGGTTGGTGGAGAGGTCACCCGTACAGATGAAGAAGGACCTGCTGATGATACAACTATATTGATAGGTGAACTGGTACTGTAGGATTTGGCAAGGCGATTAGAAGATTGTTTTGGAGAAGAAATTCTCTGCGTGGTATTATAGCCAGTACTTTCCGATGCGGAGCCCACCCGCTGGAGTTTAGTTGGAGAGCCTACTTGCTGCATTGATAAGGGAGAGCTAACCCTCTGTGCTGGCAAAGTTGAACTTGAATAAAAAAGTGTTGAAGAATGTGGAGAATCGGGCAAATGAAAAGCACTCCCATGGCTTGGCACAAAAGATTCTCTTGAGTGAGAGGCAGCATGTGATTGGGACGGCTCAGTACTGGATGAATGAGCTACTTTGCTACTTGTGCTCTGTGAAAAGAAAAAAAAACATGAAATACTAATATAATAAAGTAATTCCATATGCAAACATGCACTATATAGGTGTATCACATCTTTTGTAACTGATCATTTCTTTATACATATATTCTTCTGTCCAGTTGCATGCATTCTAAGTTATATCACGATTCAGCAGATGCTCTTACATAGCTTACATTCACTTCTTCCCCTTACATGCCCTTTGTAAAAATAAATGTGAAGACTACTGAATATGGCTAAATACAGGGTGGGCCATTTAAATGGATACACCTAAATAAAATGGGAATGGTTGGTGATATTAACTTCCTGTTTGTGGCACATTAGTATATGGGAGGGGGGAAACTTTTCAAGCTGGGTGTTGACCATGGCGGCCATTTTGAAGGTGGCCATTTTGTATCCAACTTTAGTTTTTTCAATGGGAAGAGGGTCATGTGACACAGCAGACTTATCGAGAATTTCACAAGAAAAACAATGGTGTGCTTGGTTTTAACGTTACTTTATTCTTTCATGAGTTATTTACCAGTTTCTGACCACTTATAAAATGTGTTCAAAGTGCTGTCCATTATGTTGGATTGTCAATGCAACCCTCTTCTCCCACTCTTCACACACTGATAGCAACACCGCAGAAGAAATGCCTCCCGATCTGACCCCCTTAGACTTTTATCTTTGGGGTCATCTGAAGGCAATTGTCTATGCTGCGAAGATACGAGATGTGCAGCAACTGAAACTACGGATACTGGAAGCCTGTGCTAGCATTTCTTCACAATAATCTTAACTACACATGTTTGGGAAAACTATTGGAAATTGAGAATTACTGACAGTGATTTAACACATCATTAATTGAAGCAGGTTACAAAGTTATGTTTAGATGGTACATGGTCCATCCAGATTATCTAAGATCTGTCCTTCCTATGATCCGTGGTTGCTTTAGACATTGTGGCAATATGGGTTACCTCCTCCATACTTGGTGGGGTTGTCCTATAGTGCTTAAATTCTGGGTAGAGGTATTTGAGTTTATCCAATACTTGACCGACATTTCTATACCAGTGGATATATTTACTGCTTTACTAAATGGACCATTGACCTCAATTTAAATACCTCAAAAGACCTGTCCAGTATATACTGTTAGCAGCCAAATTAGCCGTTGCTGAGTCTTCGCGTACAGTTACGATCCCTTTGGATCTTGTTAAAAATAAACTGTCATGGATAATGGTCAATGACCAACTTACCAGTAAACTTATGGATAAACAGGATAGATTTCGTAAGACTTGGGGTACATGGAAAAAGTACCTATCCATATAATTACAACATCCTGCATACTCATGATGTTCTAACTTTACGGCTCTCTGCCACCTTCCGCCCCCCCCGTCCTTCTTTTTTTATCTCCCCATCCGATATCATTCCTCTTGTTCAGTTATATGGTATGGCCATAATTACGGATAAACTTTATTATGTATATTTTGATGTTCGCAACTATATGATAACTCATGCTATTTATTCTACATGCTTATAATGTGGATTCATCAATGAAGACATCACTGTAAATTTGCTGTACCATATTATTGTTTTTTTCCCTTTACGTTGGATTGTTCTTTTCCTTTGTGTCACTAAAGGCGACATGTTTGTCATTAATGTGACTTCATTCTTCTAATGTATTTTCATATTTGAAAATTAATTTAAAAAAAATTGTGAATACTAAAAAAATAAACTAAACTATTTACAGCAAACACAAAAAAAAACAGAACTGGTCTTGGATTTACTCAATCACATGGATCTTACACAATCAAAATGAATATTAACCTGATTAGGGTGCATATTGTTTGAAAGCAATATTGTTTTGGGCTTTAAGGCCATGTTCACACAGGGTGCGTAAGGCTGGGTTCACACACCCTATTTATGGACCTCGAATTACGTCCGAAAATATGGCTCCAATGCGCCGGCAAACATCTGCCCATTCATTTGAATGGGCTTTACGATGTTCTGTGCCGACGGTCATTTTTTTTACGCGCCGCTGTCAAAAGACGGCGGGTAAAAAAGACGCCCGGGTCAAAGAAGTGCATGTCACTTCTTGAGACGTAATTGGAGACGTTTTCCATTGACACAATGGAAAAACCGCTCCAATTACGTCCGTAATGGACGCTGCGAAAAAAAACGTCTGCAACATGCCATTACGTCTGAAATTCAGGAGCTGTTTTCTCCAAAGAACTGCACCAAATTTAGAGCGGAATCTCCACTGTGGATAATAGTGGTTGAAAAAACCAAAATGTTTATACTTGCCCCATTCTCCATAGCGACGCTTCTGTTCTCATCCAGGTCGGCCTCCTGGGAAGACGCTGCAGCCTATGTGACCGCTGCAGCCTGTTATTGGCTGCAGCAGTCACATGGGATGAAACGTCATCCCAGTAGGCAGCCTGGACAAGAACAGAAGAAAATGTTGTTATGACAACGGAGAACAGGAAAAGTATCATCCTCTTTATTCATTTATTTTTTAAAAGTTTTTTTTATGAGTCGCGATATTTTCTGTTTCAGGTTTTACCTCCCCATTAAATTCTATCCAAACAGAAAAGCAGCAATTCTGAAGTATAAATTGACATCTTGACTGCAGGTCAAATTATGAACGTTTTTCGGTGCATGAAATTTGTTCATATCTAATCCATTTTGCTGATGCTGTAATACGTTGCGGATTTTCCAACAAATAAATCTGTTGCGGAAAATCCGCAGTGTTTGCACTACGTGTGAACATACAGTACCCTACATAAATGTGAAAATGTAAGGATTGTGGGCTTGACCACTTACTTGATTGTAGCTCTGAATAGCAGATCTGACTTGGTTGCTGCGGCTCTGCAGCTGCAATGCTGATGTTTCACCCAACGCAAGGGTCTGGTTGCTATGGTAGCTTGATGAATACTGGAAAGACCCCTCTGATTTAGAATTTAGCTGTAGAGCACTCTGGGATAGGAGGCTGGGCCCTAAGTTAGGAAAGAAATTTGGAACAATCATTGAAATCTCATAAAGCATTGCAAAATCAGCCAGCATATAGCATTTATGTAATTGATATGCATCAACTGTGATTATTAGACCTATTAACTGTGGTATACAGTGTGTTAAAGGCCTGGTTCACATCAGGGTTTTACCCTTCCGTTGGAGGTATATGTCAGGAGGAGTCCTGACGTATACCTCTGACGAAAGGTAGCTACGTATCCCACTGTATAGGCATATAGTGGGATACGTCGACCGAACTCCCCAAACAGAGCGCTACTTGAAGAGGTATGCCATGGGGAAACCACTGATGTCACTGTCCATCAGTGGCGGATCCTCATATGGGCAGTTCGGGCGGCCGCCCAGGCTCCTAGAGGGCCCATGGCTGCCCAAACCACACATAAGTTTAAAAAAAACGATCCAGGGCTGCTGCCTGTTGTGGTCATTTGTCCCACCGGCTGATGAGGAGGAGGTGGGAGGCATGTGAAGGGGAAGTCCATTTCGGCCAGGGAACAGGGGACGGGCGGCACAGCACATCAGCGGTACAGAGAAGACTGTCAGACATAGTGATGGGAGGTGCTGTAGTCTCTCTGACAGTCTGCTCCTCTGTGCTGCTGTGCACTGTGCCGTCTGTCTAAACCTCCAGCAGCTGCCTGATAATGGCAAGACTGCAACTAGGAGATGAAGGACCTGTGGTGACATCATAGTCACATGATTAAGGTCCTGGAAGCTGACAGAGCCCAAGCACCGCAGAGGAAGAGGCTCTGGTAAGTGTGGTGAGTATATATATATAGGGAACATAGTGTAAGTCTATAGAGTGTCCGGTGTATATAGTGGGTGTGTGTGTATACTGTAAGTCTATATAGTGTGTGTGTATAATGTAAGTCTATATAGTGTGTGCTGTGTATAATGTAAGTCTATATAGTGTATACAGTTTAAGTGTATATTGTGTGTGTGTGTGTGTGTGTGTGTGTGTGTGTGTGTGTGTGTGTGTGTGTATAATGTAAGTCTTTATAGTGTGTGGTGTGTATAGAGTTTATAGTGCGTTAAATATAAGTCTATAAAGTGTATATAATGTAAGTGTGTGTATATTGCATATAATATGCGTGTATATATTGTACAGTGTGTAAATAGTGTGTGCTGTGTGTATAATGCAAGTATATAGTGTATAGTGTATATAGTGTACGTCTATAGTGTGTGTATAGTGTATATAGTGTAAGTCTATATAGTGTGTGTAGTGTATATAGTGTAAGTCTATATAGTGTAAGTCTATATAGTGTGTGTGTATAGTGTGTGCTGTGTGTATAATGTAAGTCTATATAGTGTCTGTATAATGTAAGTCTATATAGTGTGTGTTTATAATGTAAGTCTATATAGTGTGTGTAGTGTATATAGTGTAAGTCTATATAGTGTGTGCTGTGTGTATAATGTAAGTCTATATAGCGTGTGTGTATAATGTAAGTCTATATAGTGTGTGTAGTGTATATAGTGTAAGTCTATATAGTGTGTGCTGTGTTTATAGAGTTTATAGTGTGTATAATGTAAGACTATATAGTGTGTGTAGTGTGTGTGTATATAGTGTGTGGTTTGAATATATAGTGTGTGGTGTTAGTGTGATTTGTATATAGGGTTCTTACTTTTCAAATTTTTGTGTGTGAAATTATTTCCCACCTATAGAGGCCTCCGCGTCAGTCAAATGCTCAGAACGCCCCTGCAGTATAATCTCCCCCATAGAGCCCTCAGTAGCTATCCTACTGCAAGGGGGGGGGGGGGGTCAGAGCGTCTGAATGACTGCTGAGGGTTCTATGGGGGAATAAATCCTTCCCCCCCCAAGACCCATAAGAGTCAGACGCTCAGACCCTCCCATAGAGCACTCAGAAGTTAGTCAGAAGCACTGGGGAGGGGTGTCTGACTGCTTAAAGGGTAACTAAACTTTTTTTTAAAAATTGACATGTCATAGTGACATGTCAAAAGTTCTGATCGGTGGGGGTCCGGGCACTGAGACCCCACCAATTGCTAAAACAAAGTGGCAGAAGCGCTCAGGTGAGTGATAAGCCACATTGTTTCTGATCATCTTTCCTCTGATAGCCGAGCAAGAAGTATACGGGCACAATAGAAAGACTGAGTCCGTACACCGCACCAAGGAAAGACTATCAGAAATGAAGTGGAACAACGCTCACCTGAGCACTTCTGCCACTTTGTTTTAGTTAGCGGTGGGGGTCCCAGTGATCGGAACCCCATCGATAAAAACTTCTGACATATCACTATGACACACCAAATGTTTTTTAAAAGTTTAGTTACCCCTTGGGGGCTGAATTTATTGGTCGGTGTTAATGTATGGGCCTGGGCTCTTAATTTGCTTAGGAGTTTGGTCTGGGATATAAAACAATTTAGGGTGTTTAGTTTCTGAATTTTTGTGTTGCTATAGACACTGAAAATGGCTGCAGAATCGAGGGGGAAAGATTTCTCATCAGGAAACTCTGTAGTCATCAGGAGAAGTCGCCATAGCGGTCTGTGTAAGATGGAGAAGATACGAAAAGAGAACGACTCCCATCAGAGAAGACATCACTTGTGAGTAATTTGATTTAAAGAAGATCTGTCCCCTTTCCTGACATGTCCATTATAGGAAATCCTTGTATTCTATAAAAAGTCTTTGTATACCCAGGTCTAATAGACAAATGCATGTAGACAAATGCATGTTACCATTCCCATTGTCAAGAGGATGTGTGATACTGTCAGCGATGGTTGGAGACCGTCAGTATGTAGGGAAACAGCCCTTTGACAAGGGGAATCGTAACACTCATTTGTCAATGCTCACACAGAAAGGTGGTGTTTAATATAGACACGCTCTGAGAGGGGGCACCGCTTAAGGAGGAGCCCCTGGCATCACTGTTCATATATGGACAGTGATGTTAGGGGCTTTAAAGGGAACCTGTCACCAGCATTTCACTTGTTGAACTTTACTTATCCCTTACTGGCCGCTGCTATCAAAAGTTAATTGCCGTTATCCCCTCTCCTAAACTCCTCCTCCGACTGCAAATAACGGTCTGCAAACATTTTGCGCCTTTTATCGTAATAATCCGGTGTTCCTTTGTGCGCACACACCATAAGAGAACATAAATGCACAAGCGCGGGATTTAGTGTGCTGGGTAAAGGCGAGAAGCTGTCCACCAAAAGTAAGGAGGCGGAAAAACTTGGAAAGACTTGAGGAATGAAGATATGACTCTTTTCAAATGAAGATTTGACTCTTTTCAAATGAAGATCTGACTCTTTTATGCTCATTAGCATATGATGTGGGAACACTAAAACACTGAATACTAAAGCTACAGAGCCGACTAAGAAGACAATTATAGGTCATATAGAAATGATTTTTCACCCACTACCACTCGGTAGTGCTGGTTTAATAGGTCAAATGCTGGTGACAGGTTCCCTTTAAGATGCTGGAATCCCCGGCTAGAGCTATAGGCTCTCACCACTAATACTTTTTTTGCCAGATGCATACTTTCTGCAGGCCCCCTAGCAGACAGTATGCATTATATTATACTTACCCAGTCTTTGCTCCTGAGTCGAGTCCTCTTCACTTCAGAACGCAGCACTGGCTCCTGACGCCAGGACGTTAGCTGCGCCGAATATGCCACGTCTTGGTGCTGAACGCCGTCAGGAGCCAGTGCTGCGCCCATTGGTGAAAAGGATCAGACTCTGAAAAGGTAAGTATATGTAGTGATGGCGGCAGTAAGTGCGTGGCCCGGGACGCGTGGGACTCGGGGGATGGACCCCGCCCAACGTACGACTAATCTCACACCAATTAGCAAACACAAAAATTTCAGAATTTCACTAATCAATGATCATCTGGCAATAGTAAGGAACTATTGATGTAAAGTTAGCAGATGTAAATGTAAAAACGAGAACATTAAAAGAAGAGAAGTAGAAAAGAGAAAGAAAAGTAGAAGATTAAAATAAATAAGATTAAAATGTACTGAAAAAACTTAAAAAAAATAAAATTATGCCAATATAAAAGTAACAAATAAACATCCTGACAACCTGACACTAACAAATTATTTCTCTACGATATACTAGTGTATTAAGGGGAAAAAACTGTAATATAATAAAAATTTACAACAGTAAATTTAGACTACAACTGTAATGCAATATGGTAAAAACAACAAAAAAAAGTTATGAACTTCAGTCAAAAAACAAAACCGTTTGTAACTAACTGACGCTAAAATTCTAATTCTATAAATTTGTAAAAAAAAAAACAATATAAAAAAATTTGAGGGTACAGCTGTAGCCTATGTAAATTATAAAGAGCTTAACCACTTAAGGATACGGACAATTTTGGCATGGAGGACAGATTTTTTAGATTTCCCTCTTTGCATCCCGACGCTCATAACTCTTTTATTTTTTGTACGACATAGTTGTATGAGACTTTGTTTTTTGTGGGACGAGTTGTACTTTATGTAGGTACCATTTTTTGGTACAAATACATTATCGTTTAAATTCTATAAATTTATATTTTGGCGAAAATGTAGAAAAAAAGCAATTTTAATTTTTTCACTGATCATCATAAATAATGTTATACATTTGTTGTACAGGTTGTTACGGTCGTGGCGATACCAAATATGTCTATATAATTTCACGTTTTGGGACTTATATTTTAAAAAGTTTATTATAAAAAATGTGTGTTTCTGTGTATTTTTTTTACTATTTATTTATCATTAAATTTTTTTTACATTCATTTAACTTTTTTTTTTAATCCCATAAAGGGATTTATCATTTTGATTTTTATTTTGTAACTGTAATGTACTGGCATAGATCTATATGCCAGTACATTAGCCTGAGTACAGATTGCCCTAACTACAGGAAATATTTTCAGACAGCCCTGGGGTCCTTCAATGGACCCTGGGCTGTCTGCCCATACGAGTTGTGGGCTTTGATCGCGTCACAGTTATCTTCTGTGACGCGATCAAAGTGCAGTCCCCTCTCCTTGAACGCCGTGATCAGCTTTCATCGCGGCGTTCAAGGTTTCTCTCCTCTCTGCTGTCAGAGCGGGGGCGTGGCTGTGTATTACAGTCGTTGCCCCGCTCTCGATCGCGCGCAGATACGGCTGTCACACATGACGAGAATGCTCATCCTAATGCGCCAAGTACTCGCCGCTCAGGACGATCATTCTCGTCCTGTGTCGGCAACCAGTTAATAAAATCTGTAAAAAGGTAATAAAATCGGCAAAAATACAAAATGAAAGGTAGGTGGCCAAGGATAGTAAAACAAATCCCAAACAATTCTTCAAGTATGTAAATGCAAAAAAGCCAAGGTCTGAACATGTAGGACCCCTAAATAGTGGTAATGGGGAATTGGTCACAGGGGATCAAGAAAGGCAGATTTACTAAATGGGTTCTTTAGCTCTGCATATACAACAGAATAAAGAGAAGCTGATATAGCCGGTGCCAGTGCTGTTAAGAGATCAGTTGATATACTGAATTGGCTGAATGTAGATATGGTCCAAGCTAAATTAACTACAATAAATGTACACAAGGCCCCGGGACCAGATGGGTTACACCCTAGAGTTCATAAAGAGCTTAGTTCAGTTAGTTCTGTCCCCCTCTTCATAATATTTGGAGATTCTCTAGTGACTGGTATAGTGCCAAGGGTCTGGCGCAGGGCGAATGTGGTGCCTATTTTCAAAAAGGGCTCTAGGTCTTCCCCGGGTAATTATAGACCAGTAACCTTAACATCCATCATGGGGAAAATGTTTGAGGGGCTATTGAGGGACTATATACAGGATTATGTGACAAAAAATAGTAGCATAAGTGACAGCCAGCACAGATTTACATAAGGACAGAAGTTGTCAAACCAACCAGATTTGTTTTTATGAAGAGGTGAGTAGAAACCTAGACAGAGGGGCTGCTGTGGATATAGTGTTTTTGGACTTTGCAAAGGCATTAGACACTGTTCCTCATAGACGTCTAATGGGTAAATTAAGGACTATAGGTTTAGAAAGTATAGTTTGTAATTGGAATGAGAATTGGCTCAAGGACCGTATCCAGAGAGTTGTGGTCAATGAATGGTCCCTGGTTATTAGTGGTGTACCCCAGGGTTTGGTGCTGGGACCACTATTATTCAACTTATTTATTAATGATACAGAGGATGTGAATAATAGCACTATTTCTATTTTTGCAGAGGACACCAAGCTATGTAGTATTGTTCAGTCTATGGACGATGTTTGTAAATTACAAGCTGATATGAACACACTAAGTTTTTGGGCATCCACTTGGCAAATGAAGTTTAATGTAAAGTTATGCATCTGGGTACCAACAACCTGCATGCATCATATGTCCTAGGGGGAGCTATACTGGGAGAGTCACTTGTTCAGAAGGATCTGGGTGTACTTGTAGGTCATAAACTAAATAACAGTATGCAATATCAAACAGCTGCTTCAAAGGCCAGCAAGATATTGTCGTGTATTAAAAGAAGCATGGACTCGCGGGACAGGGATGTAATATTACCACTTTACAAAGCATTAGTGAGGCCTCATCTAGAATATGCAGTTCAGTTCTTGGCTCCAGTTCATAGAAAGGATGCCCTGGAGTTGGAAAAAATACAAAGAAGAGCAACAAAGCTAATAAGGGGCATGGAGAATCTAAGTTATGAGGAAAGATTAAAATAATGAAACCTATATAGCCTTGAAAAAAGACGATTAAGGGGGGACATGATTAACTTATATAAATATATGAATGGCACATACAAAAAATATGGTGAAATAATGTTCCATGTAAAACCCCCTCAAAAGACAAGGGGGCACTCCCTCCGTCTGGAAAAAAAAAGGTTCAGTCTGCAGAGGCGACAAGTCTTCTTTGCTGTGAGAGCTGTGAATCTATGGAATAGCCTACCGCAGGAGCTGGTCGCAGCAGGGACTGTAGATGGCTTTGTAAAAGGGTTAAAAAATTTCCTAGAACAAAAAAATATTAGCTCCTATGTGTAGAAATGTTTCCCTTCCCTTTTCCCATCCCTTGGTTGAACTTGATGTACATGTGTCGTTTTTCAACCATACTATGTAACTATGTAACCTACTTGGCCTCACTCATACATTAAATATTTAGGAGTTGTACTCCCCAAAAACTCTAACAAACTCTATGTCGAAAAAGGTAATTCTAAGGGTCGGTTCACACAGCGTTTCTTTGCGCTGATTTTGAAGTGGAAACCACGTGGGATTTTATTGGAATTAGGTCGTACAAATGAATATCAACATTTTTTCCACTAAAAAGTTGATTTTTTTTATTTTCACAAGAAATCAAGGAGAAAAGGCACCCCAACATTTGTAAAGCAATTTCTCCTGATTACAGAAATACCCCATATGGAGTCATAAACTGCTGTTTGGACACCCGGCAGGGCTCAAAGGCAGGAGTGCTATTTTGCATGTAGATTTTGCTGGATTCGTTTTCGGGTGCCATGTCGCATTTGCAAAACAATAAGGTACCAGAGTACAGTGGATGCCCCCAAGAACTGGCCCCATTTTGGAAACTACACCTATCTAGGTATTTATCATTTGCCTGGACATATGACAGGGCTCACAAGTGAAGAGCAACATGCGCATTTGAGGTCTATTTTGGTGATTTTCAGAGCATTGACCCACAATTGCATTGCTCTGAGGTCAAATAGTAAAACAAATCCCCAAGTAGTGACCTTTATTTTGGAAACTACACCCCTTAAAAGGGTTTTCTAGTTTCTGACAACAGATGACCTATCCACCGGATCCGGACCCCGCACAGATCAGCTGGTCCGGTGCCTCCGTGCACCGGACGTACAAGTCGGAAGCAGTTAGCTCCGGCCACGGAATAGCGGCTGAGCTGCAGTACTGCAGCACGGCCGCTATGCTATGTACGGAGTCAACTGCTTCCGGGCTCCGTACATAGCATTATGTGCCACAACATCCGGTGCCCGCAGGCCGCCAGAGCGGCTTATCGGTGCCGGGTCTGGATGTCGGACACCCACCGATGACATACTGATGACCTATCCGGTGGATAGATCATCTTTTGTCAAAAGGTGGACAACCCCTTTAAGGCATCTTAAGGGGTGTAGTGAGCATTTTGCCCCCACAGGTGTTTTTTCATTAGTAATTAATTCGTGGCGGATGGTGAAAAATGAAAATTGCAATTTTCCGCTGATATGCCATTTTAGTGCACAATATGTTGTGCCCCGTTTGTGCCACTGAAGAAAAACACCTTGTAAACTGCTAAGTGGGTTCTCCCGGGTATGGCGATGATATATATATGGATGTAAACTGCTGTTTGGGCACGCTGCACGGTTCAGAAGGGAGGGAGCGCCATTTGGCCTTTGGAGCGCAGATTTAGCTTGATAGTAGTTCTGTTTGGAGTTTTACTGGTATTTCAGTTTATAATGTGGGGGCATATGTAATCTGGGCGGAGTACATGAGGGCATAATATGAGGGTAAAATAATGGGGTAAATAAATAATAATTCGTAGATATGTGGCCAGTGTTGCACTGATAAATGGTGCCCGATCTTATCTGCTTATCTGCACATTTTGCGTCGTCATATTCAGAGTCATTTTTTCACCAATGGAGCTGTGTGAGGGCTTATTTCTTGCGGGATAATCTGTAGTTTTCATTTGGGGTACATGGGATTTTTTTTAACACTTTTTATTCCATTTTTTAGCAAGCAAGGTGACCAAGAACAAGCAATTTTGACAATGTTTTTTCTTCTTTTTTTACAGTGTTCACCGTGGGCTATAAAGTACAATTTTACTTTATTCTGCGGGTCGAGACGATTACGGTGTTACGTATATAGTTTTTTTTTTTTATGTTTTGCAGCGTTTGAACAATAAAATCACTTTTTTTGTGTGTCACCATATTTTGAGAGCCATAACTTTTTTATTTAAAAAAAAAGCTGTGTAAGGGCTTATTTTATGCGTGACGGGCTCTAGGTTTTATTTGTACTGTTTTGGGGTAAATGCGACTTTTTGATCACTTTTCGTTCTATGTTTTGAAGGGGTAGTGACCAAAAAATTGTGATTCTGGCATTGTATTTTTTATATTGTTTTTGCAGTGTTAACCGTGCGGGGGAAAAAAAAATAAAATATTTATTTTATTGAACTTTTATATTTAAACTTCTGTACAACATTTTTATTAACTTTTTTTTTCATCCCACTAGGGGACTTGAAGGCCTGCACCTCTGATCTTTATTCTAATGCATTGCACTACCCACGTTTGTTTACAATCACGAAGATGCCGCGATCGCTTTTGAGTGGATAATGTCAGGGAGTGGGGCTAGCTCAGTTTCCTGCCGTTACAGCAGGATGTCAGCTGTAACATACAGCTGAAACTCGCGGCTGATCTTTTTGCGATCGGAGGCCTTTCAGGCCCCGTCTCCGGGCTGGGCCTAACAGGCCTCCATACTTGGCAGACAGGAGGCCATTGTTAGGCCTCCGGTTGCCAAAGCAGTCATCTGAACATTCCGATATGCTAGTACCCCATAGATGCAGGGCTCGCTTTTGAGCGCTGCATCTAAGGGTTAATCGGCCAGATAGGAGGCTAGCTCCGGTTCTGGCCTTGCAGCAGTGATAGCGTTAAGCTTTAAAACTGTATCTGCAGACGTGTCTGTAGACACAGGGGCCTGTTAACCCATAATAGGACATCAGTTTGCGTTAACAGGCCATTGCCCGTGACGTAATAGTACGTCAGATGGCGTTAAGGGGGTTAAAAAGTCTTTATTAACATAATGCTACCTTTTTGTGTCTACGGCTTTAATGGACAGATGGATCTCCTCCACTTGTCATTGGAACGGGTTTAGGTGAGTATGTATTTTATTATTTTTATCAGGCACTACTGGGGGCAGCTGTGGGGGCATTATACTGTGTGAGGGCAAATATAGGGGCATTAGTCTGCATGGAAGTTCGCTATGGGGGCATTATACAGTGTGGAGGACAGTTATTGGGGCATTATACTGTGTGGGGGCAGCTATGGGGACATTACACTGTGAGGAGGGCAACTATAAGGGCATTATACTGTGTGGAGGCAGTTATAGGGGCATTATAATGTGTGGGGCAGCTGTGGGGCATTTTACTGTGTGTGAAGCACTATGGGTACAATATACTGTGTGGGGGCAGTGTCAGGAAGTATATTATATACAGTAGTATACAGCAGGCTCAGGGGATGAATATTAATTTAATGGCGTAGCATGCAAATAGGGGGTGTGGCATGCAAAAAGGCGTGTGACCTAAATAATCATTCAATAATCGTAATCGAGGTTACATGTTCAATTAATCGTGAGTTTGATTTAGTCATAATTGCTCAGCCCTACCACAGTGTATCTGCATATTACCTTCAGACACATGGAAAAAATCCCAGAGGAACCACATTTTTTGCTATTAAGCTGGTGGAGAACCATTGGAGGGGGATGATTTCACCAAGAAAATTAGCCAAAGGGAGAGTTTTTGGATTTATCAGTTAAAAACGTTACTTCCATTAGGATTAAATTCTGATTTTGAAGTAAATAAAAAAAAATAAAAAAATAACGATCAGATGTTTAATAGTGGGTGAGGTATTGAGGAGAAGAAATCGTTACATATCTATATAGTGTATTTGTGTATTCATGACTGCTGTCCTTTAAAGTAGCACTGCTGTTGCTTTAAAGGGGTTGGCGGCAGTCATAACACCACGAGTTGAAGCAGTGAGTTTTAAACTGGTTAGACACACACATTTAAAGAGCACTTGGGGCTCTGTGTGAGCGAAATTCATCTCCAGTACTAAATAGTATTGGGATTACAAGTGTGGGGTTGGTTATTTGAAATCACCGGTCCTGATTGGAGGTTACTATGGTTGGGATGTTTCAAAATACTACTGTCTAACTTGGGATTGATTGCTAGCTATTGGAGCTTGTATTAAAGTTTTTTGAATGAATTGGGTAGCTTGGAGTGAAGATAGTATCATACATTTATTGGTAGTTGAAATTACCAGCCCAGATTGAAGATTACTATGGGCGAGTTGGTTCAAAATACTCAAGTCTGACTTGCGATTGCGAGCTTCAAAGACAAGCGACCAATGAGTTTTCTTTGAATGAATTGAGTAGCTTTATATTATCATACACTCATTCTCCTATTGGGTAGTCGAAACCACCGGGCCCTGATTGCAGGCTACTATGGGTGGGATGCTTCAAAGTATCGCTATATATTTTGTGATTAGTCGCTATCTTTTGGAGCTAGTATCGAGGTCCTTTTGAAATTATGGGGGATTTTGGAATAAAACATATAGTGGGACATAAGAAACATTAGGGATAACGACATAATGTATGAAAAATTAATTGCATATAAAGTTTCTTTATATTTCATTTTATGGTTTGTACATTTTCCTTGGTTGGAATACTATTATCACTAGGTATATGGCAAGTTAGTGCACATACAATTATTGAGAAAGATGTGTGTGCTTTTATCAATATTTTAATATATGGGATTTTTTTAATACATTTTTTTTTCTTTCTATATATATTTTCATTTTATCAGATGAGAAGCAACCCATTTATGTATCTGTTGGACATGCATGTTGGGATATATGTGTTTCGGAGAACAAAATGGAGCTTGTCATTTGCAACATATATGGCTATTTAAACTCGATCTTTATGCACGCCCAGTATTACCCTGAAGAAGCCAAAAGGGCGGAACTTTGCATGCCACATGCTTGCTGTTTTACTTTTGATATGCTTTTATCTGCCTTATACTTTGTAGGTATAAAATAAGTTGTGTGCTGTGGAGCCAACTTCCGTATTTTGATCATTTTGGTAATCTGTTTGGATACCTGGAACTACCTGAGAGCCAGCATCTGGATGACGATGCACTGTATTGACTACAGGGGCCAGGAGAATAAAGCGCAACATTGGGTCTAATTGTCTCCCGCTTATGTGCTGGGGGAAGTGACATTTTCTGAAGAAACTGGGACTGTAGCTAAGTACCGTTCGAGCAGTGATTTTGTGTATTTACTGCATTATATTGGGTGGTGTGGATCTCATCCTGTTGCCTGCTCCGGTTTGGCTTATTCTGAGAATAGTGCGGCAGAGTAATCTTTTTGCTGTGTCCTGTATAGCCCTGTGCTCGCGTAGAGGAGGGGGTGTCAAAGGGGCCCCCTACGTCTAATAGCTTAGATGCCACGTTAGTGCACATACAATTATTGAGAAAGATGTGTGTGCTTTTATCAATATTTTGATCATATGACTATGGTGTTACGGATATTTAATGACAAAAAAAGACATGGTATGTGATTATGTCTATATAACAAGTCTCAATTATATTATGCAAGGGAAAGGAAAGGTATATTTTTAAGAGACTTAATGATCATATTTTAAATAAAGCATGTGTAGTCCAGCTGTTCATTTAGCCCGTTTGGCGCAGCTGACCCCAATTTAAAGATCCATCTGGATTCTTTCTGCAATAATATTCTATCAATGTCCCCTCCTCTTATTGATGGTTGTAATAGTTCTATAGCGGTGAACTTTAAACAATTTATCTCTCCCCTATGTTCCAAACTAACATGGCGGGACACAGGTTTGTCCCTTTTATTTGCAATGTCGCCTAGATGTTCAAGAATTCTCTTCCTCCACTCCTCCCTGGTAGCTTTACCTCATAATCTAAAGGACAAGGGCAGGTAATTTTGTAGATAAGATTTTCTGAGCTACAATTAACAAAATCTCGTATGGGATAGTTGACTCCTGTATGGGCACTTTCAAAAACCTTTGCTATTTGCACAGATGTACATGCTTTACAGTGTCCGCATTTGAAACAGCCGTTAATCTTTCTGTCTAACCAACAACCTTGTTTTTCAAGCTCGTTAAATGGCTATGCACAACTCAATCCCCTATACTTGTGCCATGGGAGTCGAAACCTCTCTTATATCATTGTCCATCTGGAGAATACTCTAGTGTTTTCTAAGAACCTCTTTGTCTGCCATATCAAAGGTTCCTATCAAGCGTATGGGTTGGTTAGTAGCTTTCCGTTTCCTAGGGATCAGCAATTGCTCCCTTTTCTGGGCACATGCATATTTTTATGCCTCTTTTAATATTTTTGGTGGATAACCCCTTTCTAGGAATCTAGATTCCAAATCTTTGGCTCCTTTTCTAAATTCCTGTATATTAGAACAGTTCCTTCTGAGGTGGAGATATTGTCCTTTTGGTATGCCTCGTTTGAGGGGACCAGAGTGACAGCTCTCCCACCTCAGAAGGCTGTTCATAGAGGTAGGTTTTCTTTAGATTGTTTTTGATCTATCATTTCCCTCTATGGATATCAAAACATCCAGAAAAGGGAGAGTATTGGGATGCGCTTCCGAAGTGAATCTCAAGCCAATCGCATTCTGATTGAGAGTCTTTACATATTCTTCAAAGTGGTTCATCGATCCTATCCATAAAACAAAAATGTCGTCAATATAACGCGCCCACATTGAAAATGGTAAATTCAAGATATGTCGATCATCGATAAATACTGAAGTTTCTTCCCACCAGCCCAGTATTTATCGATGAACGACATATCTTGGACCTACCAGTTTCAATGTGGGCGCGTTATATTGACAAGATTTTTGTTTCATTTTGTGAGCCCTTACTTTTATCTCTCATCTGATATGCTACTGGAACATGCAGGTAGGATCGATGGCAATCCATAGACTAAGATCTCACTGATCACTAGAATGGAGCGGATACGAAAATATATTGAGCACTGAGGCCTTTGAGATTTATTTTGAGATTTATTTTGATTACTAGGAGATTACTAGGAAATAGTATCATGGCACATTGCTTGGCTCTAGGCTACAAGCTCAGGGCGGGTTTGCACTACATTTTCCCCCTTCGTTTAGCGTGTATGTTGGCAAAGCTCCCGACATACACGCTGAAAATCTTCATAGGGGTTCATTAGTCAGACGGAGGACAATATAGTATCCTTTTGGTCTACGTCTGGCAGGTATACGTTAATGTACTGCAAAAAATGAAGTATATTAAAACTTGCTATCTTCTGGTATCCTGTAAAAAAAACCTCATCTGTGAATCGGATACCATAGTAGCCTATAGGTGACAGATATCAACATGTGGCATCTGTTACAGGCATTAATTTAACGGATATGTCATAGCCTTTTCAAAAACTTTTTATGAAGTATGTGTTTAACGCTTGCCATTATACCTATAGGATATAATGACATCCTTTTATTGTATACATCTTGACAAGGCACACAATCTATTAGTTAAAGAGAATCTTTTAGCGGTTTTGAGGCCACAAAACTGCTGACAGTGTGATATAGGGAAGGGAATTTTAAACATACCTTTTAACAAAGTCATGCAAGTTTAATTTAACAGGTGACACGATCGCAACTTCCACTAAGGCGGGCACTTTATGTGCAAGTGCTCCTGCAATTTATGCTGCCAGCCCCTCTGCTGAGTGATGGCTCTAGCAGTCTCATGATTGGCCGTTAGAACTCTCACTCAAAGCAGAGAATAACGCTTGCAACCACCATGTCGGGCAGAATCAAACATCGGTTTCTTGATCTTGCAACCTTGCTATCCTCTCCCCCTCCTCGATATCGTTCAAAATAGCTGACAGATTCCCTTTAAATTGATCTTTGTCTATAGGTTAGGCATCCGCCACACCTCTCTTATTGTATAGTCGGGAGCTTTTCGTGGCATATATGTTAAATGGAGGACAAAAATGCAGTGTGAACCCAGCCTAATATTGTAATATTATGAAAAAGTTCTGTATTAATACAAATGAATATTATAGTTTGAAAAAATAACAATAGTAGACAAGTCAAAATGACTACTTACTTTCACTGGATGTAAAATCTTGGGATTCAAGAATGCCAGACTCCTGCAAAGATCTAATGCATGAATCAACCAGTTCTAGGCCAGTTGTTAGTTCATCCTCTATATCTTTTTGGCCGTCTGTAAAATAAGAATTATAATGAAACCAACACTCTAACTCCTGTATTTGAAAAACAGAAAGCACACATAATGTATTTTATTTATATGAATATAAATACATTTATATAAACTCAGTGGCATTTAATAAAATTTATTGCTTCAACCAAAATGATGGCACCATTGACGCATTCCGACATCTCACGTTAGCTCTTTGTTTCGAAAGTGGCCAAATCAACATATCATACAAATCTATAGCACTTACATGTTAAAATGACTCACCCTGACCCATGTTCTCCTCCATCCCTCCCAGTTGGGGCTCCTTTGCACTTCCTGATTGGTGGGTGGCAAAGCGCTTTTTAAAGTACAGGTGTTTTTTGCTGTTAATTTGGCGTGTTTTTGGCGTATTTTTTGGGCGCGTAATCAGGACTCCCATTGACTATGGGAATTAGGCACGTTTTTGGTACGTTTCAGGCGTGTTTTACACGCCAAGAGTTAACCCGACACTTCTTTTTTTAGAAACGCGTCGTACGTATGTACTACGATGCGTTTTCCCACGTTTTCGGAAGCTTAAAGCATGCGTTTTTTACGTGTTTTTTGGTGCGTAAAACGCGTAAAAACCGTGTCACATACACGCCGTGTGGCCTAAGTGTTTGCTTACATCATACAAAGGCAACAACATCTGCAGAAATGTTAATTTAGCTGATATATAGAATTATGTAGATGCTGTGAGCTGCCTATAAACATAAAAAAAAAACCCTATCTTATAGGAAAGCAGAATTCAGGGGCTGTCCTTTTCTTACCTATTGCTCTCCATCAGCTTAGGGCCCAGACGGCACTGCAGCAAGACAGGTCTCGCTGTCAATATATGAGAAGCAGGAAAGGAGGAGGAGAAGCAAACACACTAGCAGCAAACACACTGGAATCAATAGGCACTGCCTGTCCACCATACAACTGTATAGCTGGTGGACATAACCTAGGGCAACCAATTCAAACTTTAGTGCCCCATTGACATTGCATTGGCAGATAACTTGTTACCCATGCATTTTTTTTTATTTAAATTTTTTAAAATGTATTACGAAAATAAATATTTTCAAGTATGGAGTCTATTAACAGAGGTTTTCTGTGGTGAGTCAACCCCTTTAAACAGACAGGAAATGGTAAAACCTATGTCCCAGTTGTTACGACCAGCAGGTTGTGGATTCACTGGGCTACTCCACCAGATTGGCTTGAGGCCATCTCTAAGAGCGTTATCGAAGTAACCTCCCTGGTCTTCACCTTTTAACAGGGCACTGGTCTTCGCTGCAGGGAGGCTACCAGATCGCTACCTCTTGAGGTAGTTCCGGCGCAGTAGTTGCTGGCCCAGCGGACCAGGAACAAGCACTGCCAGATGGTACCTTGATGGATGGACGATTCAGGTTTGTCACCGACAGTAGGAGGTAGACTAACAGCGGATGACTGGACACAGGTTGATAGGGGATTGCTGGAAACAGATGGATGGCAGATGACTGGACACAGGCAGGTAGCGGATAGCCAGACACAGGCAGGTAGAGGGTAGCTGGACACAGGCAGGTAATAGATTACTGGATTCACACTGACAACAGACAGCAATATTGCCAGTTATTATGGCCATGTTCTGCCATATTCAGCTGTTATATTTATTCTCATAACTGGTTATGAGCATCTTGTGTTTTTGTTTTTTTGGAGGATATCAAGCTGTTCATGATCAATACAGTATGGATTCTAGATGGTTTTATTCTGTTTGTTTAATGATCTCTTAAAACCGACAAAACTTCTAGTAAAGCTGACAATACTTAGGGGATTGGTGATCCTTTACTATCACATTTCAGTTCCTACCTTGCCGGGCACGGACCTGTTATGGTGTGCCGAAGCCACTTGGCACGTCCGTCTGTCATATAGTGATTGATGGTGCTAAAGAGACGTTGTACAACCAGTCCCTTTGAATAAAGATGTTGAATATATTTCCCTGTAACTGTTCATTCATCCTGTGAACACGCTTGAGTTTTAACATGGTTGTATACATTTTTCCTCCATATTTCCGATATATTGCCCTTCACTACAGGACAATTTTTCCTCGCTTGCTAACTTACTATATACCAAACCAGGGCTATGCTTGATGGTCAACAGCTTTGTTGGCATGATATGGTCAAGCGGTATCTACAGGCAAAAATTCACTGTTAGGGACAAGCTTTTTTTACCAGTAAAAATTGGCGCTCTTCTATTGTTTGATCCCCCACGAATGCAGCATATTTCTAAACATAGCAGTAACAGAGTAGAGGAATAAAAAATAGAGATAGAGGCAACGGAGTCATATCAAAAGATTTAAAAAAAATTTAGGGTAGAGGAATAAATTGTGAGAATACATTTTTACATACCATTTATATATGCTGTACCAGAATGGCACATTTCCATTTTTCTTTACACATAACCCCCATTATTTTCCGCTATAAAAACTTTGCTCACTACATCCCTAGATGAATGGTTTAGGGGTATAGTTTTCAAAATGGAGTAACTTCTGGGTATGTGTAAAGGATCTGCCAGGCACTACGTCTGTGGATACTCCCAGGATTAATCAATCGACACCTGAGGCCGGACCTCTTAGACTGACTCCGGCTCCCACCAATCAGGGTGGCAGGCTCAGGAGTGGGAGAGCCTATCGCGGCCTGGTCAGTCGGAGTTAGCTCCGCCCCCTGTCCATTTATACCTGCCGTTTTCTCTTCCTCATTGATTGTGATTCTGCCTGGTTTCCTGGCTCTGCTACAGCCTTGCTCCAGCCTGCTACTGCCTTGCTTCAGCCTTGCTACAGCTACCGCTTATCCTGCTTCGCTCTGACCCCGGCTTGCTTCCTGATCCTTGCTCTGCGTTCGTATACTTCGTGACATCCTGATTCTGACTGCTCGTTGACCACTCTGGTTTCCTCACGGTGTTCCGTGGGCTACTGCCCCTTCCCTTGCTTGTTCCCTGTTTGTATTCCCTTGCACTTGGTCAGCGTAGGGACCGCCGCCAAGTTGTACCCCGTCGCCTAGGGCGGGTCGTTGCAAGTAGGCAGGGACAGGGCGGTGGGTAGATTAGGGCTCACTTATCCCCTTCCCCTTCTTCCTGCCATAACATAATCACAAGCCCTTACCTAGTCTACCCTTTCTCCTACTCTATCATGGACCCCCTTGAGACCCTGACCCAGCAGATGCAGGGCCTCTCCCTACAGGTCCAGGCCCAGGCTCAGAGGGTCAACCAGCCTGACGCTGCCATAGTAGTACCCCTCGCCTCACCTCTAGAACCTGACCTCAAGTTACCTGACCGGTTCTCAGGGGACCGTAAGACTTTTCTCTCCTTTCGGGAGAGTTGCAGACTTTACTTCCGTCTAAAACCTCACTCCTCAGGTTCCGAGAACCAGCGGGTGGGAATCATTATATCCCGACTCCAGGAAGGGCCCCAAGAGTGGGCCTTCTCCTTGGCTCCTGACACCCCTGAACTTTCCTCCGTTGATCGTTTTTTCTCTGCCCTCGGACTCATTTACGACGAGACTGACAGGACTGCCTTGGCCGAGAGCCAGCTGGTGACCTTACGTCAGGGTAGGAGACCTGTTGAGGAATACTGTTCAGACTTTAGAAAGTGGTGCGTAGCTTCTCGGTGGAATGACCCTGCCCTAAGGTGCCAGTTTAGGTTAGGCTTATCTAACGCCCTGAAGGATCTGCTTGTTAGCTACCCCTCTTCTGACTCCCTAGACCAGGTTATGGCCTTAGCAGTACGACTTGACCGACGTCTCAGGGAACGACAGCTTGAACGTTTCAGTGTTTTCCCCTCTGACTTCCCTGCGATCCCCCCCGAGGTCCCGTCTCCTCGCTCTTCCACGGAAGACTCGGAGGTACCTATGCAACTCGGGGCCTCCGTGTCCCCCCGACAACGTAGAGAGTTCCGCAGGAAGAATGGTCTCTGCTTCTATTGTGGGGATGACAAGCACCAACTGAACACCTGTCCCAGGCGCAAGAATAAGCAGCCGGAAAACTTCCGCGCCTAAGTGATCATCGGGGAGGTCACTTGGGCGCACAGGTATTTCCCGTTAATATGAAACGCAATAAAATTTTGCTTCCCTTTCAGGTCTCGTTTGGTGGTCGGTCTGCCACCGGCAGTGCCTTCGTGGATTCAGGCTCATCTGCTAATATCATGTCTGTGGAATTTGCTATGTCTCTAAAGATGCCTTTTATTGATTTGCCTAATCCTGTCCCGGTAGTGGGTATCGACTCCACTCCTCTTGCTAATGGTTATTTTACTCAGCATACTCCTGTTTTTGAACTTCTTGTTGGCTCCATGCATTTGGAGCAGTGCTCTGTACTGTTGGTTATCGTCCGATCTGGTATTAGGTCTTCCCTGGTTACAGTTGCATAATCCCACGTTTGATTGGAATACTGGGGATGTCACCAAATGGGGTAGTGAATGCCTGACGTCATGTCTTTCGGTTAACTCTATTTCTCCCCGTGAGGAGGTAAAGACGCTACCTGAGTTTGTTCAGGACTTCGCTGATGTATTCTCTAAGAAGGCCTCCGAGGTGTTGCCCCCTCATAGAGATTACGATTGCGCTATCGATGTGGTACCAGGTGCTAAGCTTCCTAAGGGTAGGATATTTAATCTTTCATGTCCTGAACGTGAAGCCATGAGGGAATATATCCAAGAATGCCTGGCCAAGGGTTTCATTCGCCCCTCTACTTCTCCTGTAGGTGCTGGCTTCTTCTTCGTGGGGAAGAAGGATGGTGGTCTTAGGCCGTGCATTGACTATCGTAACTTGAATTAGGTCACCGTAAGGAACCAGTATCCCCTTCCTTTGATTCCGGATCTTTTTAATCAGGTTCAGGGGGCCCAATGGTTCTCTAAGTTTGATCTACGGGGGGCGTATAACCTTATCCGCATCAAAGAGGGGGATGAGTGGAAGACTGCGTTCAAGACGCCCGAAGGTCATTTCGAATACCTGGTCATGCCCTTTGGGTTGTGTAATGCCCCTGCTGTCTTCCAGAATTTTATTAATGAAATTCTGAGAGATTACCTGGGAATTTTTCTTGTAGTGTACCTTGATGACATACTGGTGTTTTCCAAGGATTGGTCCTCCCACGTGGAGCATGTCAGGAAGGTGCTCCAGGTCCTCCGGGAAAATAATTTGTTTGCGAAAACCGAAAAATGTGTGTTTGGGGTACAGGAGATACCATTTTTGGGTCAAATCCTCACTCCTCATGAATTCCGCATGCACCCTGCCAAGGTTCAGGCTGTGGCGGAATGGGTCCAACCTGCCTCCCTGAAGGCGCTACAGTGTTTTTTGGGGTTCGCTAACTATTACAGGAGATTTATTGCCAACTTCTCGGTCGTCGCTAAGCCTCTTACGGACCTCACTCGCAAGGGTGCTGATGTCCTCCACTGGCCTCCTGAGGCCGTCCAGGTTTTTGAGACCCTCAAGAAGTGCTTTATCTCGGCCCCAGTGCTGGTTCAGCCCAACCAAAGGGAGCCATTTATTGTGGAGGTTGACGCGTCCGAGGTGAGAGTGGGGGCTGTCTTGTCCCAGGGTACCAGGTCCCTCACCCATCTCCGCCCCTGTGCTTACTTCTCCAGGAAGTTTTCGCCCACGGAGAGTAACTATGATATTGGCAACCGCGAACTTTTAGCCATTAAATGGGCTTTTGAAGAGTGGCGTCACTTCCTGGAGGGGGCCAGACACCAGGTAACCGTCCTTACTGACCACAAGAATCCGGTTTTCCTAGAATCTGCCCGGAGGCTTAATCCGAGACAAGCTCGATGGGCGCTATTTTTTACCAGATTTAACTTTTTGGTTACCTATAGGGATGGGTCCAAAAATATTAAGGCTGATGCCCTGTCACGTAGTTTCATGGCCAATCCTCCTTCGGAGAAGGATCCTGCTTGTATTTTACCCCCTGGTATAATCGTTTCTGCCACTGATTCTGATTTAGTCTCTGATATTGCGGCTGATCAAGGTTCAGCTCCTGGGAACCTCCCTGTGGAAAAGTTGTTTGTCCCCCTGCAATACCGGCTAAGGGTACTTAGGGAAAACCATGACTCCGCACTATCTGGGCATCCTGGCATCTTGGGTACCAAACACCTCATTACCAGAAACTATTGGTGGCCTGGGTTGCCTAAAGACGTTAGGGCTTACGTCGCCGCTTGTGAGGTTTGTGCTAGGTCTAAGACCCCCAGGTCCCGACCTGCGGGCTTACTACGTTCTTTGCCCATTCCCCAGAGACCTTGGACCCATATCTCCATGGATTTTATCACCGATTTGCCTCCATCTCAAGGCAAGTCGGTGGTGTGGGTGGTAGTAGACCGCTTCAGCAAGATGTGCCACTTTGTGCCCCTTAAGAAACTACCTAACGCCAAGACGTTAGCTTCTTTGTTTGTTAAACACATTCTGCGTCTCCATGGGGTCCTAGTCAATATCGTTTCTGACCGAGGGGTACAATTTGTTTCATTATTTTGGAGAGCCTTTTGTAAAAAGTTGGAGATTGATCTGTCCTTCTCCTCCGCCTTCCATCCCGAAACTAATGGCCAAACGGAGAGGACTAATCAATCCCTGGAACAATATTAAGGTGTTTCATCTCTGACTGTCAATTTGATTGGGTCTCATTCATTCCCCTCGCCGAATTTTCCCTGAATAACCGGGTCAGTAACTCGTCAGGGGTCTCCCCGTTTTTCTGTAATTTCGGGTTTAATCCACGGTTCTCCTCCGTTTCTCCTGGTAGTTCCAATAATCCCGAGATAGAAGTCGTTCATCGGCAACTGTGCACAGTCTGGGCCCAGGTTCAGAAGAACCTAGAGACGTCCCAGAGCGTACAAAAAATTCAGGCTGATAGAAGACGTTCTGCTAACCCCCGGTTTGTCATCGGGGATTTGGTGTGGTTGTCGTCTAGGAACTTGCGCCTTAAGGTCCCGTCCAGGAAGTTTGCTCCCCGATTTATTGGGCCTTATAAGGTCATTGAAGTCCTCAACCCTGTATCCTTCCGTCTGGAGCTGCCCCCATCCTTTCGCATACACGACGTCTTTCATGCCTCCCTCCTTAAACGCTGCTCCCCGTCCTGGTCCCCCTCGAGGAAACCTCCTGTTCCCATTCTCACCACTGAGGGGGTGGAATTCGAGGTGGCCAAGATTGTGGACAGTAGGATGATCCAGGGCTCCCTCCAGTACCTGGTCCATTGGAGAGGATACGGTCCGGAGGAGAGGACTTGGGTACCTGCTCGAGATGTTCACGCTAGGGTATTGGTCAGGAGGTTCCACCTTCTCTTCCCCACTAAACCAGGTCCCCTTAGTAAGGGTCCGGTGGCCCCTCATAAAAGGGGGGGTACTGTAAAGGATCTGCCAGGCACTACGTCTGTGGATACTCCCAGGATTAATCAATCGACACCTGAGGCCGGACCTCTTAGACTGACTCCGGCTCCCACCAATCAGGGTGGCAGGCTCAGGAGTGGGAGAGCCTATCGCGGCCTGGTCAGTCGGAGTTAGCTCCGCCCCCTGTCCATTTATACCTGCCGTTTTCTCTTCCTCATTGCTTGTGATTCTGCCTGGTTTCCTGGCTCTGCTACAGCCTTGCTCCAGCCTGCTACTGCCTTGCTTCAGCCTTGCTGCAGCTGCCGCTTATCCTGCTTCGCTCTGACCCCGGCTTGCTTCCTGATCCTTGCTCTGCGTTCGTATACTTCGTGACATCCTGATTCTGACTGCTCGTTGACCACTCTGGTTTCCTCACGGTGTTCCGTGGGCTACTGCCCCTTCCCTTGCTTGTTCCCTGTTTGTATTCCCTTGCACTTGGTCAGCGTAGGGACCGCCGCCAAGTTATACTCCGTCGCCTAGGGCGGGTCGTTGCAAGTAGGCAGGGACAGGGCGGTGGGTAGATTAGGGCTCACTTATCCCCTTCCCCTTCTTCCTGCCATAACAGTATGTTGTACAGTTTTGGGCCTTGTCATGTGGCTAGTCAGCAGACTATGGCCAAAGTAGAGGTATTACTGAACACAGAAGACATGGTGCAATGAATATTCGGGTGCATTCATTCAGAATCATGAATTTTGCATGACAAATATACCCTTAAAATGACACTTTTGTGAAAATAAAACTCAAATTTAGATTTTTCACACCAGATTTGCATAATTTCTTGAAAAAAATGTGGTCTCAAAATACCCACTACACCCCCTAGATTTATACCTTAGGGGGTTTAATTTTCAAAATGGGTTCAATTCTGGGGGTGTTACATTGTTCTGACAGCTGAAATCCTTTTAAAGGTGTGGAATAGGTCCTATAATTTAGATTGTGTCCTGAAAGCTGCAGGGTGCTCCTTTTGGGGCCCACCATTTGATTGAGCAACAGATGGGGGTATTTCTAAACATAGCAGAACAGGCATAATCAATGTTGGGGTGCAATTATTCAGATTAAAATTCTACACATAGACTTTGCATCATATCCTACAAAAATGTTGGGCTCAAAATACTCAGTACTCCACTAGATAAATACTTTAGGGGGTGTAGTTTCCAAAATTGGGTCACTTTTTGAGGCTTCCCCAGTACTGGTACCGCAGGGGCTCTGCAAATGCGACATGGTACTACAAAAAACATTCCAGCTAAATCTGCACTCCAAAATCAAAATAGAGCTCCTTCCATTCTGAGCCCTGCAGTGGGTCAAAACAGCAGTTCATTACCACATATGGGGTATTGTGGTAATCGGGAGAAATTGCTTTACAAATTTTGGGGTGCTTTTTCTCCCTTATTACTTATAAAAATGTAAAATGTCTGTTTTTCTGACAAATTTAGATTTTTATTTTCACTGCCTAATTCCATTAAATTCAGCATAAAAAACTGTGGGGTCAAAATGCTCACTATACCCCTAGATAAATTCCTTGAGGAGTATAGTTTCCAAAATACGGTCACTTTTGGGGGGGTTTCAACAGTTTTGGTCCCTCCAGGGCGTTGCACATGCGACAAAGCACCCGAAAACCATTTGAGCAAAATCTGCCCTCCAAAATCCAAATGGCGCTACATCCCTTCCACTATTTTGGCACCACAAGACCTCTTCAAACCTGACATGGTGCCTAAAATATATTGTAATAAAAAGGAGTCACCAAAATTCACTAGGTGCTCCTTTGCTTCTGAGGCTGGTGTTTCAGTCCATTAGCACACTAGGGCCACATGTGGGATATTTCGAAAGATTACAGAATCTAGGCAATAAATATTGAGTTGTGTTTCTCTGGTAAAACCTTCTGTGGTATAGAATTTTTTTTTATTACAAATTAATTTCGCCCAAAAAAATGACATTTGGAAATTTCACCTCTACATTTCTTTAATTCCTGTGAAACGCCTAAAGGGTTAAGGAACTTTCTAAATGCTGTTTTGAATACTTTGAGGGGTGCAGTTTTTAAAATGGGGTGACTTATGAGGAATTTAAAATATATAGGGCCCTCAAAGCCACTTCAGAACTGAACTGGTCCATAAAAAAATAGGTTTTGGACATTTTCTTGAAAATGTGAGAAATTGCTGCTAAAGTTCTAAGCCTTGTAACGAACTAGAAAGATAAATGGACATTCAAGAAATTATGCAAACATAAAGTAGACCTATGGGAAATGTAAACTAGTAACTATTTTGTGGGGTATTACTATATGTCCTACTAGCAGATACATTAAAATTTAGAAAAATGCTAATTTTTGCAAATTCTCTCCAGATTTTGGTGTTTTTCCTCAACTAAACACTACATGTATCATCCAAATTTGCCCATTAACATAAAGTACAATGTGTCGGGAGAAAACAATCTTAGAATCGCTTGGAAAAATAAAAGCATTCTAAAGTTATTACCACATAAAGTAACACATTTCAGATTTTAAAAAATCAGCTGTGTCCACAAGGCCAAAACAGGCTGTTTACTTAATGGGTTAATCAATAAATTACTTGTAACCCAAATTGGTGCTATTGAAAAATTAAACTCATCATGCAATAACAAAGCCCTGAGGTCATTTTCAGACGTGGCGTAATTGCTGTGGAATTCCGCTGCGGACAGTCCGCAGTGGAATTCTCCAGCGGCCGTTTTTTACATTTGTTTCAATAAATTTTTAGGAAAGTTAGTTCAGACGTTGCGGAAAACTCTGCTGCGGACCATAGGCTGCGGTGCGGAATTTTTCCTCCACAGCATACACTGTCTGTTGCGGAGAAGAAGCGGAATTTCACTGCGTATTTCAGCCTTTGCAATGCAAAAATTTAAATCTGTGGCAGGTCCGCTGTTATCTCTGCAACGTCTGAATTACCTGTCAAATATGCAAATGTTGGTGCACATTCGTTGCATAATTGCCCCAAATCTGCACCAACATTTGCAGCGGAAAAATTATGTCTGAACGTGCCCTTATACAGCTACATCAACTGAAAAATAAAAGGAACTCTCAATGCGGCGATGCAAAAATGAAAACATTTAGCTATAATAGGCTCCGTAATATAGAGAGGTAAACTCTCTGGTAATGCAGTGGTTTTTCATTAAAAATTATCATATATATTCTTGACAGTTAACTGAAGAGGAAGAAAAGCAATATCAGCGGTGGGAAAAAGTGATATGCAAAGCGGAAGAAAATCATGTCTACGCGTATAGTATGAATATACATGTGTTGAAAAAATAGGGTATCTAACTTATATCTTTTAAAGTATGGGGATTTCAACTCCCAGGCCCTACAAAGGGAAAGAGACCGGCGGCACAGGGCGACATAAAAAGCATGAAACAAATCGCCTAGCAATAAGACACTATTAAATCAGTTAACATATTGAAAAAAAAAAAAACTGAGTTGGTGAGGATAAGAAGATACGGGCAACATTAGAAGGAGCACACAAGTATGCTCGTCAGAGGCCATTATTACTGTTGTGCACGTTGTATCAGGGAGCCGGACGTGTCCGAAAGGATAGGTTCAGGATGGACGGGCCAAGCAGGTAAATCCAGATAGGGAAAACCCAGATTCTCACAGAACGAAGACAAGTGCAGAGGGTGACAGAGAGCCAGTAGTTGATAGGGGACCAGCAAAGCGAATGGTAAGCCCTAGCAGTATTAGACACCTTTAGCTTGCAGACTGAGAAGTAGGGATTTAAGCGCAGATCTCAGTAAGAGAGTACATGCCTAGGTAAATTAAGGAAGAAAGTCACAGACCTCTTACTAAACTGTTAGGGCACTTTCCGACCTTTATTCAGCAAGGAATCTTGTGGCTTGTGGCTTTGTCGGCAGCATATAATGTCTCTAGATCTGGCAGGGTCCACATTTTTTGGATAGGTGTCCCAGAATGCATTCTCCATAATTAGTGCAGGGGAGGAAGATTGTCCCAGAACCTGCATGAGAAAATTGTGAAGAGTTTTTTCCAGTGATTTTTGTGGAGAAGGACTCTGGAATCTTGTGAACGTTGATAATATTCCTCTGAAGCTTGGCATCAAAATAGTCCAGGGTCAGTCAAAATCGAGGGTGTCTGCGTATAAACTGCGTGTAAACTGATGAATGCAGATGGGGTGCCTGGATAGGGGACCACAGGGGTTTCTCCTGTTCGTGCGGTTCTTTTCCCTGTTATTAGTGGTTGGGAAAAAGTTAGCAATGAATTGATATTGAAGGAACCAAGGCACGGAGCTCAACGAAAGCGTGAATGATTTTAACGTTTTCAACTAGTTCCCCCAAAATCTATAAATGTATCTTATAAGTTGTTAAAGTTTAGGTGTAGGGATTGGCAAGATAAAGGTTACAGCGTTTGTGTAAGGGACAGGAAAGGTAACCACATAGTAGAGTGCTTAACCATTTCCCGCCCAAGGACGTATGTCATACCTGACAGGCAAGTACTTCAGTAGCCACAGACATAACTGATAGGTTCCTTGTTACAAATACCTAGTAAAGGTAAAGCTGCGGCTTGAGCTGCAACTTTGGTTTTGTTTTAACACAAAGATTCTATGCCGCGCTGCACCAGGCTGATGTTAGAGCTGCATAGATTTGTGGCTATCCTCCTGTCCCTTAAAGGGTTATTTCCATTACAGCAATTTCTAGCATATCCACAGGATATGCCAAAAAAGTCTGTAGGATGCGAGTCCCAGCTCTGGGAACCACACCTAGATCGAGAATCGGGGACACCCGACACCCGTTCCGCCTATTGTGATGGCTGAGTGGTGACGAATCGTATTTCTGGCATAATGCCCAAAATACAATACATGACTGCTGAGCTCTCTGATTGGCTTCAGCGGTCACATGCTACGTGAATGTAAACAATTACCGGGAGTGCCGCCAGAGCATTAGCACTCGACCACTGGGGAAAGGATAGGTCAGTACTGCTTCATTTGTTATTTTATCTCATTTTTAGACGATAAGAAAAATTTTTAAGACCCAGATAACCTTCCTTATACTATAGACGTTTTCTGTATTCTATATGTCCACTTTAATTCTATTCATGTAAGACCTCCTTATGATGTGTGTGTTTTTACCACGATTTTACGTGGTTTTGGAGTAAGCATTAAAACCACGGCTAATAGTGGTAAAAACGCATGCAGTTTCAAAGTGCGTTTTTGGCCGTGCAGCAAAAAAGCACCTTGTGAATACACACTTCGTTTGTCGTTTTGGATTATTAGATAGGATGGGGATAAAAGAGACGGGGAAAAAAAAAGCAAAATACTTACCCCCTGGTATTGCAATAGCAACGTGTCCCTCTCTTTGCCATGCAGCCCAGCCTTCTGTGATGACCCTGCAGCCCATGTGACCGCTGCAGCCTGTGATTGGCCGCAGCAGTCACATAGGATGAAACGTCATCCCAGTAGGGCAGGCTGCACAGAGAATAGCCAGGAAGAAAAGGAGCCACCGCTATGACAGCACCAGCGGGGTAAGTGTAGACTTTTTTCAATTAAATTTAAATTAAAAGAGATTTCAAATTTGTGACTTTTTGGGTGGAATCGCAACATTTGCTTTTCTTTGCAGGCTTTACCTCCCCATTGAATTCAATACGGAAAACCAGCAACAGGTGCAAATTTTATGCTATGGATTTTGGTGTGATTTTTTTATAAAGTTGTCAAATACAATTCTGAAACGGAAACCCAAGATAAATTGACATGCTGCAGAAAAATTCTGCAACCAGTAGATGAGATTACTTGAAATCTCATATACTTGGCTGGTACTATATTACGCTGCGGATTTGCCGCAGGAAAATTGGTACGGCAAATCCACATGAAAAAACACATTGTGTGCATGTGGCCTAAGGCTGGGTTCACACGGCCTATTTTCAGACGTAAACGAGGCGTATTATGCCTCGTTTTACGTCTGAAAATATGGCTAGAATACGTCGGCAAACATCTGCCCATTCATTTGAATGGGTTTGCCGACGTACTCTGCAGACAACCTGTAATTTACGCGTCGTTGTTTGACAGCTGTCAAACGACGACGCGTAAAAATAGAGCCTCGTCAAAAGAAGTGCAGGACACTTCTTTGGACGTTTTTGGAGCTGTTTACTCATAGACTCCAATGAAAACAGCTCCAAAAACGGACGTAAAAAACGCCGCGAAAACGGCGCGAAAAACGCCGCGAAAAACGCTCTGTATTTTCAGACGTTTTTGGTCACTACGTGTGCACATACCCTAAGGGTATGTTCATGCTGCAGCAAATCCGACCCAGATTCTGCATCAATTTTTGTTGGATTTGCCGGGGATTTTCATTGCAGATTTCATTGCTGAGAGTAAAATCTGCGCCTAAATTCTGAAATAAAATTAACAACGAAATCCACATGTAACATTTGTGGATTTTATTGCGGATTTTAGTACAAATTTCCAGGCTCCACTGTGTCATTTTTTTCATGATGTTTGAACCTAGCCTAAAAGTCAGAAAAGGGATTTAAAAAGTGCTTAAAACAATTGAATATCATTTTACCGTCTACAAGATCATTTACAAGAGAAGATTTCAAACAACTGCCAACTGTCCGGACTCCGAAGAGAACATCAAGACAAGAATAAAATTTGCCAATGAAAACCTAAACATACACCAGGACTTTTGGGACAATGTGCTTTGAACAGATAAGACAAGAATAGAGTTATTTGGCCACAGTACTGGCAAATACCAATCAAGGTCCCTGTAACCAACTGTAAAGCATAGGGGTGAAAATCTTATTGTTGCCTGGGCAGCTCCCCATCATAGAATCCACTATAAAATCTTTATTGTACAAGAGGGAGGATAATGTGACGCTGTCTGTCAGAGTATTGAAACTTAGCCAAAAGTGAACCTTGGAATATAAGGCTGGATTCACAAGAGAATGTTCGGTCTGTAAAGGACGGAACGTACACTACCGTTCAAAAGTTTGGGGTCACCCAGACAATTTTTGTCACACTTATATTTATCAAATGAGTTGCAAAATGACTAGAAAATATAGTCAAGACATTGACAAGGTTAGAAATAATTTTTTTTTATTTAAAATAATAATTTTCTCCTTCAAACTTTGCTTTCGTCAAAGAATGCTCCATTTGCAGCAATTACAGCATTGCAGACCTTTGGCATTCTAGCTGTTAATTTGCTGAGGTAATCGGGAGAAATTTCAACCCATGCTTCCAGAAGTCCCTCCCACAAGTTGGATTGGCTTGATGGGCACTTCTTGCGTACCATACGGTCAAGCTGCTCCCACAACAGCTCTATGGGGTTGAGATCTGGTGACTGCGCTGGCCACTCCATTACAGATAGAATACCAGCTGCCTGCTTCTTCCCTAAATAGTTCTTGCATCATTTGGAGGTGTGCTTTGGGTCATTGTCCTGTTGTAGGATGAAATTGGCTCCAATCAAGCGCTGTCCACAGGGTATGGCATGGCGTTGCAAAATGGAGTGATAGCCTTCCTTATTCAAAATCCCTTTTACCTTGTACAAATCTCCCACTTTACCAGCACCAAAGCAACCCCAGATCATCACATTACCTCCACCATGCTTGAAAGATAGCGTCAGGGGGGGCGTGGCCTGGCTGTTGAGGAAGATGGACGTCTGAACAGAGAGCTCCTGCACCCTAACGGCAAACAACGATAACAAGACCTCTCAAACACTTATAAAGATTCTCACAGTGGATCCTCTCACTCCTAAGATGCCAAGGAAGAAGAAATCGGCGGCAAGACCGGCAAAACTGACAGACTTTTACCCCCGCCGGTCGGCCGGGGAGAAGGACGGAGAAGATGCGGACTCATCGACATCTGAGGCACCGCCAGAATACATTCAAAGTCGGAAACAGAAGACCCCCATACGTACCAGACACAGCTCGGAACCGTCTGGGAGTCCGGCGATGGGATTTCTGGCTGGGAGCCCTCGACGCCATGAGGCGGAGGTACATAGGATTACCAGAACAGGAAGACCGCAACGCTTCACTCCACGAGGTGCTGTCGGATCGGCGCCATCTTCTCCCCTGAGTAATAGCTCAGAACGTCTACACCAGCAACAACACAGGGCGGACGATCACTTAGAGGAGATAAGAAATCTTCCAACTACCACTAACAAATCTCTGACAGAGACACCTGATTTTTTGGGACACTTACCTGCATCCACAGACCCAGTAACAGTAGACATGATGAGAAACATGTTGCAAGCATTACATCAGTCTCTGCACACTAGCCTGGCAGGCCTTATTCATCCACTATCTACTTCCATGCAAGAAGTGGAACAGCGAGTCCTGCACTTAGAAAACAAGATGGGAGAAGTTACCTCCTCTCATAATGAAGTGGTAGATGCTCACTATGGCCTGGCAGAAGAAGTTACTCAAATTAAAGCCAAAATGGCGGATTTGGAGGACAGGTCGAGACGTAATAACGTCAAATTCAGGGGGATCCCTGAAGACATACTACCTCAAGACCTCAATAAATTTGCGCAACACTTTATCAAAAGCATGGTCCCGGAATGCTCACAGAGTGACCTGATCATAGATCGTATACACCGTATACCTAAACCGAAACATCTTGATGCAGATATTCCTAGAGATGTACTAGCGCGCGTACACTTCTTCCATATCAAGGAAAAATTGATGGAAGCGACCAGAAAGAAAGAAGGGAGACCACCACAATTCCAAAAGATTTCTGTATTTGCCGACCTCTCAGCAGCGACATTACAACTGCGCAGACAACTGACCCCAATCACGACTGCACTCCGAGAACACCAAATCCTATACAGATGGGGATTTCCTGTTAAGCTGCTGGTCAAACGCCAGAATGTCCTGCATGTAATCAACACTCTGGAGGAAGGTGAAGAGACTCTACATCGTTGGAATATCACGATTAAGCACCCAACTAATCCAACGAGTAAGCCTCCACAACACCTTATGGAGGAATGGAAGAAGGTAGCTAGGCATAGATCCACACACCACTGACAGACATAAGATTCCAGAATGGAGGTGACCGGAATTCGCGGGTGCTCAAGGCATTCATCTTGATTTGACCTCAGGCTGACTTTTCCCCCCCACGACTGTTTGTTATACAGAGTTTGTTGTTCTACAGTTTTTTGCTTTGCAGAACTAATTCATAAATACAGAATCCGACATGACCTTCTCTCGAGAAGTATACGGCTCTTACTTCTTGGCAGACCAGAACACACCAACACCACCTGGAGTTCATCCCTATTGAATGAACATGTAATGTATATATTTATTACTTGTATTCCCATAGTTAAATGCGAGAATTTTGGGTTCCATCTGTACAGATACTGCGCAGTAGGAGAAGTAATATCAACGGTTAACACATTTATTGATTTAAACCATGACTATTAAGTTTGCATCCCTAAATGTCAAGGGCCTTAACACTCCACAGAAACAGAGTTTTATGTGGGCAGAGGCTAAAACACTAGCATGCGATATTTTTTGTGCGCAGGAGACTCACGTCCTATCTAAAGATGCTCATCGTATCAAATGCCATAATTTCCCACATATATATCAATCTCACTATAAGAACAAATCCCGGGGAGTTATGTTGGCCATTAGGAACTCAGTAGCATTCCAACAGATAAAGGTACACATAGACCCCAATGGTCGATTTATCTTGTTAGTTTGCTCAATTAATAATGTTAAATACACTTTAGTAGCATTGTATGCACCTAATACACGTCAAATACATTTCCTACATAAAATGTTCAGGATTATAGAGAAATTTAAAGAAGGTAAAATATTATTGTGCAGAGATTTCAATATGGTAATGAACACGGCCTTAGACTCCACATCTGGCAATAGAATAGACCAAACATCACTGAGGAAACTGATATGGAACAAAGAATTATATGATAGTTGGAGGATTCAACATGGTACAGAGAAGGATTTCTCCTTTTTTTCTAATCCACACAATTGTTACTCCAGAATTGACATGTTCCTCATAGATAAGGAACTCTTACTCCTTATGGACAAAGCTACCATAGAAACTATCAAATGGTCCGACCACGCAGCTATAACGCTTTCCTTAAAAGAATATCATAATTCCAATCCCGCATTTATGTGGAGATGTAGTCCGTTTTTGTTATCCCACTCTAAATTTCAACTGGATATAATTAGAGATCTGGGGGAATATTTTGAGATGAATGATACAAGTGGAATCCATATCAACTCACTCTGGAATGCACATAAGGCGTTCATAAGGGGATCACTAATACGGGTGGGACATATTGCTAAGAAAGTACGTCTAAGCAACATTACAAAGTTAACGGAACAAATCCACGAACTAGAAACACTAAATAAAACAGCTCCTTCCCCTATACATGCCACCAATTTAAATAATTTGCGCCAGGAGCTCAGATTGATTATGATCTCTGAATATGAAAAAAATTTACGCAAAACTAAAACGAGATATTATTCTCAAAATAACAAAGCGGGCAAATTGCTAGCAGCACGTCTAAAACACCATCATCAAAAATCTAGAATACCATACCTCATAGACTCGAATACGCAGGCTCAAATTACACATCCAGTGGATATTGCTAATAAATTTAAGGATTTCTACGAAACATTATACAACATCAACAGAGACCCCTTCACATCACAACCAAGGGAAAACGACATCAGAAATTTTTTAAAGGACATTCCCTTACCAAAACTATCACCGAGTCAACTAAATAGTTTAAATGCTCCAATTACAGAAACGGAAATATCTGCCATTCTTAGATCCTTACCACCAGATAAGGCACCAGGTCGTGACGGTCTAACTAACGCTTACTATAAAACATTCCATAAAATTCTTGCCCCATACCTAAGCAGATTTTTCCAAGCAGCTCAATCCTCAGGATCCTTTCCTAAGGAAAATCAAGAGGCACTCATAATTACGCTGCCCAAAAGTGGAAAAACGAATGATCAACCCAAAAATTTTAGGCCCATTTCGTTACTGAATATTGACCTGAAAATATATGCCAAATTAATAGCGAACCGATTGGCTCCCATTTTACCACACCTCATAACAGACGATCAGACTGGCTTCATAAAAGGTCGACAAGGTTCGGACAACACAAGACGGGTGATAGGTCTACTACACCACATTGAAAGTAAACACATCCCGGCGGTATTATTAGCGTTAGATGCAGAAAAAGCATTTGATCGAATCTCCTGGAAATACGCCTTTTCTACATTGGAACACATGGGCTTCTCAGGGAGTATAATGTCGGCCATCCAAGCTCTATATTCGGAACCATCTGCTAAGGTCTACACAAATGGAGTATTCTCAGGTGGATTCGATATCTCGAATGGCACCAGACAGGGATGTCCATTATCACCCCTCATATTCGTGCTGTCCATAGAACCACTAGCACAACTACTCAGAACACATAAAGACGTAAAGGGTATTCAAGTAGGGACGAAAACCCACACAGTGTCCTTATATGCAGATGATGTAATTTTATCCCTGTCTGAGCCTGAGACATCTCTAGAAGCTGCAATGGACTGTATAAAGCAATTTGGACAGATATCTCTTTATAAATTGAATACACAAAAGTCGCAGAGTCTCCCCCTAAATCTTAATACCTCAACCCTACACTTTCTCCAGTCCAAATATCCATTTCAATGGAACGCAATGGAAATCACATATCTAGGCCTCACATTGACAGCCACACACAAAAAGTTATTTGGAGTAAATTACATACCACTGATACAGATGTTTCAGGAAGAATTAGATAGAATGATGAAAGTAGAGGTATCATGGCTGGGCAGAATTGCCGCTTTTAAAATGCTTCTCCTACCAAAATTATTATATCTATTTCGAACTCTTCCCATACATGTTCCTGTATCTTATTTCTCTCGCATCCAACGTATCATGATGGACTTCATTTGGGACAAAAAGAAACCACGGGTGGCTTCTCACATTCTTACCAAAGATAAAGGAGCAGGGGGTCTGGGAGTTCCCAACATATTTGGATATTATGTCGCGACAGTAGCGGCCCAAGCAAGGGCGTGGTGGAAGGAAGACAGCCCGAAACATTGGGTGGACATGGAGGCATCTTATTTAAGGTCAGGTAGTTTAAAATCACTTCTCTTCCTCGCACTATATGACATACCACTACCGACTGAAATTTCCCCCCTTACCAAGACTACTCTGACATGCTGGACATTCTTACACACCCATGCAACACAGAGACTACCTATATCTAGGTCGTATCTGCAATTAGATTTTTTAGAACTCGCTATACCATATATGACGCTCCAGGGATGGATAGCAAGGGGACTGACCTCCTGTGAACAATTGTTCCAAAATAACCAAATGATAAGCTTTGAGCATTTACGGTCTGCGAACGATATTCCTCAGAGAGAACTATTTACATACCTTAGGGTAAAACATTTTATACATAGCCACGCAAACCTTGTTTACCAAGGTAACCTCACAGTCTTGAGTGGTTTTAATAACGGGAAGAAAGGGTTGAAATATCTATATAACTCCATTTCTTTCCACTCGAAGTTCCAAAGAAATGGTCCAATTGTAAGATGGGAACAAGACCTGGGAAAGTCATTTGCAGACCACAATTGGATATTAGCCTTTAAGTGGATACATACTTCACTAAAATGTGTATCCCATGTAGAAGCAGCAATTAAGACATATATGCGATGGTATTATACACCAGACCGTTTACACGCCATGTTTTCAAATGTATCCTCACTATGTTGGCGGAATTGTGGGAGGGAAGGTTCGCTCATACATGTATTATGGGAATGTACGAATATTAGGAATTATTGGACAGAGGTGATTAATTTACTGTCTGTTATATTTTCTATGGAAGTTGTGCCAAACCCACATCTCATCCTACTTTTCTTGGAATTAGATACGATCCCTGTTGAACATAGGAGGTTGTTTTGTAAAATTTTAGTTATGGCAAAATTAGTCATAACACGGTATTGGAAACAAGTAGGAATTCCCCCAATCGCTGAACTAGTCATAGCTATAAACACATCATATAAATATGAAAGGGCGATAGCGCATGGCAACTTTACAATCTCATCCTTTGAGAAACATTGGATAGCGTGGACAAACTCTCATTTTTGTTCCAAACAGTAGAAGAAGAAAACCCAGACAGGAGGAGAGTTGAAAATTAAATTGGGTTATTACTGTCCCCCCCCCCCTGAAATAAAAATATACACAGAAATAGAGCAAGTATTTGTGATATCGGTTCTGCTAGCAAATATTGTTATGCGTTGTTTATTTGATATTTATGTTTATGTCATCTCACATCTGCTAGCAACACCAACTTTGATGTACCTGAGGAGTATGTTTGTACTTTGATTAAAGATAACACGTCATGATAATTGATGTATTATAAGTGCATATCATATACCAATGTTATGAGATGATACAGTTTTTGAAGTCAAGTCATTTGTTTTGTATTTATCTGAAAACTTTAATAAAAACTATTGAAAAGAAAGATAGCGTCAGGCACTCTTCCAGCATCTTTTCATTTGTTCTGCGTCTCACAAATGTTGTTCTGTGTGATCCAAACACCTCAAACTTCGATTCGTCTGTCCATAACACTTTTTTCCAATCTTCCTCTGTCCAATGTCTGTGTGCTTTTGCCCATATTAATCATTTCCTTTTATTAGCCAGTCTCATATATGGCTTTTTCTTTGCCACTCTGCCCTGTAGGCCGGGCATCCCGGAGTCGCCTCTTCACTGTAGACGTTGACACTGGCGTTTTGCGGGTACTATTTAATGAAGCTGCCAGTTGAGGACCTGTGAGGCGTCTATTTCTCAAACTAGAGACTCTAATGTACTTGTCTTGTTGCTCAGTTGTGCAGCGGGGCCTCCCACTTCTCTTTCTACTCTGGTTAGAGCCTGTGTGTGCTGTCCTCTGAAGGGAGTAGTACACACCGTTGTAGGAAATCTTCAGTTTCTTGGCAATTTCTCGCATGGAATAGCCTTCATTTCTAAGAACAAGAATAGACTGTCGAGTTTCACATGAAAGCTCTCTTTTTCTAGCCATTTTGAGTTTAATCGAACACACAAATGTACTGCTCCAGATTCTCAACTACCTCAAAGAAAGGTCAGTTTTATAGCTCCTCTAAACAGCAAAACTGTTTACAGCGGTGCTAACATAATTGCACAAGGGGTTTCAAGTGTTTTCTAATCATCCATTAGCCTTCTAACACAGTTAGCAAACACAATGTACCATTAGAACACTGGAGTGATGGTTGCTGGAAATGGGCCTCTATACACCTATGTAGATATGGCATTAAAAACCAGACGTTTGCAGCTAGAATAGTCATTTAGCACATTAACAATGTATAGAGTGTATTTCTGATTAATTTAATGTTATCTTCATTGAAAAAAATTGTGCTTTTCTTTCAAAAATAAGGAAATTTCTAAGTGACCCTAAACTTTTGAATGGTAGTGTATTTCGGCCGCAAGTCCCGGACCGAACACACTGCAGAGAGTCGGGCTCCAAGAATCATAGTTATGTACGATACTAGGAGTCCCTGCCTCTCCGAGGAGCTTCTGTCCCGTACTGAAAACATGATTACAGCTGCCATATCTGGAGTTTCTTGTGTTACTCATTTCTGTATTTGCTGCTCTGACAACCTTCTCCTGCCACATTTTGGACCATCCAGTTTCACATCCCTGGGGTAGTTTTGGGTGGTGCCACACATAGGCATGTGTTTTAAGAGTGCAAATGGGAGTTTGAAAATTGTCCGGATCTCATTGCATGTTACTATCGTACCGTATCTTTTAACCCCTTAAGGACACGGCCTATTTTGAACTTCCGGACAAAGCCCTATTTTTCCATTCTGATGTGTCACTGGTTATAATATTTTTACTTATCCAAGTGATTGTGAGATTGTTTTTTGTAACACAATAGACTTTATTTTGGTGGTAAATTGTGGTCGCTATATTTTTTATTTTAAAAAACTGAAAGGTACAACAAAAATTACAGATAGTCAGATGAAACAAATTAGGTAATAATTAATATTTAACATATGTGTACTTTATGCAGGCATCATTTTTTTTTCAACATTGTTATATTTTAAGGACATTAGAAAGCTCATAAGTTTAGCAGTAATTTTTCAAATTTTCAAGAATATTTCCAAAACATTTTTTTGAGAGTAAGTCAATTCTAAAATGGCTTTGAGGGACCTACAGTGAAGGAAAAAAGTATTTGATTCCTTGCTGATTTTGTAAGTTTGCCCACTGTCAAAGTCATGAACAGTCTAGAATTTTTAGGCTAGGTTAATTTTACCAGTGAGAGATAGATTATATAAAAAAAAAAAAAAAGAAAATCACATAGTCAAAATTATATATATATATTTGCATTGTGCACAGAGAAATAAGTATTTGATCCCCTACCAACCATTAAGGCTGGGTTCACACGACCTATTTTCAGACGTAAACGGGGCGTATTATGCCTCGTTTTATGTCTGAAAATAGGGCTACAATACGTCGGCAAACATCTGCCCATTCATTTGAATGGGTTTGCCGATGTACTGTGCAGACGACCTGTTATTTACGCGTCGTCGTTTGACAGCTGTCAAACGACGACGCGTAAAAATACAGCCTCGTCAAAAGAAGTGCAGGACACTTCTTTGGACGTTTTTGGAGCTGTTTTCTCATAGACTCCAATGAAAACAGCTCCAAAAACGGACGTAAAAAACGCCGCGAAAACGCAGCGAAAAATGCGAGTTGGTCAAAAAACGTCTGAAAAGCAGGGTCTGTTTTCCCTTGAAAACAGCTCTGGATTTTCAGACGTTTTTGTTGACTACGTGTGAACATACCCTAAGAGTTCAGCCTCCTCCAGACCAGTTACATGCTCCAAATTAACTTGGTGCCTGCATTAAAGACAGCTGTCTTAAATGGTCACCTGTATAAAAGACTCCTGTCCACAGACTCAATTAATCAGTCTGACTCTAACCTCTACAACATGGGCAAGACCAAAGAGCTTTCTAAGGATGCCAGGGACAAGATCATAGACCTGCACAAGGCTGGAATGGGCTACAAAACCATAAGTAAGACGCTGGGTGAGAAGGAGACAACTGTTGGTTCAATAGTAAGAAAATGGAAGACATACAAAATGACTGTCAATCGACATCGATCTGGGGCTCCATGCAAAATCTCACCTCGTGGTGGATCCTTGATCCTGAGGAAGGTGAGAGCTCAGCCGAAAACTACACGGGGGGAACTTGTTAATGATCTCAAGGCAGCTGGGACCACAGTCACCAAGAAAACCATTGGTAACACATTACGCCGTAATGGATTAAAATCCTGCAGTGCCCGCAAGGTCCCCCTGCTCAAGAAAGCACATGTACAGGCCCGTCTGAAGTTTGCAAATGAACATCTGGATGATTCTGAGAGTGATTGGGAGAAGGTGCTGTGGTCAGATGAGACTAAAATTGAGCTCTTTGGCATGAACTCAACTCGCCGTTTTTGGAGGAAGAGAAATGCTGCCTATGACCCAAAGAACACCGTCTCCACTGTCAAGCATGGAGGTGGAAACATTATGTTTTGGGGGTGTTTCTCTGCTAAGGGCACAGGACTACTTCACTGCATCAATGGGAGAATGGATGGAGCCATGTACCGTCAAATCCTGAGTGACAACCTCCTTCCCTCCACCAGGACATTAAAAATGGCTCGTGGCTGGGTCTTCCAGCACGACAATGACCCGAAACATACAGCCAAGGCAACAAAGGAGTGGCTCAAAAAGAAGCACATTAAGGTCATGGAGTGGCCTAGCCAGTCTCCAGACCTTAATCCCATCGAAAATTTATGGAGGGAGCTGAAGATCCGAGTTGCCAAGCGACAGCCTCGAAATCTTAATGATTTATAGATGATCTGCAAAGAGGAGTGGGCCAAAATTCCATCTAACATGTGTGCAAACCTCATCATCAACTACAAAAAACGTCTGACTGCTGTGCTTGCCAACAAGGGTTTTGACACCAAGTATTAAGTCTTGTTTGCCAAAGGGATCAAATAATTATTTCTCTGTGCACAATGCAAATAAATATATATAATTTTGACTGTGATTTTCAGCTTTTTTTTTTTTATATAATCTATCTCTCACTGGTAAAATTAACCTAGCCTAAAAATTCTAGACTGTTCATGTCTTTGACAGTGGGCAAACTTACAAAATCAGCAAGGGATCAAATTCTTATTTCCTTCACTGTATATATTAGAAATGACTATAACTTACGCCATTTAAAAAAATTCACACCTCAAAGTATTCAAGGCAGCATTTACGCCCTTTGTTAAACCTTTAGTTGTTCAACAGGAATTAAAGCAAAATAGAGGTGAAATTTCAATATTTCACTTTTTATTTTTTGCAGATATTCAATTTGAATCTATTTCTTTTTCTGTAACATAGCAGTTTTTAACAGGGAAATCGGGCAACATTTCTGGTTTGCCAAGTCCTTGATGTGCAAAACATAAGAAACACCCCCCAAAAACCACATTTTGGAAACTACACCCTTTAAGAAATCTAGGTGCTTAGTGAACATTTTGACCCTACAGGTGTTTCGCAGAAATTTATTAGAATTAGGCCTTATTCAGACAAACGTGCATTACGTCCGTGCTACGTGCGTGCAAATCACGTGCGTCACATGGACTTATCTAAGTCAATGGGGCCGTTCTGACAGGTCGTGATTTTCATGCAGCGTATGTCCGCTGAGTAAAACTCACAACATGTCCTATACTTGCCCGTGTTTCGCGCAGAACGCACCCATTTAAGTCAATGGGTGCGTGCAAATCGCGCACGGCACACGGAAGCACTTCCGGGTGACGCGCGTGATTCCCGCTACAGTAGGTAAAGAAGTGAAGGGGGACATAAAATCCCCTCCTTCTTTACTGTGTCGTAACATCAAAACAGAGTGTCATAATGATGCCGGCTGCGCGAAAATCACGCAGCCACGCACCATATACAGATGCCACACTGAACTTTTGCGTGCGCAAAACAGACACGTTTATGTGAATAAGGCCTTAGATTGTAAACACAAAATATAGAATTTTTGGGGCGGCGTGGCTTTGGCATGTCGGTGTGAGGACGCACTTCTCTGGAGCTCCGGACTCACCGCACAGAAAATCGCCCGAGAGGGCTCACTTACCTGACCTCAGCATACGATGACGAAGGGCAGAAGTCGCAAGAGCCTCGCGGTCACTCCTGGCACCTCGTCAATCGGCAGGTACCTTCGTTCCACGCTGGACGGAACCTCGCCACGGCGCTCCTCCATTCCTCCTTCAGGCCGCAGCCAGACCCCGCCGCCTTCCTGCTCCTCCGGACCGGCGAGTACCAACAGCTGCTCCCGGGTTCCCGGATCTGTCATGGCAACGCCGGCCATAGGTCAGTGCACAGAGGACTCCCCAGGTAGGCTCCTCCGGTCCTGGTAGAGGACTTTCCCACCCTCCAGCCCCAGTCAGTACCCAGACAGAGTGAGGACCGCATGGCCCCGCCAGTCAGGGCGGTCCCGGCGCCATCTTTTCTTGCCGCCCTGCGGCAGTCTCCCCCGCCGGACTGGATGCAGCTGAGTCAGGGGACGCCTGCAATTTTAAGGGGGCCGCTCACTTCGTCAGCGGGGTTGGGGGAACACCAATCAGCCCCTTCTCCGGGTCCCCCGCCCTCAATGGAACGGACCCTGGCGGAACTTTGGGAAATGGTGAGGGTGCTGCCCACCAAATCCGATCTGGATCTGTGCTTCTCCCGGCTGGAGAAGCATGACAAGGCCATTAGCGCTGTTTTTCAGGAGGTACGCGCTTTGACTGCATGGGTGGAGACATTGGAGCGCCAGAACTCCATATCCTCCATGGACATCTCGGTCCTTTCCCAGACCCTGGCCACTCAAGCTACGCAAATGCGAGACTTTTCCATACACCTGGACGATGTCGAAAACAGGGGGAGACAGAACAACTTGAAACTGAGAGGCATATCGGAATCTGTGCCCCCGGATGGCCTATATGATGCGGTGACGCATATCTTTAATAAGCTCCTGGACAGACCACATGATATGGCCATTGAGATGGACAGGGTGCACAGGCTGGCGGGCCCACGGGCTAGAGATGGTAACCGCCCGCGGGACGTCATATGTAGAGTACATTTCTACATACAAAAAGAGGATATTGCACAGAGAGCTTGGGAGAAGCGGGCCGTTCCCTTTAATGGTTCCGAAATTACCGTCTTGCCGGATGTCTCCAGACTGACCCTTTACATGCGCAGGACTGTTCGATCCTTGCTGGAGGCGACCAAAGCGGCGGGAGCTACCTACAGATGGGGCCACCCCTTCCACATCATACTTCGAAGACAGGGGCAATCGTTTGAAGTCCGGTCTCCGGATGACCTAGAGGAGGCCTTCCAGTTTTTGGAGATCTCCCCAGTGCGGCTGCCGGATTGGACAGAGCCCCCGGCACCGCTCTTTATCAGAGGAGGCCTATATCCTGATTTTGTTCACCCAATCCCGCCTCGCCCCAGAGTTGGGCCAGCTGAGCTCCGGACCTCAGGGCGGCGATCCCCACGCAGAGACTGATCTACTACATCCTTCTTGTGTAGCCTAGTACCCTTCACTGGGGCACAGGCTATGGTTTGAATGTTATTTGCACTTACCTCCTTTTTTCGCAGGGTTCTTCACGAGATGAAGAGGACGGCATTGATGGTGTTCTTGAATGGGACATTATGTACAGTATGCTGGTCTGGGGGTTGCTCCAGTGGGGGATTTACAACTGTTTAGTCAAGCGGGGGAGGGGAGGTTTCCACTGTAGTTAACCGGGTGAGTCCGGGATTTCATGGAGCTCAATTTGAGATTGCTAGTCTATTGTTGTAATTTTTGACTAATTGTTTCTGTCGCATCGCTGCCATTCCTCGTTCCCCATTAGAGTTCCGTGTTGCCGTGTCGCGGTCAGAAGGTATTTTTCCTTCTGAGGACGACATAGCACACGACGAGTTGTTGAGGGGTTTTGTACTCCGCTATTAGAGGGACTGTGTTGTTCCGCAGCTCCGGTACTTCTATCCCTGTAAAGGGGCTTTTCTTTTTCCATCTTTCTTCCCCTTCCCACCTCTGTCTTCTCCTCCATCTCCTATTATGACTGACATAACCCTGAATGCACAGGGTCTGAATATCCCGGAAAAGAGGTCCCCCATCCTCCGTCTTCTCTGGAAGAAAAAAACGCAAGTGGCATTTTTACAGGAGACCCACTTTCGGGCTGACTGCATACCGAAACTCACGGATTCCCATTATACGGAGGGGTATCATAGTGTGTCCCCTGATTCCAAGACTAAGGGGGTCTCCATCCTGATTTCACGCTCTCTCCATTCGGAACATGTGGAGACTCGCACAGATGGAGCAGGACGGTACCTCTTCGTGAAAGGTAAGCTGGCTAAACCTCTGTTCACACTGGCATTGTACTATCTCCCTAACACTGGTCAGGTTGCCTTCCTAGAGAGGGTCTTGGTGGAATTGGATGACTTTCTGGAAGGCACTCTCATACTGGGGGGGGGGGACTTGAATGCCACTTTAGATCCCACATTAGATTCCTCACGAGGGCACTCCTCTTTATCCAGGCCAGCTCACCATCGTATACGTCGGCTGTTGCATGAGCACCAACTAGTCGATACGTTCTTTTCGGCTCCCCACAACTCATATTCCAAAATAGAATCCGTTTTTCTACGCCATTCACATCTTCCCAGCCTCACATCTGCCTCCATAGACGATATCACATTCTCTGACCATGCTCTTATAACTCTTACCCTCTCTCTCCCAACGGTCCACCCTCGCTCCTGGCAGTGGCGCTTGAATGAATCGCTCTTGCAAGATTTGACGGTTGTCTCGGACATTCGCAGAGACCTCGTGGAGTACACTGCCACAAATGCTTCGCCAGGGGTTGACCCGTTTTGCATTTGGGAGGCGCATAAATGTGTAGTGCGCGGTTCCTTCATTCGTATTGGTCCCAAACTAAAGAAGGAGCGGACGGCACACCTCCTGGACCTCTTGTCCCGGGACCTCTTGTCCCGGGATTGGAACTGTCCCATAAGGTCTCCCAGGATTCTGGGGGCGGAGCTGGGGCAGCTGAGAGTGCAGGTTTGTTCACTCTCTTTCCAAGGCTAAGGCCTCCTTAGTTAAATGCAGACGGCACTTTTACGAATTCAGTAATAAACCTGGTAGAACCCTGGCGCTGGCACTTAGGAAAACACGTTCTCGCACCTATGTCCCCCATGTTCAATCCTCACACAATAGGCGCCTGCAGCTCCCACACGACATCTCGGAGGCCTTCCGTGCCTATTACCACTCTCTTTATAATATTCCTCGGGCCCCTTCTTCTCCGGATGGAGGGAGCCACTTGGAGAGGATTGAGATGTATCTCCGGTCCCCAGGGATGAAATGTATCCCCCAGGAGGCTATTGCTGCCCTGGAGGCTCCTATTTCATTGGAGGAGTTTTTGTGGGCATTGAAGGACTCGCCCGGATGGATTACCTTTACAATACTATAAGGCCTGCTCAGATCTGCTCTCGCCCAATTTCCTACACGCCTTCAATTCACTCACGGAGGGTAGTTCCCTTCCTCAAGAAACGTTGAGGGCCCACATCACGGTGATACCCAAAGAGGGGAAGGACCCATCCATGTGCCAAAATTATCACCCCATATCTTTGTTAAACGTCGATCTAAAGCTGTTTGCAAATATTCTGGCCCATAGGATGACCCCACTACTACATAATGTGATACATAACGACCAGGTGGGCTTCATGCTCCTAAGGGAAGCCCGAGATAATGCCACTCGGGCAATTAACCTGATGTATCAAGCTGCTGTCTCGGCCCTGCCCACTTGCTTTCTGTCGACGGATGCGGAGAAGGCCTTCGACAGAGTCAACTGAGACTTTATGCTGGCTACCTTGCGGTATGTGGGACTGGGCACGCATATGATGAAATTGATTTCGAGTCTCTACTCCTCCCCATCGGCCCAGGTTAAGGTCAACGGTCACTTCTCCTCCTCATTCGCTATCTTTAATGGTACGAGGCAAGGCTGTCCCTTGTCCCCCTTAATTTTCATTTTATGTTTGGAGCCCTTTTTGTGCCATATTCGCTCCAATTGCGTCACGGCTCTTTCCCCGGAAAGAGATTTATCAGTCTCCCTCCCCCTTGTTTCCTATCTTGGGCAATCCTGCATTCCCACCGGGGCGGGAAAGGGGCCCCTTCCAGCTCTGGTTAAGGGCGGGTAAGGGACATGCCGCCCACTTTATGCCGGGTGCGACATGGATGACTAGCCCACAGTTGGAGTCTTTGTCAGACTCTATCTCCTTTACTTCATGGCAGGTCGCCCCGTTGAGACACTTCCTCGCGTCCCTACATAACCCAACGCCATACTCACGAGAGTTCCCCTTTCGAACTCCTTTGCACGGGGAGGGTGCGTCACTCGGTGTCCAGACTTTATGCTCTCCTGATCTCTACATCCAATCTTTCCACACCTTCCTACTTGCTGAGCTAGGAGAGGGACTTGGGTCTAACATTTACTGCGGAACATAAGGATCGTTTGTTCACTATGACGCATAAATCCTCCATGGTTAGCAGATTTAAGGAGGCGGAATTTAAGATCTTGTCGCTATGGTATAGAGTGCCTCTCAGATTACATGCGATGATACCTGCGGTCTCACCATTGTGTTTGAGATGTGCAGACCATGTGGGTAAAATTTTACACATCTTTTGGGATTACCCGCAGTTGACTGATTTCTGGTCTGAGGTGTGGCACATCTCCTCCAAATTTACGGATTTCCCCCTTCCGCGCTCTCCGGGCCTTTTCCTGCTCCATCTGTGTGATGTCCCATTATCTACGTACTGAAGCTCAGTGGTTCGCAATCTGGTGAATGCAGCTAGAGCGTGCGTCCCCACGCTGTGGAGACAATCTTGCCCTCCGTTGGTGGGCATGTAGTTCAGCAAGATCCAGATTATGAGAAAGGAGGACCTCACGCCATCGATGAGAGGGTCCCAAGCTAAATTGCTCAAAACATGGCGTGATTGGATTAGGTTTCAATCGTCTGTGGAGTATAGGACCATCATGGCCTCCTGAGCATAATCCCTAGGCCCAATGCGTAAGGTCAGTTCTCTCTCCTTCCTTTTTCCCTTCTGTCCCCTCTTCTCTTTCGCTTCTGTCTATCTCTTTCCTGTTCTCATACGGGTCATTATGCATGGCTGCTGGTTCAGGATGCATACAAGATTTTATTCATCAATATCGATTTCAGCTGTACGTGTTTTTTTGTTTCTTTGCACTCATTGTAACTACATATACTGGCATGTGGGCCGATGTCAGTGCTGAATATGTCTGCACCATTATATTTGTGTGTTGGAAAACGGAAAAATAAAAGAATTTGAAAACAAAAAAAAATATAGAATTTTTTTCAATAATATATAAATTTTAATTAAATGCATAAGAAAAAAAACACCTCAACATTTGTAACGCAATTTCTCCTGGATAAGGCAATATGTGGTCATAAACCGATGTTTGGACAGATGGCTGTGCTCAAAAGGGATTTGTATGTTGAAGCTCAGATTTTGCAAGAATGTTTTTTGAACGCCATGTCGCATTTGCTGAGGCCCTGAGGTACCAGTACAGTGAAAACACAGAGAAGTGACTCTATTTTAGAAATTACACCCTTCTAGGATTTCATCTAGTAAGTCCCACAGGTGTTTTATATAATTTATTAGAATTAGGCTGTTAAAAAATGAAAGACTTTAATTTTTTACAATTTCTCTTGAGTACAGGTAATACAGCATATGTTGTCATAAACTGCTGATTGTGAATACAGCATGGCTCAGAAGGGAATAAACGCAATTTGTTTTTTCGGGTGGAGATTTTTCTGGAATGGTTTTCGTACGCAATGTCGCATTTGCAGAGCCGCAGAAGTACAAGTACAGCAATAATCTTCAAAAAACTGACCCCATTTTGGAAACTACACTCCTTAATATATATCTAGAGGAGCCTGTAAAAATGACAATATATTATACGATTCAACGATCGCTGGTTCAAGTTTAATAAAGTTTTTAGTAGTGCAAAAAAATAATATATATATATATATATATATATATATATATATACACATATATTAAAAGTTAAAAAAAAAATAAAACTTTTCCAATTTCTCCTTTGAAGTAATGGAAAATATAAAAAAAATATACAAAATTGGTATTGCTGAGTCTGTAAAAGTCCAAACTTTTACAATATAACATTATTTGACACGCACAGTGAACGTCGTAAATAGAAAAGTATATAAAACCGCCAGAGTCACTGTTTTTTGGTCACTTCATAACCCACAAAAAATGGAATAAAAAGTGATCAAAAAGTCTCATGTAGCCCAAAACGGTACCAATAGAAACTACAGCTCGCCCCGCAATCGACGGAAAATTAACAATTTTATTTTTAACAATTAGTTTCTTCCTTGTAAAAGTAACTGAAGAGATTGGTGTAAAAAATTAACCCTCACCGTGGGGATTAATATATAAAAATATATACTCCACAGAAAGTCAGAAAAAAATCACTGGAAAAAGACTGGAGTTTGTGATAAAATCTAACTTTTACTGAAGTATAACATAAAATGGATGTAATAAAAAACTACATGCAAAAAGAAAAAAGGACAGAGAAAAAAAGAACATACTATAATGACATCCTCAAATGATGAAAAAGATAGGGTTAAATAGTGTAAATGTAACTCTCATGTTGTATGAAGAAAAAAGCAACAATAATGCAGCATGTATAAAAAAAATTATGGATTGTGATTTGAGAGCTGGTATTCCAAACTATTGATCCTAAAACATTTCCCACATATATGAAAAAGGACTTGTAGTAGCTATGGGGCTTGTTCTGTATACCCCCCTACCCGTTCCTGTTGTGGTCTCTCACAATCGAGTTGCATAGATTAAGATGGAATCCTGTTACACATCCTCAAGTTTGGAAAGATTCTCCCGACGAGTTTCCTCCAGGCAATAGACTCATCAGGGGAGACTTAGCCTTTGTGGGTTGTTTAAGCGTGTGGCATGTTACTGGTTGTGGCTCCCAGTTTGAGAGTGCTTGCAGTGGCAAAAGTTCATGGCAGAGCAATGAAACGATTCAGCAGCATCTCTTCCACTCCATGCGCTCGTGTGGAGCATCTGAGGTTATCTCAGACGCTCAACATGAGCGCATGGAGCGGAAGAGATGCTGCTGAATAGTATGTCCTTTTATTCTTTGTCTTTTATTCTTTTTGCATGTAGTTTTTTGTTATATCCATTTTATATTATACTTCAGTAAAAGTTATATTTTATCACAAACTCCAGTCCTATTCCAGTGTTTTTTGTTTTTTTTTCTTTTCCTTGTAAAAGTAGTAAAGCATAAAAACAAAGTGTATATATATTTAATATCGACGTAATCGTATTGACCGGTAGAATAAAGTGAACATGCCATTTTTACCATACAGTGAAAGCCGTAAAAACGAAACCCCTCAAAAGATTGAGAAATCTCTGTTTTTTTCCTATTCCACCCCACAAAGATTTTTTTACAGTTTCCCAATACATTATATGGTGCAATAAATGGTGCCGTGAAAAACTACAACTCATCTCGCAAAAAACAAGCCCTCATACGGCTTTTTTGATGAAAAAATACAAAGGTTATGGCTTTTGGAAGGTGGGGACGAAAAAATTAAAACCAAAATCCAAAAAGTGGCTGTGATGGGAAAGGGTTAAAGGCTATCTAAAGCTTTAAAAGTGTTTTTGTTGTTTTTATTATAAAAATGTCAGTGTGTTTGGTGCAATTTTATAATTCGATTACAAATAATTTTTACTTTTTGAGATACAGCCATTCTATATACAAAGTAGCGGTATCCTTTGCTGAGACCTCAACACGTCAGTCCCACGGACCTGATGTGTTCAGGATTCACCGAACTATACAGCTGCAGGATACAGAGCAGCTGTATCTCAAAAAGTAAAGAATTTTTAATAAAAACAAATTATAAAGTTGCACCAAACACACTAACAATTTTAGTTGGAATGAGATGGAATGGGGAGAGGCTATAGCAAACCTACGGGTATGTTCACATGGGCAAATTGCAGGCGTATTTTGGCATGTAAAACGCTTACAAATATAAGTCGAAATATACTTGCAATATGCCTACAAACAGCTTTGCATTGAACTCAATAGGAAATACGCCCTGCAGTTCAGACGAGGCACATTTTTATGCCACTGAGCTAAAAAAAACTCAGTGTAAAAATATGCATAGTAAAAAGAAGTGGCATGTCACTTCTTCAGGGATTTTTTTGGCTAAATTTTCCCATTGAAGTTTATAGGAGGCGTTAAAATACGCTCCGAATTCACTGCAGAGCTATTCGAAGCGTATTTGCAGGCCTTTATGCTGTGAAACACGTATCTTTTTTAAAACCTCCCCAAATGGGTGTTAACAAAGCAGCCATTTTTTCTGTTTGGAGCCAAAATGCCTCAGGCTTCATTTCAACATTAAGCACTGAACCTGTAGGAGCATCACAATATGGCACCAGGAGGGTACCAGATGATGGAAATTGATGTAGAGGGACTGATCTCCAAGGTAACAGCACAAAAAAGGTGTAACTATGGCTCATTTTTATGTCTACTGATGTTTTTATATTATTTTGTTTGTGAAACATGCCTAGCAACATTTGCTCACATCGTAAAAAAAAAATCTGCATCTGCAATCAATGTTTTAAAAAAATGTGTCTCTTTTTTTATACTATACATATATAATGTCAGAGGAATAAAATACAATTTCCTAGCCCTCAATGCAAAATCTTTAGGCCCCCACCCACCATGTCTTTATATTCCTGTTGTTTACATATGTGGGAGAGGGCCCCCTCAAACAGCAGGGCCTGTGTTTAACTACTACCTCCGACTAGAACTCGGGCCCCTCTCTGATGTGGTTTATACAAATTATTTATGTGCAGCATGTAGACGTTTGTACTTATGCGTTCGCATTGAACTTAAATGGCCGTGTACACTATTTAAATAATTATACACATTTGGCCACATACAGTATCCTTTTTATGTCGGTCTGTAAATTAATATCTTTTTATTATAAGCTTTTTTCGATTTTTTTACATTATAAAAATGTAGCTTTATATATATATATATATATATATATATATATATATATATATATATATATAATATATATAGAATTTTTATATTATGCATTTTTTTTAAAAACACAAGATTTTTTTGAAGTTTTACAGGTGTAGGCATGCCCCATTTGCTGGGACAAAGTGGCGTCTGGGTACAGCAACCAGACTGTCCAACAGCATGCTTGGGAGGCTATCTGCTTTGCGCTCTACCCGGACAGGGCGGACCATAAACAAGAGGAGCATGAGAAAATTGTTGTGTTGTGCATATGCACATTTTGGTTGATGCTTGTGTTTTTTCTTCCGACAGGAAGATTTCAGTGTGGCATGACAACACCGTAAGGTTCAGATGACGTTGCAGTATTGCATGCCTCTGAAGAGCAGGCAAAACGATCCATGCATACACAGGCCTTAATTTTTTAGGTTATGTGTTTGTATGGAACAGTTGTTTCTTTATGAGTCTCACTATGATAAATTGGCACACTGAAAATAATATTTTTTTAATTTTCACATATTTTTATTACAGAAAAAAATCTTCAAAAACTTTAAAAGTGGTCATTTTACACTTTTTGGTTGGTTTGATGAATCCGCTAAGCTCTTGAAGGGTATATAGAGTATTTTAAAAGTTAACGTTGATTTTTATAAAACTCGCAATATTCGGTCTTGGGAAAGGAATCTAGGCAAAACTTTTGAAGACATTGAATCAATTAATTCACAGTTCTTTGCAATGTAGCTCACATGTAGAAGCGGCTCTTAAAACTAATCTACAATGGTATTATACCCCGGAAAAATTTCATATAATGTTTCCGAATGTATCAGATGTCTCTGTTAGAGGGGATGTGGTCATAAAGGCACGTTGCTACATGTACTGTGGGACTGTCCTGTAATATAGAGCTACTGGCAAGGGGTATTTACTTTGTTAGAATCTTTGTTTAACCTCCGGATTCCTGCATCTCCCCATTTAACTTGAAAAATTTTGGTTATGGCAAAGTTGGTTGTGACTAGACACTGAAAGAGTGCTGATGTACCTGCCCTGGAAGAACTGTTGATGTTAACCCATTCCTCACATTTGCCCTATGGGTACGCCATGGAAGGCCATGACTTCCCGCAAATTGCCGTATCCATACGCCAAATGTTTGGCACCGGCTCAGAAGCTGAGCCGGTGCCATCATCGCCGGATCTCAACGGTATCTCACAGCTGACATCCGGCTGTAATGGCGGGGACCGAAATTAGCTTCGATCCCCGCCATTAACCCATTAAGTGCAGCGCTCAAACGCGATTGCCGCACTTAAGGTGTTTGCAGCTCATCGGAACCCCAGCAATGAATCGGCTTGCTGTAAGTGATTAACTGACAGATCTAATACATTGCACTACGTAGGTAGTGCAATGTATTAGAAAAAAAACATCAGACAGTAAATTAAGTTTGAAAACTTCAGACAATAAAAGTTTGAAAACATAATAAAAGTTTCAATAAACAATACGTATTTGGTATCGCCGCGACCGTAACGACCTGAGGTATAAAAATATTATATTTATTGCACGCGGTGAACAGCGTAAGAAAAAAACGTAAAAAACTATACCAGAATTTCTGTTTTTTGGTCACTTTGCCCTACAAATATTGAAATAAAAAGTGATCAAAAAGTCGCACATATCCAAAAATGGAACCTATAAAAACTATAGCTCGTCTCGCAAAAAACAAGCCCTCATACAGCTCCAACGACAAAAAAAGTTACAAAGTTATGGTTATCACAATTTGGAGACAGAAAAAATACATTCTTTTTGCAAAAGTAATTTTATTGTGCAAAACGTTGTAAAACATAAAAAAGTGGCATAAATTAGGTATCGTCTGAATCGTACTGACCCGCAGAATAAAGTTAACATGTAATTTATAACGCGTGGTCAACGTTGTATAAAAAAAAACTTAAAAAACTGTGCCAGCATTGCGTTTGTTTTGGTTACCTGGTATCCCAAAAAATAGAATAAAAGGTGATCAAAAAGTCTCATGCACCCCAAAACGGTACCAATAATAACTACAGTTCGTCCCGCAAAAAAACAGCCCTCATACCACTACGTCTATGAAAAAATAAAATTAGTTAAGGCTCCAATAAGTCAGGAAATAAAAAATATGCAGTTGTGCCGTCACGAGGGCAACATTTCTTCTGTTTCAAGAGGCGATGTATCAAGGCCTTAAAATTAGGGAACCATGAAGGGGAGGGCCCAAACATATCTGCTGAAAGCGAGGGCGCCCGTATTATACCAGGACAACACTTCCCAGCAAAATTCCCGAAACTGCAAAGGTGCGGAGTGTGGACCAAAAGGGGCATAAGAAAGGACGCCATATATCAGTGCGACACCGGCCTGTGCAGAAAGGATTGCTTAACAGCGTAACACACATCTATGGATCATTTTATTGTTTTTTTAGCCCATTATTATACCACCTGACTATGCCCCTGATGTACTCTGTCAAGCTTACATGTACCCCCATATTATAAACGGAAACACCAGCAATACTCGAAAAATCAAAACCAAGCAAAATCCGCTCTCCAAAAGCCAAATGGCGCTCCCTCCGCTCTGAACCCTATAGCGTGCCCAAACAGCAGTTTACTTCCACATATATGGCAGCGCCATACCCGGGAGAACCCTTTTAACAATTTTTGGGGTGTGTGTCTCCAGTGGCATAAGCTGGGCACAATATATTTGCCACTGAAATGGCATATCTAGGGAAAAATATAAATTTTTGGTTTGCACTATCCGCAGCGCATTCATTTATGGAAAAGACCTGTGGGGTGAAAATTCTCACTACACCCCTTAATAAATGCCATCAGGGGAGTAGTTTCCAAATGGGGTCACTTCTGGAGGGGGTTTCTTTTTATTATTTCACATCTGGGCCTCTGCAATTGTAAACCAATACTTTGTAAATCGCCAAATTAGGCCTCAATTTTACATGTTACTCTTTCACTCCTGAGCCTGGTCTAATGTCCAGGCAAAAGATTAGGATCACATGTAGGGTGTTTCTAAAACCGGGAAACACCGCATAATAATTAGAGAGCTTGTTTTGTTATGGTGGCACAAGCTGGGCACCACATATTGGCATATCTATGGAAAAAATCCAATTTTTACTCTGCAACATGGAGTGCACACTAATTTCTACAAAACACCTGCAGGGTTAACATGCTCACTACACCCCTAGGTGAGTGCATTGAGGGGTGTAGTTTCCAAAATGTGGTCACTTCTGGGTGGTTTCGACTGTTTTGGTCCCACAGGCGCCTAGAAACCAATCCAGCAAAATCTGCACTCCAAATGGCACTTCTTCCCTTCTGAGCCCAGCCGTGTGCCCAAACAGCAGTTTATAACCACATATGGGGTATTGCCGTACTCAGGAGAAATAGCTTTACAAATGTTGGGGTCTTTTTTTCCTTTATTTGTTGAGAAAATCACTGCGCAATTCTAATAAATTCTATGAAACACCTGTGGGGTCAAAATGATTACTACACCCCTAGATAAATGCCTCAAGGGGTGTAGTTTCCTAAATGGAGTCACTTTTTGGGCGTTTTCATTGTTTTGTCCCCTCAGGGGCTTTGCAAATGCGACATGGCCTCCGCAAACCATTCCTGCTAAATGTCATCTCCAAAAGCCAAATAGCGCTCTTTCCCTTCTAACCCCTGCCGTGTGTCCAAACAGCCGTTTTTTTTACCACATGTGGGGTATTGTTTTACTCAGGAGAAATAGCTTTACAAATTTGACGGTGCTTTTTCTCCTTCAGTCCTTGTAGAAATTAGAAAAAATTTGCTAAACCTACATTTTCTTTGAAAAAATTTAGGTTGTCATTTTCAGGGTCTACTTCCAATAATTTCTGCAAAAAACCTTTGGGGTCAAAACGCTCACTATACCCCTAGATAATTTCCTCAATGGGTGTAGTTTCCAAAAAGGGGTCTCTTGTGGTGGGTTTCCACTGTTTTGTCCCCCAGGGGCTTTGCAAATGTGACATGGCCTCCGTAACCATTCCTGCTAAATGTGAACTCCAAAAGCCAAATGGCGCTCCATCCATTCTAAGCCCTGCCATGTGTCCAAACAGCCATTTATGACCACATGTGGCGTATTGTTTTACTCAGGAGAAATAGCTTTACAAATGTTGGGTTCTTTTTTTCCTTTATTTGTTGAGAAAATCACTGCGCAATTCTAATAAATTCTATGAAACACCTGTGGGGTCAAAATGATTACTACACCCCTAGATAAATGCCTCAAGGGGTGTAGTTTCCTAAATGGAGTCACTTTTTGGGCGTTTTCATTGTTTTGTCCCCTCAGGGGCTTTGCAAATGCGACATGGCCTCCGCAAACCATTCCTGCTAAATGTCATCTCCAAAAGCCAAATAGCGCTCTTTCCCTTCTAACCCCTGCCGTGTGTCCAAACAGCCGTTTTTTTTACCACATGTGGGGTATTGTTTTACTCAGGAGAAATAGCTTTACAAATTTGACGGTGCTTTTTCTCCTTCAGTCCTTGTAGAAATTAGAAAAAATTTGCTAAACCTACATTTTCTTTTAAAAAATTTAGGTTGTCATTTTCAGGGTCTACTTCCAATAATTTCTGCAAAAAACCTTTGGGGTCAAAACGCTCACTATACCCCTAGATAATTTCCTCAATGGGTGTAGTTTCCAAAAACGGGTCTCTTGTGGTGGGTTTCCACTGTTTTGTCCCCCAGGGGCTTTGCAAATGTGACATGGCCTCCGTAACCATTCCTGCTAAATGTGAACTCCAAAAGCCAAATGGCGCTCCATCCATTCTAAGCCCTGCCGTGTGTCCAAACAGCCATTTATGACCACATGTGGCGTATTGTTTTACTCAGGAGAAATAGCTTTACAAATATGACGGTGCTTGTTCTCCTTCAGTCCTTATAGAAATTAGAAAAAATTAGCTAAACCTACATTTTCTTTGGAAAAATTTAGATTGTCATTTTCAGGGCCTATTTCCAATAATTTCTGTAAAGAACCTGTGGGGTCAAAACGCTCACTCTAGCCCTAGATAATTTCCTCAATGGGTGTAGTTTCCAAAATGGGGTCACTTTTGGGGGGTTTCCACTGTTTTGTCCCTTCAGGGACTTTGTAATTGTGACATGGCCTCCGCAAACCATTCCTGCTGAATTTGAACTCCAAAAGCCAAATGGTGCTCCATCCATTCTAAGCCCTGCCGTGTGTCCAAACAGCCATTTATGACCACATGTGGGGTATTGTTTTACTCGGGAGAAACTCCTTTACAAATTTTTCAGTGCTTTTTCTTCTTTAGTCTTTGTGGAAATGGGAAAAAAATAGCTAAACCTACATTTTCTTTGAAAAAATTTAGATTTTCATTTTCACGGCCCAATTCCAATAATTTATGCAAAAAACCTGTGGGTCAAAATGCTCGCTATACTCCTAGATAACTTCCTCAATGGGTGTAGTTTCCAAAATGGGTTCACTTGTGGGGGGTTTCCACTGTTTTGTTCCCTCAGGGGCTTTGCAAATGTGACATGGCCTCCGCAAACCATTCCTGCTAAATTTGAGCTCAAAAAGCCAAATAGCGCTCTTTCACTTCTAAACCCTGCCGTGTGTCCAAACAGTCGTTTATGACCACATGTGGGGTATTGTTTTACTCGGGAGAAATTGCTTTACATATTTTGCAGTGCTTTTTCTCTTTTAGTCCTTGTGGAAATGAGAAAACAAAACGCTAAACCTACATTTTCTTTGAAAAAATGTAGATACTAATTTTCACGGCCTACTTCCAATAATTTCTGTAAAAAACCGGTGCGGTCAAAATGCTCACTACACCCCTAGATCATTTCCTTGAGGTGTGTAGTTTCCCAAATGGGGTCACTTTTGGGGGGGATTTCCACTGTTTTAGCCCTTCAAACCTGACATGGTGCCTAAAATATATTCTAATAAAAATAAGGCCCCAAAATCCACTAGATGCTCCTTTGCTTCTGAGGCCTGTGCTTCAGTCCAGTAGCACACTAGGGCCACATGTGGGATATTTCTAAAAACTGCAGAACCTGGGCAATAAATATTGAGTTGCATTTTTCTGGTAAAACTTTCTGTGTTCCAAAAAAAAATGGATTAGAAATGATTTTCTGCAAAAAAAAACAAAATTTATAAATTTCACTTCTACATTGCTTTAATTCCTGTGAAACGTCTAAAGGGTTAAGAAACTTTCTAAATGCTGTTTTCAATACTTTGAGGGGTGCAGTTTTTAAAATGGGGTGACTTATTGGGGGTTTCTAATATATAAGGCCCTCAAAGCCACTTTACAACTGAACTGCCCCCTGCAAAAATAGCCTTTTGAAAGTTCAAAGCCTTGTAATGTCCTAGAAAAAGAAAAGGATGTTCAAAAAACGATGCCAAACTAAAGTAGACATATGGGGATGTTAATTAGCAACAATTTTGTATGGTATAACTGCCTGTCTTACAAACAGATACATTTAAATTGAGAAAAATACAAATTTTTGCAATTTTTCGATAAAATTTGGTGTTTTTCACAATTAAATACTGAACATATCAAGCAAATTTTGCCAGTAACATAAAGTCCAATGTGTCACGAGAAAACAAACTCAGAATCGCTTGGATAGGTCAAAGCATTCCAAAGTTATTACCACATAAAGTGAAACATGTCAGATTTGAAAAATGAGGCTCTGTCAGGAAGGTCAAAAGTGGCTAAAGAGGGAAGGGGTTAATTAACACCTCTTATGCATATGAAAAATAATATCATATGGTAATTTCTCTTTTCCCAAATTTATCAGTATCTGGACCTACTGGTTGGTCAGTCCTTTTTGCCATCGAGATTATTTCTAATGTGACTACTGTAAAACACTGTTAGGGCATGACCACACATGGCGGAATTCCTCCGCAACTGTCCGCATCAATGCCGCACCTAATCCGGGTTGCGGATTACGGCTGCGGATCTGCACAAAATGTGCAGAAAATTGATGCGGACTAGCTGCTGCGGACTGCGGGAAAAGTGCTTCCCTTCTCCCTATCAGTGCAGGATAGAGAGAAGGGACAGCACTTTCCCTAGTGAAAGTAAAAGAAATTCATACTTACCGCCCGTTGTCTTTATGACGCGTCCCTCCTTCGGCATCCAGCCCGACCTCCCTGGATGACGCGCCAGTCCATGTGACCGCTGCAGCCTGTGCTTGGCCTGTGATTGGCTGCAGCCGTCACTTACACTGAAACGTCATCCTGGGAGGCCGGACTGGAGACAGAAGCAGGGAGTTCTCGGTAAGTACGAACTTCATTTTTTTTTACAGATACATGTATATTGGGATCGGTAGTCACTGTCCCGGGTGCAGAAACAGTTACTGCCGATCGCTTAACTCTTTCAGCACCCTGGACAGTGACTATTTACTGACGTCTCCTAGCAACGCTCCCGTCATTACGGGAGCCCCATTGACTTCCTCAGTCTGGCTGTAGACCTAGAAATACATAGGTCCAGCCAGAATGAAGAAATGTCAAGTAAAAAAAGCAAGACGCATCCGCAGCACACATGACATGTGCATGACAGCTGCGGACTTCATTGCGGAACTTTGAATCTCCATTGAAGTCAATGGAGAAATTCCGCCATGAGTCCGCCACTGCTCCGCAACAGACAGAGCATGCTGCGGACACCAAATTCCGCTCCGCAGCCTATGCTCCGCAGCGGAATTGTACGCATCGTGTAAACGAACACTGCTAAATTAAAGTGAAAGTCAATGGAGAAACGGCTCCGCTGCGGATTAACGCTGCGGAGTGTCCGCAGCGGAATTTAAGTGAAATTCCGCCATGTGTGAACCCGCCCTTATACCACTATTTGCGACGTTGCATACACTGCTAGCTTTCTGTTGTCCGCTCGTTAGTATTTAATGCATTGGTGCTTTTTTGAGTGGTGAATTAACCCACTGCATATTTCGTAGCAGAAATGTTTGCAACTGAAACAGCCGTATGTGACTGCACCCTTAATATTTTGAACAATATTCTTATTTTTTTTTTTTTACTCACATAGATCTGAAGGAAATTATCGTGAGTGACAGTCAGAGTTCCCTGAGGGACAAAAGGAATAGCAGCAGAGGGATAAGAAACCCACTTCTAGTACTTCAGCACAGTAGCCAGAGAAAGCAGGGAGAGACTCTGAACATCTGGCGGGACCCTCATGGGTGACAATACCACCAGAGTGGAAAGGTGAAGCAGCTGCTACAACATCAATTTCAGCTGCTGCTGTCGCCCCTGCATTGGTGGCCTCCCCACCATCACATCCCGCCCCTCCTACCCATACACATTCCACCCAAAGGCAACGTCCGAGAACCTTCTGGAAAATGGACAGAAAGCTGAAGGTTGAGTCTGAAGCCCTGTCCTCTATCTGGAGGGTCGACGGCGATGATGAATGTGACTATTTCAGGGACAGTGTTGCATCTCGCTGCCTCCAGATGCCTACCGAACTCCAACATCATTTTATGGCGTACGTCAACTCCATGGTGGCAGTCTTTGACTCTGCTCGCCCGCTGCCCAAAATTGGGGATCTCATAAATCTACGCAGGGTCACTAACCAGCGGGATGCTTCCTACCCTTTTGTCATGAGTCCTCCGCCACCCAGTCCGGCCTCTTTAATTTTTTCCATCCTCCAGTTACCCTGCCCACTGCTAGTTCCCAATTTTAAGGTTCTTTTTTACCTTATCCCTCCTCCAAATACACCAGCAGTGGGTCTACCCACACTTACCCTTAGTGGATCCATCCAAGACTCTTACCCACCTTGTTTTACTCATTTTTAATTGAAGTTACTTATAGTTTAAAAGAATGTTATAGGGAGAGTGGGTGTTAGGATAAGTTGAATATAAGGTGAAGGGGTACGTTTATCACTTTATGTGGTAATAACTTTTCAATGCTTTTACCTATCCAAGCGATTCTGGAATTATGCTAGAGGTCAAATTTGGCCGATACTAAGGTTGCACAATGTGTCGAAATATCAATACTATTTTGATGCTGTACACCTTCAAACGATTCAATATAGTGAATACATGTATTTCGATACTAAACTGTGCGGCCGGCGCCACACTAATGGAGGACCCAAGGGCTGTCTGACCATATTTCCTAATAGGGCATACTTAGTTATGCCCCAACAAATGCCTGTGTACTATCAGTACACAGGCTAATGTACTGGCATATAAATATATGCCAGTACATTAAAGTTAAAAAATAAAAAAGTTAAATTAATTTAAAAAAAGTAATGTTACATTTTAAAAGTCTGGGAAAAAACACAAATGCACATTTTTTACAATAAATAAACATTATTAAAGTATAGGTCCTAATACATAAAATAACGGGCATATTTGGTATCGTTGCGACCGTAATAACCTGCACAATATATTTATAGTGTCATTTATGATCGGTGTATGCTGTAAAATGAAAGAAAAATTAAATAAATTCTTGGGAACCTAAAGCTGCATAGTCTCATGAGTAACAGGCCCTGATGATATGGTTGACACATCAACTGTTTCCATGTCTGCCGGTGCTGGCTTTGTTGACAATGCAATATTTTTAGCAGCAAAGTTAATGTCCCTGAAAGTTGCACCAGCTCCAGAGTCAAGAATAGCGGAACAAGAAATCTCACGTGTTTTAGTGCAGATGTTTATTGGCACTAACAAATTAGATTATGATACCAACAACTTGTCTTCTATAACAGAGGAGAAATTGAATGTATTTTTGAGTCCAACAGATCAGACCTTTCCGCTTTCATCTGTTCTTATACATCTAAGAAAGCTATTGTCCTACGAATTCTATTTGTGCAATAAAAAGCATAGTGTCCTGAACCCCCACAATAACGGCTAAGATTTTCTGTATGTCATATATTTTTCTACTGTAGGTTTTTGAAAAACATAAATTTGCATAGGTTCAGCTATTGATTTAGTATTTTATTGGGTCCACAATGTTGATTGGACGAAGGAGAAGTCAGGATTATTTCCAAATGCCCGTAGTTAATTAGTTGATTAAGTCTCTGATCAATTCAAATGCACGATTGAATTAAGTCTTATAACTCGTCTGGGGTTTCCACTCTCGAAAGTTCATCCTTCACTTGCTCTGAAAGCCCTCGCCAGAATTGGCTCTTCTGGGCCGCTAGATTCCATTGATTTCAGCTACCCAGTGGCGAAATTCTGCTGTTTATTCGACAACAGAGCATATTTTGTACCACAAATAATGCAGTATAGCTTCAGCTGTGGCACAATGATTCGGATTATCAAAATTAAATTTATAGCTGTAATAAAGTCAAATCATTCAGACTACTATTCTTTTTTACATAAGGAGAGGCCCACGCTAACGCTTCATCTGTAAGAAGATTTATTGTAAACAATACTTTTGTACTTTCAACGGTAAATGGAGCAGGTTACATTTGAAAATACAGTATATGCGGAATTGATTAAGGGAATCTTGGTAATGGTGACGATCCCCACTGAACATTGATAGTAGTGGCATGCAAGAACTTGAATCTGTGGCAGAGCCATTTGTTTGCAATTCAATAAATTCTCCTTGTTGATTTTGAACTAGATCTAGCAGGAGAACATTTTTCTTGATAGTCAGCACCAAATGCTGTTCAGCAATTTGTTGCCTCATAGTGGTTAAAGAACTTGTTATAGCTGACTACATAATTGGGCCAGACTATTCTGTCAAGGACTGTGGCAGATTCAGTACAATGGCTGAAACGTTCAGGCAGGATGGTGCAAACAACAAGAATAATCAAGTAACAATCAAGGTTCGGTACACAGGTTCGGCAATAGGTAGTTACGTGAGGCAGAGACGTGGTCAGGAAATAGTCTAAGTTCGGTACACAGTTAAAAAGCAATTGGTAGTATCGTGAGGCAGAGAGGTACTAGTCCACAAGTTGGAAGCTCATAGTCTGGCAAGGAGGTACTGCAAGGTCCAGGCTCATACAGGAGCCATGTTGGTGAGACCAATGAAGGCATGGAATCCAGAGAGGCAGGAATCATTTTTTTGCAGATATTCAATTGTAACACTTTTAGTTTTTTAACACAGCAGTTGTTTACAGAGAAATCCAACCCAATATTTATTACCAAGATTCTGCAGTTTTGCACAGTGTGGTGCGGGATTTCGGACGGCATTCCCTGCAGTGTTCAGGGCGGATACGCTGCGCAGCTTGACGTAGTGTATCCACCCTGAATACGCTGTGTGTGTTCCTAACCTAACAGTTAGGAAATAAAATCTACAACTGCTATGAGAAGGCATTGGGTCAAAATTAATATTAGGACGTGCATGCGCTATCCCTCTTCATAGTCTTGAATCGGGAGAAGTAGCTGAAGGCGCTCATTAAGCTATGGACAGGGACAGCATATGTTCTACTGATTTCCAGGATATAAAAGTAAACCACTGGGACAACCACTATTTAGTTTGCATGTAAGAATCAGTTTTGTATACCTGAAGTTTTGGTAGTTTCTTTTTTTAAACATGTGGGCTAGTGAATGTACACATTTGTGGTATGTGTAAACTCTTCAAATCTTAGCTTTTTGTTGAGGAATATTTCCTTTTTTTTCTTAAGTCGTTTATCTGAGTAAGAATTTTTGTTGCAAAGTTGAATTTTCATTTCCTCCGACATCATGTACAGTAATTGCATCATGCAGTAGTATTTCAAGCCTTTAAGTGCGCACATAAAGAGATTTTAGATCTGGTCTAAACTGAGGTATATTCAAAAATACGTAACAAGTGTTTCCCCAATTGGATTCCATTGCAAGTCAATTACAATCTCGAAGTCCAAACCTTGGTGACTCAAGTACTGACTAACAATAATTTAGTAAAAGCACTTTAAATATTATAACTAATGTCAGCAAACAAAGTTGGGTAATAAATCAGATGAAACCAGTTTTAGAACAATAGGTCTATATGCAAAAAGTTTCTTCAAGGAAAACATTGGCAAAGAGCAGAGCAAAACTGATCGCAAGCCAATGCAATATCCTGCAGCTCCAGTCCTCTGCAGCACAGCATGGGTCAGGTAGCATCCATGGGGGATGATAAAAGTCAGACCTAGGAGGACTCAGCCGCTCATAAGAATGGGCCGTCACAGTGAGTGACATGGGCTCTTGCCTATCACTCTCCCTGACAATCCGTCTGCAACTCTCCCCCTGACAGTCTCTCTGCAACATGCTTTACAGTAAGGGAGTAATGTAAGGGAGTAATGTGCCCGATGCAGTCACCCTGCTTTAAAACACAGTGACTTTATAACACACTAGAACTTATGAGCAAACTCTCCTTCAGCACCATCATACCCGCTCCTTTTGTAATGCATGCTTGCTTATGTTATATTCTGGAACACGGGTGATAGCGAATGAAAAAAACGTAATCCGGACTCATTTTAATACATTCTATTCTAGAGTTATTTTCAAGCCATATAGTGCTAAATTGAAGGAGGTTATGTTATAATTACGGCAGAATACAATTTTAGACATTAACATTGAATTTCATAATTGGATACAAAGTCTAAAAAATGCAAAAAATTCATTAAATTGTTATTCACCTTGTGTTTGCCATCGAAACTGCTCCTCTGTTGAACTGAAAAAAAAAAATGCAATATATTTTGTTCACATGAAAAAGCAAACAAACAATATTAGTTGATTCTATCTATCTATGTGTGTGTATAGCTATCTATCTATCTATCTATCTATCTATCTATCTATCTATCTATCTATCTATCTATCTATCTATCTATCTATCTATCTGTCTGTCTGTCTGTCTGTCTGTCTATCTATCTATCTATCTATCTATCTATCTATCTATCTATCTATCTATCTATCTATCTATCTATCTATCTATCTATCTAATCTATCTAATCTATCTAATCTATCTAATCTATCTATCTACACATACATACATACACACACACACCCTACCCCATAAGTAGACACCGGTATTATATATAGCAAAAGGTAAATGGTAGGTGAGCAGCCCTGTTACAGATTTTGCATTGGGGCCCAGGAGCTTTGAGTTACGCCTCCATGGAACGATACATATGTTATAAGATATATATATATATATATATATATATATATATATATATATATATATATATTTATTTATTTTTTTATTTTTTTTAAAAAAATGGAAATCTTGCAGCACTCCAAATAGTGAAAATAAAGTGGTTTATTTCAGCCAACAAACAGCGAAGTTTCTGTCCAACAATAGGACCTTTATCAATGCTTGATAAAGGTCCTATTGTTGGACAGAAACGTCGCTGTTTGTTGGCTGAAATAAACCACTTTATTTTCACTATTTGGAGTGCTGCAAGATTTCCATTTTTGTGTATTGCCTAGTCCTTGGATCTGGACGGCTTGCTTGGCACCTATACATCCTCTCTAGTGAGTGCTGCTGTTTTCTTTTTGTTATATATATATATATATATATATATATATATATAAATGAATATTTTTTCTCCATCCTGAGCATTGTGAATTTGTAATTTTGTTGCAGGTCTGACAAAACATGACATTCATAAAACTCAAAAGCCAAAATTACAGACATATATTTACAGCATTATTTCTCAACTTCACATTGTGACACAAGTGAATAAAAAAATACATAATAATGCTCTTAAGGCTATGTTCACACGCTGTGTTTTCAGGTGTTTTTCAGGGCATAAACTCCTTAAAAAACACCTGAAAAAAACGGAAGCTGAACGTCTCCAAACATCTGCCCATTGATTTTAATGGTAAAAACGGTGCTTAATTCAGACGGGGCGTTTTTTTACGCGGCCATTTGAAAAAACTGCATGTAAAAGAGAATTGCATGTCCCTTCTTGAGCCGTTTTTGGAGCCGTTTTTCATTGTGTCAATAGAAAAATAGCTCCAAAAACGGCTCCAAAAAACGCATCAAAAAAACGTTTGATGCTTTAAAAACGACTGAAAATCAGAGGTTTTTTTCCCTTAAAAATAGCTCCGTATTTTACAGTCATTTTTACTTTAGCGTGTGAACATAGCCTAAAGGAAGTTAAAGCTTTTTTCAGTCTAACTACATAAAAATGACTTTAGTCAGTGACTTAGAGTAAAGTAGATGTTTTTGTGGTTTTGTACTTGAACTTGGGACTTTAATATCAAACCTTCAATGGGTGTGTGATGCGCGAGAAACGCACAGATATAGGACTTGTCGTGCGTTTTACGCAGCGGACCCCCGCTGCGTAAAAATCACTGACTGTCTGCACGGCCACATAAACTAACATAGGTCCGTGCGAAACACGTGAAAATCACGCGCATTGCACGGACGTATTACACGTTCGTGTAAATAAGCCCTTACAAGCAGATACATTTAGCACGTGGTGCTTTTCTGTTTTCATTCATACTTTTTACTGCTGTTGTGCGAATCACGCGCGTCACACAAAAGTGCTTCCGTGTGGTGCGCGTGATTTTCACGCACCCATTGACTTCAATGGGTGCGTGATGCGTGAACAACGCAGAAATATAGTACATGTCGTGAGTTTTACGCAGCGGACACCCGCTGCGTAAAAATCACGGACTGTCTGCACGCCCCATAGACTAACCTAGGTCCGTGCGAGGCGCGTGAAAATCACGCGCGTTGCACGGACGTATATCACGTTCGTCTGAATAAGCCCTAACTGACGAGGTTTCCAGTTTATACTGCTAGTTTATTCAAATATCTTAATGCTTATCCCCTTAATGCTCCATGAAATACATGAACTTCATGGATTTCCTATACAAAAGGCTCCATGAGGTTGCAATAACCCAGGAGGAAAAGTCCTGGAAAATGTGTATTTGTCACCTGAGGTTGCTTGCTTCAGTGATGTAGATCCTAGAACAGTTGTGCACCAGTAACAATAGGCTACTAGGTGGTTTCTTGAACTGGAATTTGAGTCCAGGATTTAGTTGTGACTGAAGACTTTGGGTGGGAAAGTCAATCGCATACTCTACTCCATCAAGGGTTTTCTACCTGCCTTTAATTAAGAAAAGCAGACAGAGCATGGTGTGTATGTGAAAGTATGTATATGTATGCAAGCCGGCCTTAGCGGTGTGCGCATCACTCCAGCAGGTGGAAGGGGGCACTGCGCTGGCTCCGTTCCCCTGCTTGTGCTTCAGAAGTGTCTGGACCCGGCAACTCAGCAACTGCCTTTCTGCCTGGGCGCTTCTTCTCTCAGTGGCGTCGCTACCGCTGTAGCAGCTATAGCGGCGACACCGGGAATGAGGGCGTCCGTGCCGCCCGTCAGGACAGCCCCAAAATATATTGCAGGGTATTATAGCAACGATCAAATAGTTGGATCTTCTAGTCCCTAGTGGGACTAAAAACAGAAAGTAAAAAAATATATATGTTGTTCAAAAAAAAATATACAATGTTCCAATTATTAAAAATGAAAATTACCCTTTTTTCCTTATAAAGTCATTTTATTATTAGGAAAAAAATAAATAAACTATGCATAATTGGTATCGCCGCATCCGTAACAGCTTGAACTATAAGAACATAATGTTATTTATCCCACACGGTGAACGCCGTAAAAATAATTTCAAAATAAAACAATACCACAATCGCTATTTTTAATCACTTCAGCTCCCAAAAAAATTAGATAAATAGGGATCAAAAAGTCTCATGTACCCAAAAATGGTACCAATAAAAACTAGTTTGTTCCGCAAAAAAACAACCCCCACACAGCTTTCTTGATTGAAAAATAAAAAAGTTATGGCTCTTAGAATATGGCGACACAAAAACGAATTATTTTATTAAAACCGTGATTTTATCGTGCAAATACCGTAAAACATCAAATAAAATAGCACACGGTAAACACCGTAATTTTTTTTTATAAATGAATCAAAAAAAGTTTTCACGGCCTAGATCCACTAAATTCAGCAAAAAAACCTATGGGATCAAAATGCTCACTTTTGGGGGGGGGGGGTTTCCACTGTTTTGGTCCCTCAGGGGCTTTGCAAATGCGACATGGCACCCAACAACCAATCCAGCAAACTTGAGCTCCAAGAGCCCGATGACGTTCCTTCCCTTCTGAGCCCTGCCGTGTGTTCATACAGTTTATTGCCACATATGGGGCATTGTCGTAATCAGGAAAAAGTGCTTTTCAATTGTTGGGGTGCTTTTTCTTCTTTATGCCTTGTAAAAATTTATAATTTCTACATTTTATTGGAAAAAATGTAGATTTTCATTTTCACAGTCTAATTCCACTACGTTCATCAAAGAACCTGTGGGGTCAAAATGTTCACTGTACGCCTCTATAAATTTCCGTGGGGGTGTAGTTTGCCAAATGGTGTCTTTTAGGGGGTATTTCCACTGTTTTGGCCCCACAAGACCTCTTCAAACCGGACATGGTGCCTAAAACATGTTCTATTAAAAAGGAGGCCCCAAAATCCACTATGTGCTCCTTTGCTTCTGAGGCATGTGTTTCAGTCCATTAGCACACTAGGGCCACATGTGAGATATTTCTAAAAACTGCAGAATCTAGGAAATAATTATTGAGTTGCGTTTCTCTGGTAAAACTTTCAATGTTACATTAAAAAAAAAATGGATCAAAATGGATTTTCTAAAGAAAAAAAATGAAATGTATAAATTTCCCCTCCACTTTTCTTTAATTCCTGTGAAACACCTAAAGGGTTAATAAGCATTGTAAATGCTGTTTTGAAACCATTGAAGGGTGCAGTTTTTAAATTGAGTGTCTTATGGGGGTTTCTAATATATAAGGCCCTTAAAGCCACTTCAGAACTGAACTGGTCCACAACAAAATAGGTTTTGGAAATTTTCTTGAAAATGTGAGAGATTACTCCTTAAAGAGGCTCTGTCACCAGATTTTGCAACCCCTATCTGCTATTGCAGCAGATAGGCGCTGCAATGTAGATTACAGTAACGTTTTTATTTTTAAAAAACGAGCATTTTTGGCCAAGTTATGACCATTTTTGTAGTTATGCAAATGAGGCTTGCAAAAATCCAAGTGGGTGTGTTTAAAAGTAAAAGTACAACTGGGCGTGTATTATGTGCGTACATCGGGGCGTTTTTAATACTTTTAGTAGCTGGGCGCTCTGAAGAGAAGTAACATCCTCTTCTCTTCAGAACGCCCAGCTTCTGACAGTGCAGATCTGTGACGTCACTCACAGGTCCTGCATCGTGACGGCCACATCGGCACCAGAGGCTACAGTTGATTCTGCAGCAGCAGCATCAGCGTTTGCAGGTAAGTGCGATGTACGCACATAATACACGCCCACTTGGACTTTTACTTTTAAACACACCCACTTGGACTTTTGCAAGCCTCATTTGCATAATTACAAAAATGGCCATAACTTGGCCAAAAATGCTCGTTTTTTTAAAATAAAAACGTTACTGTAATCTACATTGCAGCGCCTATCTGCTGCAATAGCAGATAGGGGTTGCAAAATCTGGTGACAGAGCCTCTTTAAGTTAAGCCTTGTAACGTCCTGGGAAAATAAAACGATGTTCAAAAAATGATTCCAACACGAAGTACACGTATGGGAAATGTTAATTAGTAACTATTTTGCGTGGTATTGCTATCAGTTTTACAAGCAGGAACATTTCAATTTAAAAAAATACAAATTTTTGCAAATTTTCTACTGAATTTATCGACCAAATTTTCCCACAAACATAAAGTATAATATGTTCCGAGAAAACAATCTCAGAATCGCTTGGATAGGTAAAAGAATTCCCAAGTTATTACCACATAAAGTAACAAGTCAGATTTGAAAAAATCTGCTTTGTCCACAAGGTCAAAACAGGCTGTGTCCTGAAGGGGTTAATTACACCTTTAATTGTAGGATACTTTTAGAAGCTACGAGGGTGAAAGGTTGCAAAAAGATCAAATTCTTTGTGAAACCATGAGGCTTTATTCGGCTGACCGGGTGTCAAATCGGCCATGAAAAACGCAGATTTGCACTGTGCGGGACCCGTATTCACAGATAGGACATGTCCTATTTTTGCCTGGGCCGTTCACACGGTCCGTTAAAAGAAAACATCCGTTACACGGCCGACAATCCCAGTCGCCTAAATAGGGTCTCAGTGTTACGAAAGCACGTGAACCATTTAGATTGGCACGCAGACTAGTTAAGGGTTTGCAGAACTTGAGAACACATTAAGGGGTTTTTCCATGAGAAACATTTATGACATATCCACAGGATATGTCACAAATGTCAGATTGATGCGGGTCCCACCACTGGGACCCGCACCTATCTCTAGAACGGGGCCATCTAAACCCCGTTCTGCCCCTCTGTGTTGCCACTCTGTGTTGCGGCAGAAGCAGGTGAATTCCAACCATGAATTAGGAAGCAGCGTATCTCGTTGAGCTACGCTGTTTCCGTAAGTCTCATAGAACTGAATGGTAGTTACGGAAACAGCGTAGCTCGAATGCTACGCTGCTTCCGTAAATGTCATTCCCTATGGGAGGTATGGAAACAGCGTAGCTCAGCGAGTTGCGCTGTTTCCGTAACTCCTGATTATGTATTCAGTAAGTGGCCAGGAGCCAGCGTGAGCACAAAATGCTATAACAGGGTTTAGGAGACCCTGTTCTAGAGATAGGTGCGGTTTCCAGAGGTGGGACCCACATCTATCTAACATTTAAGACATATCCTGTGGATATGTCACAAATGTCTCTGATGGGAAAACCACTTTAAGAATGCTGAAATCTATAGGCCTGCAAGTTTAATCTCTATTGTGGGTAAAATGTTTAAGGCTAGATTCATACGAGCGTGTGGAAACTCGGGACGTGAAAAACGTAACATTTTTCAGGTCTGAGGTGCCCCCATGCGTGTCCCGTTTTCACGGATTCCCATAGACTTGAGCCTATGGAGGGATCCGTGAAAACAGAACAAAACAGGACAGGTTCTATTTTTCAACGGACCCTTCGCGCGGTCCATTGAAACAACGGCCGTGTGAACAACCCCATTGAAAAACATCAGTCCGTCACACGGACGTATTCAATGCCCGTGTGAATAAGGCCTAAAGGTTTTCTAAGAGATGTTTTCCTTTCAATGAAAATAAACTGTGACCCACATATCAGAATGGGTTTATGAGGGATCGTTTTTGTCAAACTAATCTGATCAGCTTCTATGAGGAGGTACATTGTAGACTAAACATATGTCATATATCTTGATTTTTTTCAATTTTGTTTTGGAATCATTTGATACTGTGCCAAATAAAAAATTAAAAGGTTAATAAATAAAATGAGATTGCGGGGACTAGGGTAATATGTGGGTAAGTAACTGGCTCAGTGATAGAAAACAGAGGTTGATTATTAATGTTACATACTCAGATTGGGTCACCGTTACTAGTGGAATACCACAGTGGTCAGTATTGCTATTTAATATATTAATGATAATTTTTTGGGAGATGATACTAAACTGTTTAAAGTGAGTAACACAGAGGTGGACTATATTCCTTAACAAGTCGATCTGGAGAAGTTGGAGGCTCGGGCAGAGATATGAAAAATTAGGTTTAACACTGATAAATGTGAGGTTTTGTACTTAGGTAGGGAAAACACACGCCATTACTTACTAAATTGAAAAACACTGGGTAAAACTGACATAAAAGGACTTAAGAATTTTAGTGAACTTAAAGCGTTACCTGTTGTTTCATAAAGCTTTTGATTCGTCGGTAGGGATCTTGTGCCCCTTTCCGCTGCGATGGGATCAGTTCAGCTCTTCTCGGAGAAACAGGATTGGCTGAAGACGGGCTCATGAACCTCTAAAAGTCGTCTTTAGCTATGCTTACGTCTCCGAGGAGAGCCCATTACTGCCAAAGGGTCACAGTGCTCGTCTAAGTGCTTCTGCCGCTTCGTTTCAGCGATCAGTGGGGGTCTTAACAACCAAACCTCTACTGATCAAAACTTATGACATGTAGCTATGACATATCAAAAACTCGCTGAGCTACGCTGTTACCGTAATTCCCATAGAACGGAATAGTAGTTATGTAAAAAGCGTAGCTTGCATGCAACGCTGCTTCTGTAACTGACATTCACTAATTTGGGAGTTATGGAAACAGCGTAGCGCAGCGAGTTACGCTGTTTCCATAACTTCCGACCCTGTAATTAAGAAGTGTCCGGGAGTCAGTGTGAGCACAAAAAGGTAGAAAAAATAGAAAAAGGAAATTACAAAGGTTCGTTCATCGCGTTTCCACTGCGTTAGTTCATGCATTTAGTTGATTCCACCTCTTGGGTATTACAGGTGCTCGAAAATGCTCCAAAAAGAATCCTGAGTCGACAGCAGGTATACAAGGCAAATGGAAGAGGACAAAAAAATGGTGTATCCAGCACTCTAGTAAAAAAATCGGCTTTATTCGGTCATTTTAAAAAACAGAACAATTAAAATGAGAATCCCGGGAACACGCTTACACGTTTCGAACCTCTGGGGTTCTTAATCATAGCTTGGTGACCCACTTTTAAGTTCACACATTTGTAGCCTTTATCCCAGGTCAGGTGAGTTGGCAAAAACATTAACCATTTCACAGATTTGCTGAATTTAGTGATAACATCGGTACAACATTTATTTTCTAAATATATTAATGTGTATTTTCTGTTAAAAACTCAGAAGGTTGTTGTAAGGTGAGTTATTCATTCAACATATAATTAAATTTTGACAATAGTTTATACATAACTTGAGAAAACGTCTTTGATGATAACGCTCAAACTAGCTCAGGTGATTTGGTTCTATGATGTCACTTAAGGGGAGTGAGGGCCGTATAAGATGTGTTATACTTTGACAGTTCTTATATGTGTAAAATCGTATGTTGGTACACTGCAATAAACTATAATGGTGAAATTCCGCATGATCTCGGTTCGTAAACCACTAAATGTATATACTTAGCAATGTTTGTAAAACATATGTCAAACTGTGATTGGCTGTTTGCGCTGTCTAGTCCGTGGTGCTGAAGGACAGCACAGTGAAGAATATCTAAAAGGGACTATTCCGTGGTGCTGAAAGACAGCTCCTGTATTGTAAACTCCATGTGCAAAGGACAGCATGTAATTTTAACCAGTTCAGGACCGGGCTATTTTGAGCCTTCAGGACCAGACACCGTTAAGCCCTTTTTAGCACGTATTAGTTAAATGGCTCTAACTTTTTTTATTTATTGGGCTAACGACGTGTTTTTTGCGATTTTTTTATTTATTTATTTATTTATTTATTTTTTACGTAGAGAATGCAGGTTTCTTTTTTTTATCATTTTTATACACATCCTTTTTGCTATTTTAGAATTTTTATTCTTAAAGTTTGGAAATAATAGTAAAAAAAATAAACTTTTTTAAGTTTCAGCTATTTTTTTTTTGGTAATAACATCGTTTTACCCTAAAATAGACCTTTTATTTGTGATCGTCATTGTCTACCGTAAATTTTAATATATTACATGTCTATATTAGGGTAATTTGGTCAGCGCTAGCGTTACAAAAATGATTGGCGGGGGGAACGTTTTTTTTTGGGGTGGGTATTTTATGTGTATTTATACATTTTTTTTGCACTTTACTTTACTAAAAAAAGACCTTTGGGGGACTTTATATATTTTTTTATTTTTTTTACACCATGTTTTTCCACTGTAACTGGAGCTGCACAGAAGCCCCAGTTACAGGGGAAATCAACCCCCTCATATAGTGACGATTGTCACTACTAGGGCTGTGCTGGGTCTAGTAAGACCCAGCAGCAGTCTGCCACTAACGGCTCCCAGCGATCATGTGACCAGTCACATGAAAACCGGGAGGAATAGAGACAGCGGCGCGGCCGCTGCCTCTATTCCTATACACAGCATTCATTGAGCGCTGTGTACACGTGATCAGAGAAGACAGAAGCAGCGAAAGCTGCTTATATCCTCTGCTCAGGGTCCCCGGCAGTCACTGACTTCCAGAGACCCGACATTCAGCTGCCCGATCGCTCGGGCAGCAAGTTAAAACCTGAGCCATAAAAAGTCTATGGCGCGGGTTTTAAGGACCCTGACCGCTGCCCGTAAAAACACAGCCAGCGGTCGGGAACCAGTTAAAGGGTAAAGATGTCATTGTATATCATGTTACTCTTGTCTCTGAAGAATACATTATATTACAGAATTGAAAAAATATTATTAGTATAGTGACTCAAAATCCAGTTGGAAAGAAGTTTAGGCAAAACTATACAATAGTATTTGGACTTATGGACAATACTTAATATTGTGGGCATTTTGTAGACTGTCTGGTTACTTCTTGATTATTCGTTATGTTTTCACCAGATAACAGTTTGATTCTTTTGCTTTAAATAAGAGAAAAAATGTAAGTTAATAGCTATACATAAGGTCGTTTCTATAATTCATTCCTTTTGGAAACCGCATATCTAGCTTTAAAATCCATAATGCTTCCTCCAATCTCCACCTCTTTTGGGATTGTGCACTCTTTCCAAACCACAAACTTTCAGTGTACTAGTATCACGTTGGTGAAACTCTATGAAGTGCTTTGCCGCTCCTGACACATTTATTTTATTAGGGTTTTTATATCGGCCAGGTGTTCAGCCACTCTTTTTTTGAGAGCTCTAATAGTGCATCCTACATAATGTAGGTTACATTTATCACAGTATAAGACATATACTATGTGAGTGGTATTTTTATGAAAGTTTATATGGGAAAGAGTGTTTTATTGACTGAAGAAATTAGGTTAGTGGTATTGGACATAATGCCGCACATGGCATATCTTGTGCAACCACATTTATATCATTCAGTGCAGGTTAGCCATGAGCCTTTATTGTGTGTGGTTCTTGGGGAAAGGCTGGGGGAAATACGATTTCCTATTGTGATGGAATTTCTTGCCACAAAATTACAACCTACTTTTAGAATATTTTTTAGGCTATAGACTTTTATCCAAGATGGGGAGGTAGCGCTTTATAATCCCCACTATTTCCCAATAGTCAGTACTAAAGGGGGTGGAAAAAGTTAAATTTCTTATAGATTTTTCATATGGATATTTATGTTTATGTTCTGCATATAAATATTGAGATCTAGATTTATTGTTAGCAATGTTTTTCGCTCGATTGAGCTTTTGCTTAGAATAACCTCGTGCTGTTAATCTACTGTCAATAATATTGCATTAAGTCAGGAAAGCATGATCTTGGGTACATATTCTCTTGGCATGTACATATTCTCCAATGGGTAAGTTGTCTATTACATGCTCAGGATGTGCACTGGCTGCATTTAAGACCGAATTCCCTGCTGTTGGTTTACGATAGAGGCCACTAAAAATACATGACTTAGAAGGATCTCCAGTTAATGTGATGTCCAAAAAAGAAATCGTTACAGGGTCTGTATTGAAGTGAATATCAAATTGGTATCATTGGTGTTCACGTATTCTACAAATTTGTGTATAGATGCATGGGGATCAGACCATATAATCAAAATGTCGTCTATGTAACGGCCATAATAATGGATGTCTTTAACATATGGATTCGAATTGTTGTAGATATGATGTTTCTCCCACCATGAAACATAGATGTTAGCTAGGGAAGGCAAAAATGTTACCGCCATTGAACAACCTAAACATTGTAAGTAGAAAACGTTATCAAACAAAAAATAATTGTGTTTCAAAAGGTAACTTGTGACATCAACAATGTATTCCTTTAATTCCTCTTTGTAGTTAGTGTATTGGTTCAGTTGGTTACTAAGGGCTAGGATGGCTTTGTCATGGGGGATCGAGGAATACAAGGCTGTAATGTCACAAGTCACCCAATTGAAGTTGGTGTTCCATTTTAAATTGTCCATTATTTTAAGTATTTCTGTACTGTCTTTGATACAACTTGGGGATCTTTTTACAAGGGGTTGTAATTTGCTGTCCAACCACTCTCCTAGTCTTTCATTTAGAGAACCTATACTAGAAACTATAGGCTTTCTCAAGTCATGTATAAACTATTGTCAAAATTTTATTATATGTTGAATAAATAACTCGCCTTACAACAACTAATGAGTTTTTAACAGAAAATACACATTACTATATTTAGAAAAGAAATGTTGTGCCGATGTTATCACTAAATTCAGCAAATCTGTGAAATGGTTAATGTTTAACCCAACCCACAGGATAAAACCTGACCTGGGATATAGGGTATAAATGTGTGAACTTAAAAGTGGGTCACCAAGCTATGATTAAGAACCCCAGAGATTCGAAACGCGTAAGCGTGGTCCCGGATTTCTCATTTTAATTGTTCTGTTTTTTAAAATAACCGAATAAAGCCGATTTTTTTACAAATTGGTAGAGTAGAAGATACTTATTGCTTTTACTGTGGGAGTGGAATTTTGATAGAAACAGCCCTGTTTTAACGGCGGAGTTTAGAGAATCCTCTAATCTCCGCTGTTAGTCCTTTGACTGCAGCATTAAAAGAGTGAGCGGGAGATTAGGGACAGGTTACGGAGGAAGGTGCCGTTGAGGACCAAGGAAGTAGAAAATTTAGATCCCCTAGCTGAGGCACATCTGATAAAAAGAGAGGTAAAAAACAAACTTAAAAATCTTCAAAAAGCTGCAGCAAAAGCTACTTGTAAGCAAAACTAGTATAGTTAGAATAGTTTAATGGTACATTTCAGGGAAAAATGGTCCGAATTAGAAAAGTAGGTTCATAAGGTCTTATGTGTGTGGTGAAGAGCATATATATATTTTCCTCATAGAAAAAACTGAAAAACATCCTTGACTAAAGTTCAGTTCCAACTTTCCTTATCTTTACCTCTAATAAAGACTGAGAAATCTGAAAGTAAAGACTGATGACCTAAAAATTCTGTAACATACAGTATGTGAATGGATGAAACTTTGTAATATGTATATCTTATAAACAATAAGTGGTATTTGTCTCACCTTCCAACGTAGTGCCCCTTTTACCGTTTAAAGAAAAATGTCTAGTATTTTTAGTGTCTGTGTTTGACTCACACTGAGAAAATGGAGAGTAAAGGTGAAGAAATCATGTTACAATATTTCTACCTCAGGCTACATTAACACGGCAGGAAAAAAAGGCCGGGTGCAGGACGTTTTTTTTAATGGCCGTCACACAGCCATTTTCAGAACAATGTAGTTCCATGGCTGTATTCACGCGGCCATTTTTTTTTAACTGTCCGTCCAAAAAAGAGGACATGTCCTATTTTTGGCCGTTTTCACGGCCGAGACTCCCATGGATCAGTTTTTAAATGCTGATTTTCAGGAAACAATCCTTGTAATGGCTGTTAAAAACTGATCCTGGCCCTAACAAAAAGACACCCCAGGCACAACGCTACTTTTAAGCGATGAGCCCGGGGCAAGCCTTTGACGTCACTGTTCATATATGGACAGTGATATCAGGGCTCCGGGGCATCGCAAGCTCTCTGGTTGGGGACTCCTGTCTTGGGAAAGCCCTTGATGTCACTGTCCATATATGGACAGTGACGTTAGGACCTTTGAGATGCGGGAATCCCCGGCCAGACTGTTGCCGACGCCCTGGCTATAGGATTCCGACATCTCAAAGCCACCAATATCACTGGACAGTGATGACAGGGGCTCCTCCTGGATCGGAATCCCCGGCCAAAGCATTGCCGATGCTCTGGTCGGGGATCCCTGGCATCACAATCCATATATGGACAGTGACATCAGGTACTCCTCCAGGAGCGGAATCCCCGACCAGAGCATCAGGAATGCTCTCGCTGGGGATTCCGGACCTAGAGGGAGCCCCAAGGGCGCTATCTACAGGGCGGAGGCTGGTGTGGAACTATCTACATGGTGGGGGGTGTTTGGCACTATCTACAGCGTGGGAGGTGTGGCGCTACCCACAGTGTGGGGGGGTGTGGCGCTATCCACAGGGTGGGGGGGGTGTGGAGCTATCCACAGGGTAGGGTAGTGTGGTGCTATCCACAGGGTGGGTGGCTCTATCTACATGGTGGGGGTGTGTTGCGCTATCTATATGGGCACTGTGGCACTATATGGGCACTATCTAGAGGGGACACTGGCGCTGTCTACATGGGCACTGTGTGGCACTATCTACATGGGTACTATGGCACTTTATATGTGGACACTGTGGCACTATCTACAGTGGGCACTGTGGCACTATGTGGGAACTGTGGCGCCATGTGGGCACTGGCACCATTTATGTGGGCACTATCTACAGAGGGCACTGCGGCACTATCTACAGAGGCATTGCAGCACTATCTACATGGGCACTGTAGTGTTTTCAGAGGGTGTGGACAAAAAAACCTTGACAAATTAAATCCATCTGTTTTTTTAACGGCATGAAAAACGGATAGCAAAAGGCCATTAAAAAGGAACAGACTGAATGGAAATGGACAAAAATTTGAAGACATACTGATGCAAAATGGCATGAAAAACTGACAGTTTATTAGTCTTTAATGGACTTTATTAGTCTTTAATGGACTGTGTGAATGTAGCCTTCAGCAACGCTCTGGCCAGGGATTCCGCTCCTGGGGTAAACCCTGATGTAACTGTCCAAATATGAAAAGTGACGCTGAGGGCTTCTCCAGGAGCGGAATCCCCGGCCCGATCGGGGTCCGGCCGTCAGGGATGTCGCTCCTACAGGAAGCTACAATGGCGCTACCTACGGGGGGGTGTGTGCTATCTATAGAGGGGGGTGCTATCTACAGCGGGGGTTTGGTGCTATCTACAGGGGTGTCCTATCTACATGGGGGTGCTATCCATAGGGGGGTCAGAGGGAGCCCCTGACGTCACTGTCTATATATGGACATCAAGGGCTCCCCAAGACAGGAGTCCCCAGCCAGAGATTTTGCCATGCTCTAGCTGGGGACTCAATAGTTGAAAGACCGACATTACTGTCCATATATGGACAGTAATGTCTAGGGCTTCCTCGGGCTCAGCGCTCAAAGTTGCGCTGTGTCCAGGGTGTCCTCGGCCAGGATCAGTTTTTACCGGGCCATTACAATGATTGATTCCTTTAAAACGGCCGTTAAAAATTGATCCATTAACTTCTATGGGAGCCGTCTGACCGTGAAAACGGACAAAAATAGGACATGTCCTATTTTTTGACGCCCCGTTTTCACGGGCCGTTAAAAAAACATCCGTGTGAATACACTAATAAAACGTCAGTGTTCTGAAAACGCCCATGTAACGGCCATAAAAAAAAACGTTCGTCTAACAGACGTTTTTCACTGTCGTGTGAATGTAGCCTTAAAGAGGCTCTGTCACCAGATTTTGCAACCCCTATCTGCTATTGCAGCAGATAGGCGCTGCAATGTAGATTACAGTAAAGTTTTTATTTTTTAAAAACGAGCATTTTTGGCCAAGTTATGACCATTTTCGTATTTATGCAAATGAGGCTTGCAAAAGCACAACTGGGCATGTTGAAAAGTAAAAGTACAACTGGGCGTGTATTATGTGTGTACATCTGGGCGTGTTTACTACTTTTAGTAGCTGGGCGCTCTGATGAGAAGTATCATCCACTTCTCTTCACAACGCCCAGCTTCTGGCAGTGCAGATCTGTGACGTCACTCACAGGTCCTGCATCGTGTCGGCACCAGAGGCTACAGTTGATTCTGCAGCAGCATCAGCATTTGCAGGTAAGTAGCTACATTGACTTACCTGCAAACGCCGATGCTGCTGCAGAATCATCTGTAGCCTCTGGTGCCGATGTGTCCTCACTCGTCTGACACGATGCAGGACCTGGGGAAGTGACGTCACAGCGTGATCTCTCGAGAACACGGCTGTGTCTGCACTGCCAGAAGCTGGGCGTTCTGAAGAGAAGTGGATGATACTTCTATACACAACGCCCAGCTAGTAAAAGTAGTAAATACGCCCCGATGTACGCACATAATACACGCCCAGTTGTACTTTTACTTTTCAACACGCCCAGTTGTACTTTTGCAAGCCTCATTTGCATAAATACGAAAATGGTCATAACTTGGCCAAAAATGCTCGTTTTTTAAAAATAAAAACGTTACTGTAATCTACATTGCAGCGCCTATCTGCTGCAATAGCAGATATGGGTTGCAAAATCTGGTGACAGAGCCTCTTTTATGTCTGTGCATGAGACTGCATTCTGTGAGCGGTAAGTCAGTTTATTAATCGGAACACACAGCTCTAACATTACTCCTGAAAAATGCCCGCCTACTCAGCACAGTTATAGAGAGTAAATGTACATTAGTGACTGAGAACTATCTTTTTTAACCTTTTTTTAGTACGTTATAATACATTCATTGTTACAAAGTTAATAAAAAAATTAAAAAAAAAAGTCTATCAAGTCCAACCTGTAATCCTACCGTGTTGATTCAGAGAAAGGAAAAAAAAAAGATCAGGTGGATTACAAATCGCCTCATTAGGGGAGAAAAAATATGGTTATCAGAATAAATCCCTGGATCCATGTCCCATCTCCAGAATCTAGTACTCATAAGTTTTAATATTATATTTTTCAAGAAAGGCATCAAAGCCCTTCTTGAACTTGCCCAAAGGATCAACAATCACAACATCCTGTGGCAGAGAGTTCCATAATCTCTCTGCTCTCAGTAAAGAATCCCTGTGATACAGAATGCCCCCTTGCCCCAGGCCTATGTGTACAAAGATTGTTAAAAAAAACCTCTGTACTGTCCAATTATATATTTGTAACTGCAAACAGTCTTGATACTGCAATCCGCCCATTCCCTTAATTACCTTGGTCACCCTCCTTTGCACCCTTTCTAGTTCAGCCATGTACTTCTTGTACACAATATACAAAGAAACGCAACTCACTATTTATCGCCCAAATTCTGCAGTTATTAGAAATATCCCACATGTGGGCCTAGTGTGCTACTGGACTGCAACACAGGCCTCAGAAATGAAGAAGGACCTTGTGTATTTTGGGGCCTTCTTATTAGAATATATTTTAGGCAACATGTCAGGATTGAAAAGGGCTTGTGTTGCCAAAACAGTAGAAACTGCCCTCAAAAGATACCATTTTGGAAACGACAACCTTCAAGGAATTCATCTTGTGGTAAAGTGAGCATTTTGACCACAGGGATTTTGGTGAGTTTAGTGGAATTAGGCCGTGAAAATAAAAATATCCACATTTTTTTTCCAGAAAAAATACAGACATTTTTCATTTTTCAAGGAATAAAGGAGAAAAAGCACCCCAAAATTTGTAAAGAAATTTCTCCCAAGTAAGGCAATACCTCATATATGCTCATGAACTGCTGTTTGGACACACGGCAGGACTCAGAAGGTCAAGGAGCACCATTTGGATTTTGGAGCTAAAATTTTCCTAGAATGGTTTTCGGGTGCCCTGTTGCATTTGCAAAGCCCCTGAGGGACCAAAACAGTCAAGACCCCACTTGGGGAAACTACACCCCGCAAGGAATCTATTTCGGTGTGTTGTGACCATTTGGACCCTACAGGTGTTTCATAGAATTTAATAGAATTGGGCACAGACCTGACTAGACACCTGTATGTTAGTTACTAACTGGGAAGAGACCTCAATCTGCACCGCGATAACGCAGATTGGGCCTTATCTTGGGATGTGATCTCACATTGCTCCATCAACAGCACAAAATCGGCTTATAAAGTCCTCACTCGCAGGTACCTAATCCCCAGTCCAATTGAACATGCTGTCCCAGGGTACCCTGGCACTTGTTTTCGGGGATGCGGCGATATGCCTCACACTTGGAGGACCTGTCCCAAGGTTGTTCGTTTTTGGGACAGTGATCAACCTCATACGCTCTCTATTTAATGCTCCAGTTGCTCGGGATCCCTGGACAGCTCTGTTACACTTTTGACCCCCTGAACTAACGTACTCACTGTTTAAGCTTTTCACCAACATCTTCCTGGCGGCAAAGCAAACCATAGCACTAGTAAACCCCCACCATGCAATTTGCTTCTTTTAACCCCTTAAGGACGCAGCCTAGTTTGGGCCTTAAGGCTCAGAGCCCATTTTTCAAATCTGACATATTTCACTTTATGTGGTAACAACGTCGGAATGCTTAAACCTATCCAAGCGATTCTGAGATTGTTTTCTCGTGACACATTGGGCTTCATGTTCGTGGTAAAATTTGGTCGATATATTCAGTCTTTATTTGTGAAAAATTGCAAAATTTAGAGAAAATTTTGAAAAAATTGAATTTTTCAGAATTGAAATGCATCTGCTTAAAAAACATACGGTTATACCACCCAAAAAAGTTACTAGTTCACATTTCCCATATGTCTACTTTAGATTGGCATCGTTTTTTGAACATTATTTTATTTTTCTTGGACGTTACAAGGCTTAGAACATAAACAGCAATTTCTCATATTCTTAAGAAAATTTCAAAAGCCTTTTTTTGAAGGTACCAGTTCAGTTCTGAAGTGGATTTGAGGGGCCTATGTATTAGAAACCCCCATAAAACACCCCATTTTAAACACTAGACCCCTCAAAGTATTCAAAACAGCACATAGAAAGTTTTTTAACCCTTAAGGCATTTCACAGGAATTAAAGCAAAGTGGAAATGAAATTTGCAAATTTCATTTTTTCTGCTGAATTTCAATTTTATTAAATTTTTTTTCTGCAACAGAGAAGGTTTTACCAGAGAAAAACTACAAAATATGTATTGTCCAGATTCTGCAGTTTTTAGAAATGTCCCACATGTGCCTCTAGTGCGCTTGTGGACTAAAACACAAGCCCTAGAAGCAAAGAAGCACCTAGTGCATTTTGAGGCCTCTTTTTTATTAGAATATATTTTAGGCAGAATGCCAGGTTTGAAGAGGTGTTGAGGTATCAAAACAATGGAAACCCACCAGAAGTGACCACATTTTGGAAATTACACCCCTCAAGGAATTCATTTATGGTTTTTGTTATTATTTTGACCGCACAGTTTTTTCACAGCACCTATTTGAATTGGGCTGTGAAATGAAAAAAATGATATTTTTTCCAATAAGATGTCATTTTTGATCAAAATTTCTTATTTTCACAGGGAACAACATACCCCATTTTGTTGCCCAATTTGTCCTTAGTGCGGCAATACCCCATTTGTGGTGATAAACTGCCGTTTGGGCCCATGGGAGGGCTCAGAAGGAAAGGACCACCATTTGGCCTACTGGAGCTTTTCTGGTGCTAAGTCATGTATGCAGAAGCCCCTGAGGTACCAGTACAGTTGAAACCCCCGAGAAGTGACCACATTTTAAAAACTACACCCCTTAAGACATTCATCTAGAGGTGTAGTGAGCATTTTGACCCCACAGGTACTGTGTAAAAGATAATGCGCAGCAGATGGTGCAGTGTGAGATTTGCAATTTTATATATCTATATGCCATTTCAGTGTCCAATATATTGTGCCCAGCATGCGCCACCGGAGATATACACCCCTTAAATTGTAATGTGGGTTCTCCTGGGTACGGCAATACCCTACATGTGGCTGTTATCAGCTGCCTGGGCATACGGCAGGGCTCAGAAGGGAAAGATGAGGGGGGTAAGCTGTGCGGAGTGCATCAGGGTAAATTAAAAATCAAGGGATGTATGATACATTTTAAAACAATCTTTTATACAGAGCCCTGGTTTTTCGGGACACGTTTCACATTGGTATATAGTGTTCTTCCTTATCCCCCTCTTATAGCAGACTCTGCACCTCTTTTGACTCTTTCCCTTTCCACCGGTTTGGGGAACTTCTCCTGGAAAGTGTTGCCCTGGTACGATGCGTGTGGCCTCGCTTCCAGAAGTACTGGGTGCCTCCCCTTCCTGGTCCCTAAAGATTAGATCTTGAAATTCCAGGAAAGTTCCCCTCTGGCCTGCACATCGATGTAGCACGTACGCATTGTACAAAGCCATCTGTATGATGTGCCCGGCCAGCTTCTTATACCACACCGCATGGCGCTGTAGGGCTTCAGGACTTGATTTGACAAGTCCATCCCACCCATGTACCTATTGTAGTCCAGGATGCAGTCTGGTTTGGGGCTGGCCTTTCCTTCATATATCCTAAATCTGTAGGTATACCCTGATGCACTCTCGCACAGCTTATACATCTTCACGCCATACCTTGCCCTCTTACCCGGCAGGTACTGGCGGAATTGAACTCTCCCTTTAAAATGTAACAGGGACTCATCAATAGAAAAACACTTCTCGGGGGTGTATGCTTGGGAAAACCGGGCACTGAAACGGTCTAATAGGGGTCTCCGTTTATACAAACGGTCAAAACTGGGGTCATCTCGGGGTGGGCACGGCTCATTATCAGTATAATGTAAGAAGCGAAGTATTGCCTCATTTATTTATTTTTTTAGGTTCCAGTTCAGTTCTGAAGTTGCTTTGAGGGGCCCATATATTAGAAACCCCTATCAAACACCCCATTTTAGAAACTAGACCGCTCAAAGTATTCACAACAGCATTTAGAAAGTTTATGAACCCTTTAGGTGTTTCACAGAAATTTAGAGCAAAGTAGAGGTGAAATTTACTTTTTTTTTTTTGTCAGAAAATCCTCTTTATACCATTTTTTTTATAACACAAAAGGATTTATCAAAGAAACGCAACTCAATACGTATTGCCCAGATTCTGCAGTTTAGAGAAATATCCCACATGTGGCCCTCGGGCGGTAATGGACTGAAGCACGGGCCTCCGAAGCAAAGGAGTATCTAGCGGATTTTGAGGCCTCTTTTTGAATTAGGCACCATGTCCGGTTTGAAGAGGTCTTGTGGTGCCAAAACATTGGAAACCCCCCAAAAGTGACCCCAATTTGGAAACTAGACCCCTTGAGGAATCCACTGTAGTTTTCTTGGGGTGCATGCAGCTTTTTGATCAGTTTTTATTCTATTTTTAGGTGGCGTGGTGACTAATAAACAGCAATTCTACTATTCTTTTTTTATTCTTTTTTTTTTTACAGCGTTCACCGTGCGCTATAAATGACATATTCACTTTAATCTGCGGGGCGATACGATTACGGCGATACCCTATGTTTATAGTTTTTTTTAATGTCTTATGGCGTTTGCACAATAAAATACGTTTTATAAACAATCATTCACTTTTTGTGTTACCACATTCTAAGAGCCAGAACGTTTTTATTTTTCAATCAATAAAGCCGTGCAAGGACTTATTTTTTGCGTAACGAACTGTAGTTTCCATCAATACCATTTTTCGGTACATGCAACTTTTTGATCTCTTTTTATTCCATTTTTTGGGAGGTGAAGTGACCAAACAATTGTAATTGTGGTACGGTTTATTAATATATTTTTTTTACGGCGTTCACCGTGCGGGATAAATAACAAAATAACTTTGTAGTTCAGGCTGTTACGGACGCGGCGATACCAATTATGTATAGTTTATTTGTTTATATATTTTTATTAATAATAAATGAGTGATAAGGGAAAAAGTGGGACTTTTACTTTTATTACTTTTAAAACTTTTATTTTCTTATTTTTACACATTTTTTTTAACTTTATTACTTTGTCCCACTAGGGGACTTGAGGGCAGGAGGCCCTGATCGCTATTCTAATACACTGCACTACATGCGTAGTGCAGTGTATTAGAACTGTCAGCTACTCACTGACAGCAAGCATAGTGGGTCCTGACGTTGTCAGGACCCACTAGGCTTCCGTCTATGGCATAGCCGGACGCCATTGTTTGGTGTCCGGTTGCCATAGTCACCATTGCCGGCCGCTATCGTGTAGCAGGCCGGCGATGGCGGATTAACCCCTAAGAAGCCGCGATCGCTATTGAACGCGGCTTCTGAGGGGCTAATCGGCGGGGGAGCTCCGCGATCGGTCCCGGCACATTGAGCAGTGATAGTCTGCTGTCGGAAACAGCAGCTATCACAGCTCATGAACGCGCCCCGCGCGAACGGCGCCGTGTTTACTCCATGACCTACTATTAGGTCACTGAGCGCGAACGCTACAGTTAGCATGACCTAATAGTAGGTCATGGAGCGTTAAGGGGTTAAGCTAAGACTAGATAACTGTGTTGTCAATGAAGGACAGGTCCAGAATCCTGAACGACACCACCGCTCGTTTTAAAAAAAATCTGGCGCCTTTGGATCTTCTATGCTTATCCTTCACTGGCCATCCCTGTCCTACACTTGATGCCTTCCCCTTTGCAGTTGACCCTCCGTGATGGGACATATTCCCTTCCATTTACCCTTTTTTTCTGTCCCCTCTTTTCTCATCTTTCTTCTAGGACGCCTTTGTCTTACCCATCTGGCTCCTTGGCATGTTCTAAGTCGCGATCCAAGTTCTCGGATTTGCACTTCACGATCCATGTTATACCCTACGTTTAGTTTCAGGGCCTCTAACAGAGGCTTTTATAACTACTAGTTTCCATTCTGATATACATGTTCTGTTATGCCTGCTTAAATGACATTCGCTTAACCCCTTCCCGCACCTTGGCGTAACTGTACGTCCAGGTGAGCAGTAACTTCGCGCACCCGGGCGTACAGTTACGTCCGTGCTTTAAAAGTTAACCGCCGCGCGGCGCTACACCGCAGCGGCGGTTAACTTCTCAGGCAGTCTGCCCTGATGTCCGGGCACACAACAAGGGACCAATTGAAGCTGTCCCTTGTTGTAGATCGCTCTGATTGGTAAGTCTGTGCAGACTTACCAATCGGAGCTCACTTCTGAGAAGGAAATACGTCACAGGCTCTGATTTCCTCTGTTGGAGTTAGGAAGTCGAGGAGATCAGAGCCTGTAGCGTCGTCGTCGTGTGAAGAGCAAAGAAAACACTATAATATCCCGATTAACCCCTTGATCACAGTGTGTAACTGTGTTCCCCCCCCCTCCTCTCCCAGTCTATAAGGGAGCTTTTTTTTTGTTTGCTTTTTTTCAAAAAAAAAAAATAAAACTCTAAAAAAAAAGTCCATTTAGACAGCGTCCGTGTTAGTCAGCGTCAGCATCAGCGTTAGTCAGTGTTAGTCAGCGTTAGTCAGTGTTAGTCAGCGTTAGTCAGTGTTAGTGAGCGTCAGTGTTAGTGAGCGTCAGTGTTAGTGAGCGTCAGTGTTAGTGAGCGTCAGTGTTAGTGAACGTCAGTGTTAGTGAGCGTCAGTGTTAGTGACCGTCAGTGTTAGTGAGCGTCAGTGTTAGTCAGCGTCAGTCAGTGTTAGCGTCCGTGTCCATTTAGTCAGCGTTAGCGTCAATTTATTCAGTGTCAATCAGTGTCAGCGTCACTTAGTTTCAGACCATCTGTTAGCGTCAGATCGTTCCATTTGTCAATCAGTCAGCGTCCGTCATCGTCTTTTTGTCAGTGTAGTTTAGTCAGTGTTAGTTTTAGTGTCATAAAATAAAAAAAAGTAATAAAAAAAATAGTGTACGTTAGTGTTAGGTCAGTCCGTCTGTTAGTCAGTGTCAGACCGTCTGTTTATAAAATCAGTCAGCGTCAGTTAGTCATCGTCTTTTTGTCAGTGTAGTTTAGTCAGCGTCAGTTAGTCATCGTCTTTTTGTCAGTGTAGTTTAGTCAGCGTCAACTTAGTCTGCGTCAATTTGTTTAGTGTCAGTCAGCGTCAGACCGTCAGTTAGCGTCAATCAGTGTGTGATTGTCAGTTAGTTATTGTTTTTTTTGTCAGTATAGTTTAGTCAGTGTTAGTGTCATAAAATAAAAAATAAAAAAACATTAGTGTACGTTAGTATTTAGTGTTTTACGTAAAAAAAAAAAGACCAAAAATAATATTTTTTGTATACATATATATTCAATAAAAATGGCCCGCAAAATCTTCACTGCAGAGGAGGCATATGAGATGCTCGCATCGGACACCGATACTGCGAGTGATGCTGGGTCCGCATTTGCTCTGTCCTCCTCAAGCGACACAGAGGAACCCCCTCGCAGTCGCAGGAGGGTTAGTGTTCAAGTAACACCTGCACCTGAACCCAATTGGTTGCCCCCAACCTCCTACACCCCCCAAGTACCGGACTTTACTGCTGCTGCAGGGGTCCAAGTCCAGACAGCAGGGCTGTCCGAGATTGAGTTTTTCCAGCTCTTTTTTTCGGACAGCCTTGTGGAAAATATTGTTGAGCAAACTAATCTATGTGCTCAACAATTTATTGCTGTCAACCCCGAAAGTTTTTATGCCAGGCCGTACAGGTGGCATCCCACTGACAAAGCAGAAATGCTGCAGTACTGGGGATTGGTACTAAATATGGGCCTAACGAAAAAGCCATCAGTAAGGTCTTATTGGTCCACCGATATTTTGTACCACTGCCCCTTGTACCGCACCACAATGCCCAGGGCTCGTTTTGAGTCAATACATAAATTTTTACATTTCAATGACAATTCCCAGTGCCCCCCCCAGGATGACCCCAATTTTGATAGACTCTACAAAATTAGACCCCTTATTTCCCATTTGGCCCAAAAATTTTCAGCATCTTATACCCCTGGCAGAGAAATTGCCATTGACGAGTCCCTGGTGCATTTCAAGGGAAGGGTGAAGTTCAGGCAGTATTTGCCCAACAAACGTGCCAGGTATGGCATAAAAATTTACAAGTTGTGTGAGTCAGAGTCGGGCTACACTCACACGTTTAAAATTTACGAGGGGAGGGACAGTCAAATTGAGCCCCCAAACTGTCCACCCGTCCTGACCACAACTGGGAAGATTGTCTGGGACCTCCTGCACCCACTGTTTAATAAGGGGTACCACTTGTATATAGACAACTGGTATACAAGTGTACCCCTGTTCAAATGCCTGGCGGAGCAAAAAACAGTGGCGTGTGGGACGGTCCGCAAAAACCAGAGACAGCTCCCAAAAACCCTTCTCGGCCAACCCCTGCAGCGTGGGGAGAGCGGGGCACTTCTTAGCGAAGGGGTCCTCTTTTTGAAGTTCAGGGACAAGAAGGATGTCCTAATGCTGACATCAATCCATGATGCCACCTGCTCTCTTGTCCCTGTGCGTGGTGCAACACCCACCACCACGTCACGGCCTGTCTGCATCCAGGCCTATAATAAGTTCATGGGGGGAGTGGACCTTTCTGACCAGATGCTCAAGCCGTACAATGCCATGCGGAAATCAAAAATTTGGTATAAAAAACTTGCGGTGCACTTGATCCAAATGGCATTGTACAACTCCTTTGTCATCTACAGGAGCACTGGTCAGGAGGGGACATACCTGGAGTACCAGGAGAAGGTGATTAAATCCCTTCTCTTTGGGAATGTGGCAGAGGTAGGGGAAAGTTCTGCCTCAGCAAGCACGGATGTCCCCAGAATAGTTCCAGGCCAGCACTTTCCTGGTGAAGTGCCGCCCACAGAAAAAAAAAGGCGCCCCCAGAAAAAGTGTCGTGTCTGTGCCAGAAGAGGCATAAGAAAAGACACGATATATCAGTGTAACACCTGTCCCACCCACCCTGGACTGTGTATCAAGGAGTGCTTCCAAATATATCACACCTCTCTGGAGTTCTAAATTTTATTTTCACCCGTCCCTTTCATTTATAATTATAGTCCCTTCCATTTACAATTACCGTCCCTTTGATTTACCATAACCATTTCACCATTTAAAAATTGAAGATCCCCCATAACAAAACTAAAAATTCCCATTATACCCCTAGATGAATACCTAGGATTTGTAATACTGTGTAGTATCTGCACAATTTTTTAGGCCTTTGCAAACATGACATGTGCCCAAAAATCATCCAAGTAAAATAAGGCCTCAAAATCCTTGTGGTGTTCCAACACTTTCTGGCCCTGTCATACGTCCAGCAACAGCAGATTAGAGCCAATTTGAGGGTATTTCTAAACTCAGAAGAAATGGGCCAATAAGTGTTGAGGTGCTTTTTTTCACTTGCATAATCAGTGTCTGAAAAATCTGTCCTATAAATGAAGCATTTGTGAAAAAATTTGAAAATGTCCTTTTTCACTCCACATTTCCAAAAGATTCTGCAAAGAAACTGTGCCGTCAAAAAAGTGATGACACCCCTAGATAAATTCCTTGAGTGGTGTAGTATTCAAAATGGGGTCATTTCTGGGTGTTTTCCATTGTTATGGGGGCTCAGAGTTTCTTCAAAGATCAAATGGGGCTGTTGAACCAATCATGCAAAACTTGGGCCCTGAAAATCTAAGGCTGCTCCTTCACTTCCAGGCACTGCCATGTGTCCACACAACATATTTGGATCGATTTGGGGGTATCTTTGAACTCGGTACAAATGGGCCAATAAGTATTGATGTGCTTTTTTTCACTTGCATGCTCGGAACAATCTGTCTTATAAATGAAACTTTGGTGAAAAAATTGAAAATAGCTTTTTTCACGCCAGATTTCGACAAGATTCTGCAAAAAAAATGTGTGGTCAAAAATGTGATTGCACACTGAGAAAAATTCTTAGAGGGGTGTAGTTATCAAAATGGGGCCATTTCTGAGGGTTTCCCATCATTATGGGGGCTCAGAGTCTCATGCAAAACTTGAGTCCTGAAAACCTAAGGCTTCTCCTTCACTTCCATGCACTGCCATGTGTCCACACAACAAATTTGGACCACTTTGGGGGTATCTCTGAACTCGGTACAAATGGGCCAATAATGCTTTTCTTCACTTGCATGCTCTGTGTCTGAAAAATCTGTCCTATGAATGAAGCACTTGTGAAAAAATTTTACATGTTCTTTTTCACGCCAGATATCCACAAGATTCTGTAAAAAAAATATGGGGTTAAAAAAATTGATCACACCCCTAGAAAAAAATTCCTTGAGTGGTCCAGTTTCCAAAATGGGGTCACTTTTGGGGGTTTTCCCACTGTTTTGGTCCCTCCAGGGCATTGCAAACGTGACATGGCAATGAAAACTATTCCAGCAAAATCCGTTCTCCAAAATCTAAATGACGCTCCTTCTCTTCTGAGCCCTGCTATGGGTCCAAACAGCAGTGTATTACCACATATGTGGTATTGCCGTAATCGGGAGAAATTGCTTTACAAATGTAGTGGTGCTTTTTCTCCTTTATTCCTTGTAAAAATGTAAAATTTCTATGTTTTTTCAGAAAAAAAGTAGATTTTCATCTTCACACACAAATTCAAATAGATTTTGCAAAACAACTGTGGGGTCAAAATGCTAAACATACCCCTAGAAAGATTCCTTGAGGGGTCCAGTTTCCAAAATGGGGTCACTTTTGGGGGTTTTCCACTGTTTTGGTCCTTCCAGGGCATTGCAAACGCGACATGAGAAGAGGAACGCCCTCAGGCGACAGCCAAATTTCCCAACTACCCAAATAATTCTTTTATATATAAAATAATAAATCTTTATTCGCTACTTGTAGCAAGACAGACCACACAAATAATTTTAAAATTCCCACTATCATAAATCCGGACAGCAGTAAATTGCCTGTGTGTACAGGCAGTAGATGGATGCCGACAAGCATATATGAATGAGTTCAACAATTTGATTATAATGTATCGACTAGGTGGATAGTAAGTCCGGACAATGATAGGATCTAAAATACAATTAGGAGCCCCCCCGACATGTTTCGCTACTAAGTAGCGTCCTCAGGGGTACACGGGGCTAATGGCGACGCGGCGAAACAGAAGCTATTGATATAGACAAATCGACGTGTCATGGAGGTGTGTCGTGAAAGGTAGCCAATCACGCCATAGAAGACATGGCTGCATAGGGCCAAAAAATGGCTGCATAGGGCCTATGCAAGAGCGAGGGCATCCCAGAGAACAGACCTTCTATCGAATAAGGGAAATTTGGCTAACAAGACTGGACCATCTAGTGCCATTCGCTGTATTGGCACTTTTGATGTGTGTTCCCCTCAAGTCTCTCTAATTTTGCGTAAACATTGGGATATACTTACTGCTGATTCCGACCTTAGGGATGCTGTATCTGCTAATCCAAGTATCACCTACCGCAGGGGTAAGAATTTACGTGACCTTTTGGTACATAGTCATCATTCTACTCCCACAAGTACTCCATCTACATGGCTCACATCGTCAGTAAAAGGGTTTCACCCCTGCGGCAGGTGTTCCTTCTGTCCTCTTATGCCAACAGTAAAGGACTTTACTAATCCCACCGATGGGAAAATATATTCTATCAAACAGTTCCTTAACTGTCAGAGCAAAGGAGTCATCTACATTGCTAGATGCCCATGTCCCAAGCTGTACGTGGGAAAAACGGTGCAAGAACTGAGAAGACGTGTATCCAGACATCTTAGCACTATAAAGCATAAAGAGGACACTACCCTCTCGAGACATATCCATGCACATCATGGAGGGCAACTGGGACTACTTAAATTCTGGGGGGTTACCCAGATCAAATTAGGCCCCAGAGCAGGTAATCTTGACCGTAGACTCCTACAGGAGGAGGCACGGTGGATTTACCGCCTCAACACTATGTCTCCCATGGGCCTTAATGAGGGTTTTACTTTTAGTGCCTTCTTATGAGCTTATTATTTATTTTGTATTTTTTATTTATCAATTAATTAATCTGTTCATCAGCAAAATAGTGGACATAACACTGCCATTGTGCCTCTTACCATATATCATGTGGCTTTCCCTGCCGCACTTCTCTCAAAATGTTGTATTTTGGGATTACTTTTTTGACCCCACAGAATTTATGTGAGGTCTTTTTACTTTTAAGTATGTACATTCTTTATGACAGTACTACATAATTATGGCGACATACATATATTCTAAATTTGGGGGACAGTTACCCCATAATTAGCGAACGAAGTAGTTATCCTTGATATGGACATCAGTTATTTATGACGTTTCAACTAACACTTACCTTGTATTAGCTCATCTTATTATCTCCTTGGAGTTCAGTTGGAGGGTCAACTTTATTGATTTTTTCTCAGAGGGAGCCTTAATCACTAAATGTTTATATGACGTTTTTTGCACTTTTATTGTGGTAACCTGATGGGAAATGCTGTTCCCTGCAGCTTACTAATGTCCCCCCCTTTTGCCTAAGTTACATATTGGCACTATTATATATGTGCCATTGGAGACTTTTTGCCTTATTTCTAAGTTTTAGTATAATACTACAGCGCATGCGTTACCTAATGTTTCTGTCACTCGGCGTGTTAGATACACGCTAAGTCCAGATCTTGCTTCTGTGCGCCTGCGCTTCTATAATCCTGGCTCATCACACTTATAATTTTCTTCAGAGGGCCTATTATGCGGTGTTGCGCTTGCGCCTCTGTTTTTCACTTGACGAGAAAATGTCACTCTGCTCTAAGTTATACAACCCTGGATTTGCGCATGCGCCGGGAGCCCATACGATACTTGACTCATAAAAACACTATGTTCGGATCCTGCTGATCTGCGCTTGCCCTGTGGTCTGCTTGCTATTCGCCAACCTTATCTTGATTTCTATTGGCTGACCCCTTGCTCCCACGCCACTACTATGTCTTCTATGGCGTGATTGGCTACCTTTCACGACACACCTCCATGACACGTCGATTTGTCTATATCAATAGCTTCTGTTTCGCCGCGTCGCCATTAGCCCCGTGTACCCCTGAGGACGCTACTTAGTAGCGAAACATGTCGGGGGGGCTCCTAATTGTATTTTAGATCCTATCATTGTCCGGACTTACTATCCACCTAGTCGATACATTATAATCAAATTGTTGAACTCATTCATATATGCTTGTCGGCATCCATCTACTGCCTGTACACACAGGCAATTTACTGCTGTCCGGATTTATGATAGTGGGAATTTTAAAATTATTTGTGTGGTCTGTCTTGCTACAAGTAGCGAATAAAGATTTATTATTTTATATATAAAAGAATTATTTGGGTAGTTGGGAAATTTGGCTGTCGCCTGAGGGCGTTCCTCTTCTCCTGTCTATTAATAGTTGCCTGCCAACTACCTGGGGTCTCTTTATTCCTTTTTTTGCAAACGCGACATGGCACTGAAAACTATTCCAGCAAAATCTGTTCTCCAAAATCCAAATGACGCTCCTTCTCTTCTGAGCCCTGCTGTGGGTCCAAACAGCAGTGTATTACCACATATGTGGTATTGCCGTAATCGGGAGAAATTGCTTTACAAATGTAGTGGTGCTTTTTCTCCTTTATTCCTTGTAAAAATGTAAAATTTCTATGTTTTTTCAGAAAAAAAGTAGATTTTCATCTTCACACACAAATTCAAATAGATTTTGCAAAACAACTGTGGGGTCAAAATGCTAAACATACCCCTAGAAAGATTCCTTGAGGGGTCCAGTTTCCAAAATGGGGTCACTTTTGGGGGTTTTCCACTGTTTTGGTCCTTCCAGGGCATTGCAAACGCGACATGGCACTGAAAACTATTCCAGCAAAATCTGTTCTCCAAAATCCAAATGACGCTCCTTCTCTTCTGAGCCCTGCTGTGGGTCCAAACAGCAGTGTATTACCACATATGTGGTATTGCCGTAATCGGGAGAAATTGCTTTACAAATGTAGTGGTGCTTTTTCTCCTTTATTCCTTGTAAAAATGTAAAATTTCTATGTTTTTTCAGAAAAAAAGTAGATTTTCATCTTCACACACAAATTCAAATAGATTTCGCAAAACAACTGTGGGGTCAAAATGCTAACTATACCCCTAGAAAGATTCCTTGAGGCGTGTAGATTCTAAAATGGGGTCAATTTTTCTCTGTTTTTACTGTATCGGCAGCACAAGAACTCTTCAAACCTGACATGGTGCCTAAAATATATTCTAAAAAAAGGAGGCCCCAAAATCCCCTAGGTGTTCCTTTGCTTCTGAGGCCTGTGCTTCAGTCCGTTAGCACACTACGGCCACATGTGGGATATTTCTAAAAAGTGCAGAATCTGGGCAATAAATATTCAGTTGCATTTCTTGAAAAAAACTTTCTGTGTTACTGAAAAAAATGGATTACATATGAATTTTGGCAAAAAAAATGAAATTTGTAAATTTCACCTGTAGTTTGCTTTAATTCCTCTGAAATGCCTAAAGGGTTAAAACACTTTCTGAATGCTGTTTTGAATACTCTGAGGGGTGCAGTTTTCAAAATGGCTTGATTTATTGGGACTTTCTAATATATAAGGCCCACAAACTAACTTCAGAACTGACCTGGTCCCTGAAAAAATGGCCTTTTGAAATTTTCTTGAAAATATGAGAAATTGCTGCTAAAGTTCTAAGCCTTGTAACGTCCTAGAAAAATAAAAGAATGTTCAAAAAATTATGCAAGTATAAAGTACACATATGGGAAATATAAACTAGTAAGTATTTTGTGTGGTAATACTATCTGTCTTCCAAGCAGATAGATTTAAATTTCGAAAAATGGTAATTTTTGCAAATTTTCTCTAAATTTTGATGTTTTTCACAAATAAATATTGAATTTATCGACCAAATTTTTTCACTAACATAAAGTACAACATGTCACGAGAAAACAATCTCAGAATCGCTTGGATAGATAAAAGCATTCCGGAGTTATTACCACATAAAGTGACACATCTCAGATTTGAAAAATCGGCTTCGTCCTGAAGGCCAAAACAGGCTCAGTCCTGAAGGGGTTAATCTGGCATTGCGACTCTACATGGTTATATCTGTATTTACAATAATGCTGGCTTTGTTCACTATTTTTTCTGCAAAAATTTATAAAACTGTTTGAAATAGAAATGGGCTGTGAAATGACAAATTATTTTTTTTCTAATTAAATGTAGTTTTAGTTGAACATTTTTCTTTCTCACAGGGGTAATAGGACCCCACAATTTGTTACGAAATTTCTCCTGAGTATGGCAATATCTCATGTGGTCATAAACTGATATTTGGGCACACGGCAGTGCTCAGAAGGGAAGGAGAATTTGCTGAGTCTTTGAGGTGCCTGGACAAACAACTTCTCCTCCATTGCTTGCACATACACTCCTTAACATTGAAATTACAACACCAACAAGGAAAAGTTTTGGAATCGTGGAAATCACAGGATCCATCGCTTTGGCATGCTATCAATGAGGCTATTAATGGTTGTCTGAGGAACGTTATGTCACGCTGAATGCAGTTGGGCACGCAAATCATCAAGATTTGCTGCTGGCAGCTCCCTTTGCAATTGCCGACCAATGAGTTCCAGATGTGCGCGATTCCGAGATGCTGCAGGCCATGGTAGCACGTTTAGGCCACGCAGGCTGCTCACAGTAGCAAGAGCAACATGCGGCCTGGCATTGTCCTGTTGAAAAACGGCTTCTGGGACACTTTGGAGAAATGGCCGCACTACTGGTTCCATGACCAAATCAATGTAACGCCGAGCTGTTAATATACCTGAAATGAAGACTAGAGGGGTCCGGCTACCAAACATTATGCCACCCCACATCATAATCCTGGGAGTAGGATGGGTGTGACGTTCCCTTGTGAAGGCCTCTTCACGGCATTGGCCACGTGGTCTCCAGAGCAATCTCTGGCTATTATTGCGTCCGAGACAAAAGTGTGACTCATCGCTGAATAGGACAAACCTCCATTGCCATCTTGCTGTGCACCATGATAGCCTTTGAGAGTGGTGGCGTGTGGTCAATGGAACACCTGTAGCTAGACGTCTGGCTCGTAGCCCATTTGATGGTTTGTGTCAACACTGTTTGCTGCCCTAGGCTTGGAATGTGACATCCAATTTAACTTGCAGTACCGAATAAATCACTAATCGCAATTCTCCCAATTACACGATCCGTCCGTGCAGAGGTTCGCCTCTGCGCACCTCTTACTGTCATACCCATTTGTTGTTGTTCTCCCAACCTCCGGGACATCCAACGTTCAACAGAACTGACATCTCGGCCTACGCGCACAGCGACTGATAAACCAAGATCTCTCAGTTCAAGGATTCTGTCCCTTTCAGTTTGCGACAAGTGGCGACAACTGGCATGTCGACGAACAGGAGGCATCGCACAATCATCCCACACCACTTGATACCATTTTTGAGGTTTCATGTGGCTAAAAAACTTTGCTGTCAAACTGGCTTTTATGCCCCTCCCACATGCCACAGATTGGAGCTTGGTGCTTTAAAATTTGATCATTTGCAGATCTTAACGACACATGCCACTTCCTCGATTTTCATAACCTTACAGCTTCTTGGTTGCAATTTCATTGTTGAGGAGTGTATGACAGGACTCAGAAGTGAAAAAGCACAATGTGCATTTTTAGGTGTAATTTGGTGATTTGCACAGCATTGGCCTACAATTGAAGAAACTTCAAGGTAAAAAAAACAAACAAAAGAAAAACGTGAGTAGTAGGGTGTAGTGATCAATCTGACACCACAAATGTCTTCTTTTTTTTGAAAATATGAAACTGGTGATTAGAATTTTGAATTACTTCTTTTTTTTTTTTTTTTAAACGGCCCTCAAGTGCCAGAGAATAGAAGCATTCACCAGAAACGTTTCCGATTTAGACAACTACATCCCCAAAGTATTCATCTAGGGGTATAATTAATTTTTTTTTAGTTTTGTTTGGTATTTTGGTGGAATACCAATTTATTTGTGGATATTTTGATAATAGAAATAAGAGATAAGAGATTTAAAAAAAATGTAATGGACAAAATAGTTAAAGGGTATACTAGAAAATAATAGTAATTTCATTTAGTAATCAAGGAATGAATAATAAATATGAAAACATTGAGACTATCGGTGAAAACTACAGCTCGCCTCACAAAAACTAAGCCCTTACGTCGATAAATTGACGAAAAAATAAAAAAGTTATGGCTCTCAAAACATGGCAAAACATATAAATTTGGTATCGCCGTAATCGTATCAACCTGATGGACGACGTAAAAACCAAAACCCCCAAAAAATGGTGTAATCACAGTTTTTTTTTGCCATTTCACCCAACAAATAATTTTTTGCAGCTTCCCAGTACATTATGCGGTACAATAAATGGTGCCATGACAAATTACAACTTGTCCCACAAAAAACAAGCCCTCATACGGCTATGTCGACAAAAAAAACAAAGAAGTTATGGCTTTTGGAAGGCGGGGAGGAAAAAACTAAAATAAAAAAACTGAAATTGGCCGTGTCTTCCTGAATATCGGTGGAGGAAGATGACAAAAAAAAAATTGGAACACCTAGTCACTGCCTGTCTTTGTCTGAACAGAAAATAGCATACGCCTCTGCTGCGGAACATAGGTGCCGAGACTGTGTCTGAACAGACAATCGCATACGCCTCTGCTGCAGAACATAGGTGCCAACACATAATAACTGTTTCTCGAAGGGGGTTTAAAAAAAATAAAAAATCCCTAATGTTCACAAACGAACTAACTCTAAAACATTTTTTGTTTTATTTTTTATTCAAATGTAAAAAAAAAGGAATCACAGTGGGGCTGTGAGAGGGGTCACTGGGGGGGTACAAAGGGTGATGGATGGGACACAGTAGGGAATAACTATGTTTTTCTTCTCTTCACAGGCTCTTCAGGCAACACGGCTCTGATTGCCTCAAATTTATGTCACACACTGAGAAGATCAGAGCTTGTGACAGTATCCAGCCAGTTTTTTTTTTACCAAAGAATACTGTGATTGGTCTGTCAGAATTGACAGACCAATCACAGCGATCACCGGCATTGGGCTGCTCCGATTGGTCCCCTGGCCGTTGACCGAGATGGTCAGCTGTCTGTGACAGCTGCCATCACTGTTCTGATGCCGCATCTAGCCAGTCACTTGAAGTGACAGTTTGACAGCACAGCAATAGTACATTGGAGTTCGGGAATGCAGCCGCACTCCCGACAAGTGAGTCGTTGGCAACACGGCTTACCTTTTTGTATATTAGTATGATAAGTTTAGACTCCATATATTTCTAGTAAATTCTTTCTAATTTACAACTTTTTTATCATATTTTTTTTATTGCATACCTCAGAGATCCTAAAACATGAAATCATACCTACCTAATACTACTCATGCTGCCAGTTTCTGATCCAAGCTTGCATCTCTCCAGTTGGCTGGCGACAATCTGACGTTCAGCCTCGAGTTCTCTTGTTAGTCTTTCAAACTGCAGCTCCTAAAAATAAAAATCCCACATTATATGATTGTCATTGTCTGTCTATCTGTAAATGAAACAAGCGTTTTATACACTTTTCCAGTATTATGTAATAAATAGCTTAATCATTGTATAATGAAAAGTGCATCTTTCTAATAAACTTTGTATGTGTACTTGTCATCATTTTCACGATCTCTGCTTGCTGACCAATTTTAAAAGCATTTTTTGTTTAAATTTAGATGCTAAAAACCTGTCCTTAAAGGCTATGTAAACCTTTAACAAAAAGGTGTATCAGTGTGTTTGGTGCAACTTTCCAAATACATTTTCTTATTTTTTTTAAACTTTTTTAGATACAACTGCTCTGTATTCTCTATACAGAACAGCTGTATCTAGCACTATTCACTAAATCCGTCAGTCCCACGGATCTGACTGTTTCAGTGACAGCGGGTCCTGTGTGTCTCTGACAAGCAGGACCACCTGTAAACTATCACATCTAAGTTCATAACTTAGATGTGATAGTTTACAGGTAGATCATGCATGTCAGAGGACCCGCTGTCATTAAACCTGTCAGGTCAGCGGGACTGACGGATTCAGTGAATAGTGCTAGATACAGCTGCTCTGAAGAATACAGAGCAGCTGTATCTAAAAAACAAGTAAAAATTATTTTTACTAAAAAGTATTTGTAAAGTTGTACCAAACACACTGATACACCTTTTTATTTAAAAATAAATAAATAAATTGCAAAAATTGCCTTACAAAGGTGTACATAACCTTTAAAATTCCTTACATTTATTTTGGAATCCTGTAATTCTTTACATTTTGCATTTACCTAAAGCCACTTTATTAGCGATTTTAGCTTTATGCTAATGAGTTTCTCAATGGACAACTGGGCGTTTTTTTTTACTATTGACCAAATGGGCGTTGTGGAGAGAAGTGTATGACGCTGACCAATCAGTGACCAATCAGGGTGATACACTTCTCTCCATTAATTTCCTCAGCACATAGGGATCCTTTTAGATCACTATGTGCTGTCTTATACGAACACATTAACGATACTGAAGTGTTTAGACAGTGAATAGACATTCCACGGGATGTCTATTCACAATCTCTGCACTTCGTTACTGTTTCTGTGGTAGTTACAGCAGAGGAAGCGTAATCTCGTTGTAACCTGTCATTTACAGCGTAATCTCGCGGGATTACGCTTGCTCTGCTGTAACTACCACAGAAACATTAACGAAGTGCAGGGATTGTGAATAGACATCCCGTGGAATGTCTATTCACTGTCTAAACACTTCAGTATCGTTAATGTGTTAGTATAAGACAGCACATACTGATCTAAAAGGATCCCTATGTGCTGAGGAAATGAATGGAGAGGAGTGCATGACGCTGATTGGTCAGCGTCATACACTCCTCTGTACAACGCCCACTTGGTCAATAGTAAAACACGCTCACTTGGGTATTAAGCAACTCATTAGCATAAATCTAAAATAGCTAATAACATGGTGAAAATAGATCGTTTTTTTAAATAAAAAGCACTGCTGTCACCTACATTATAGCGCCCATCTCCTTATGTAGGAGATAGGGAACTTATAATGTGGTGACAGAGCCTCTTTAATGTGGACTTTGAAGTTTTCAGTTTGTATGAATCTTCTGGAAGTTTTTCACATGGTTTTAATGAGATGGTATTACACTCCTTTCAAACTGGCTAGAATTTACCCTCATTCATCAGATTTATGTTGGCGTCTCTGTGGACAAGTGGGTACATATATTTGGGGGATGTCCCCTTTTATATACCTTTTGGAGTGATGTTTTCCAACTCCTTTCGGCAGTTACCGGGATACCCATAGCTAAGACTCCCGCCCTGGCTCTTCTGTCATTGAAGATAGAGAAGGTGCCGCCTGATTTTAGACGTCTAGTGTGTCACATTTTGCTTACTGCCAAACTTTTGATAGCCAAGGCCTGGAAATCCTCTGCGTCCCCTTCTTATAAAGAAGCTATTGCCAAAGTTTCAACTCATTGCATATATGAACGTATCTTCTACCTTAGACAGAATAGATATGCTTCCTTTCTTGCCTTTTGGCAGCATTGGATACTGTACACTGATGTTGCTGTCTATAATGCACCTATGCCTATTGTTTTCACCCCATTCCCTCCCCTTCCCCTTCCTTCCCTCTCCTGATCCTTCCTTCTTGGTTATATATGTTCATTCATTTGGATATGATTGGAAGTTGCACTCAGAATTATTGAGACTCTGGTTTTCCATTGTACCGTTTCAATGCTGCCATTCTTGTATTTTTAAAAATTTCAATAAAAAATTAATGTTGAATTGCTTTACTGTATGCAAAGAATTTCCTTTATTTAAGTTTTATTTGTTTTTTTTTAAACATCTGCAATTTGCTGCAGATTTTGCTTTCCAATTGAACTCAATGAAGAAAATCTGCAGCATAAATCAACCTGTTGAGCATTAAAAATCTGGATTGCTGGTCAATTTATGAACGTTTTCTCTGCAGATTTTTTCCGCAGAGTGTGGGTGAGATTTGTCAAAATCTCATTCACTTTGCTGCTACTTTAATACGCTGCCGATTTTTGTCTGTGATACGTGTGAACATAGTTTGTATGCTCTCCCTGTGTTTTCAAGGGTTTCCTCCCGGTACTTTTGTTTCTTCTCCATTTCAAAAACATATTCATAGGGAATTTAGATTGTATGCCCCACTGGAAACAGTGAGTGATAACTTCTGTACAGGATGGTGGAATATGTTAACGCTACATAAGCAACATAAATAAATGATACATAAGTCTATGTCAGAAACAGCCGAACAACCAGCTAGGCAAAGGCTTTGAACAGAATCTACAGGAGCAAAATGGTGGGAATATTTTAATGAAAACTATTAAGAAAGTTGCTTAACCCCTTAAGGACGCAGCCTAGTTTGGGCCTTAAAGAGGCTCTGTCACCAGATTATCAAATCCCTATCTCCTATTGCATGTGATCGGCGCTGCAATGTAGATAACAGTAACGGGTTGTTTTTTTTAAAACGATCATTTTTGGGCAAGTTATGAGCAATTTTATATTTATGCAAATGAGCCTTTCTAATGGACAACTGGGCGTGTTTTCTCTTATTTCCAACTGTGTCTTGTGTTTGTAACATCTGGGCGTGTTTACTTGTTTTACTAGCTGGGCGTTGTGAATAGAAGTGTTTGTCAGCATCATACACTTCTATTCACCAATACTTTGTAAGTCGCCAAATTAGGCCTCAATTTCTCATGGTGCTCTTTCACTCATGAGCCTGGTCGAATGTCCATGTAAAAGATTGGGGCCACATGTAGGGTGTTTCCAAATCCAGGAAAAACAGCATAATAATTAGAGAGCTGTCTTATGGTGGCACAAGCTGGGCACCACATATTGGCATATCTAGGGAAAAATTCCCACTTTCACTCTGCGGGGTTAACATGCTCACTACACCCCTAGGTGAATACCTTGAGGGGTATAGTTTCAACATGGGTTCACTTCTGGGGGGTATCCACAGGGGTTTTGCAAATGTGGCATAGCGCCCAGAAACCAATCCAGTAAAATCTGCACTCAAAAAGCCAAATGGCGCTACTTCCGTTCTGAACCCTACTGTGTGCCCAAACAGCAGTTTATGACCACATATGGGGGGGGGGGGGCTTGGGTATTGCCGTACTTGGGAGAAATTGCTTTAGAAATGTTGGGTTGCTTTTTCTCCTTTATTTGTTGAGAAACTGAAACATTTGGAGCTAAAGCTACGTCTTAATGGAAAAAAAAAAAAAAAATTATTTTCATTGCCCAATTAAATAAAAAATCTATGAAACACCTGTGGAGTCAAAATGGAGTCAAAATTCCTCAAGGGGTGTAGTTTCGTAAATGGAGTCACTTTTGGGGAGTTATAGTAAAATATCAAACGCACTACACACCACTGCGTTTTGCTGTGGTTTTGTGCCAATTTTTATTTTTTTTTTATTTTTTTACAAACGCAGCTTGCTCTGGGTATGGCTTTTTTTTTTTTTTTTTACAGTCATTTTTCCCATAGGACCTCATAACCGGAAGAAAAAAATGCATGTACAAAATAACACCAACTAAAATACGCCACTAAATACGCCTTTAAAAAAAACCATATTTTTTTATTGTGATAACACTATCATTATTAGATGCGTTTTTTTGATGCAATTTAAAACGCCAGAAAATTTCTGTGTGTAAAGGACGTCTAAGGTTAAACCGGCGCTTTTAACCCAACATGGACGTAGGGTCATTTTCTTTTTTTGCCTCCTCACATTTCAAGAGCCATAACTCTTTTAATTCTTCATTGACTTCGTGTCAATTTGTATTTTTTTTAAGCTGACTTTGCAAATTTCCGCATGATTTTTTTAAAACTAATTAATTATTTACCTTTTTTTCATTATAATACATAGGAAAAGCTTTGTATTCCGATGCATTACTGCCTGTTCTTACGCTTTTAAAACTTTTGAACCTCTCCTTCCTCTATACACTGAGCAACATTTAAGTACTACAGACATACCAATGTACCGCTAATACAATATACTAATATACATAGCTGTGTAAGGAATTTGTTTTTGCGGGTCAAGTTGTATTTTTTAATAGCACCATTTTTGGGTACATAAGTTATTGATTAACTTTTTTTGGGGGGGGTAATAGAAAAAAAAACCCAGAAATTTCACAATACTTTTTTGCGTCTTAGATTTACGCCATTTACTTTGTGGTATAAATAACATAATAACTTTATTCAGCGGTTCGTTACGATTGCAGCGATACCATATTTGTATAGTCGTTGTATGTTTTACTACTTCTACACAGTAAAGAAAAAATAGATCCGGAGAGGGAGGTATTTCCAGATTGAGAGAGGTTCCCCGGTCCCCTTACATCAACTCAAATACAGATGACATCTAGAATCTGAACGGGTAGGGGGGTATTGACCCCTGATTTTTAAAGGGGCTCTGTCACCACATTATAAGTGCCCTATCTTGTACATAATGTGATTGGCGCTGTAATGTAGATTACAGCAGTGTTTTTAATTTAGAAAAACTATCATTTTTGAGTTATGACCTATATTAGCTTTATGCTAATGAGTTTCTCAGTGGACAACTGGGCGTGTTTTACTATATGACCAAGTGGGCGTTGTGGAGAGGAGTGTTTGACGCTGATCAATCAGGGTCATACACTTCTCTCCATTCATTTACTCTACAAATAGCGATATAGCTATTTCGCGATCTGCAGCCTCATACAAACACACTAACATTACTGAAGTGTCCTGACAATGAATATACATTACCTCCAGCCAGGTCGTGATGTGTATTCAGAATCCTGACCACTTCTCTGTGATTTACAGCATAGCAGGCGTAGTCTCGCTGTGCTGTGCTGTAGTTTCACACAGACGATACAGAAGTGTCAGGATTCTGAATAGACATCATGTCCTGGCTGGAGGTAATGTATATTCATTGTCCAGACACTGCAGTAACGTTATAGTGCGTTTATGTGGCTGCACACAGCGATATAGCTATATCGCTATGTGCTGTATAAATGAATGGGGAGAAGTGTATGATGCTGATTGGTCAGCGTCATACACTTCTCTCCACAACGCCAACTTGGCCATGTAGTAAAACACGCCCAGTTGTTCATTGAGAAACTCATTGGCATAAAGCTAATATAGGTCATAATTCTGGCAAAAATGATCGTTTTTCTAAATAAAAAACAGTGCTGTAATATACATTACAGCGCCGATCATATCATGTACAAGATAGGTCACTTATAATGTGGTGACAGAGCCTCTTTAAAGAGGCTCTGTCACCACATTATAAGTGCCCTATCTCCTATATAAGGAGATGGGCGCTGTAATGTAGGTGACAGTAATGCTTTTTATTGAAAAAAAACGATCTTTTTTCACAACGTTAGGAGCGATTTTAGTTTATGCTAATGAGTTTCTTAATGCCCAAGTGGGCGTACTTTTACTTTCGACCAAGTGGGCGTTGTACAGAGGAGTGCATGACGCTGACCAATCGGCATCATGCACTCCTCTCCAT